>NW_009952709.1:1806677-1815452 GCF_000747805.2 Chaetura pelagica | reverse complement strand
TTCTGGAGGGGGTGAGGGACCCCAGATCCCCCCTGCGACCTGCACGAGTCCCCTGGGCTTAACCCTCACTCTCCTTACCCAGAGCCTGGGCCAGTTCACGCCCTTCTTGGTGTTGCATGGGTTAAACCTCACCTTGCCCGGGTCCTGCCCTGATCTCACACCACTCCTGGGCCACAGCAGCACCCAGCAGAAGGTATGGACACCCCAAAAGTGAGTTTCCCCTGTCACCATCCCTTGCCTGCACAGCAGCCCCTGCTTGGTGCTGGTCACTGACTGTGCCACGCTGGGTGACAAACCCCAGGACACTCCCAGAAGCCCTTTGGGGGTTTTGGCTCAGGCCCACCGAGAAGGCAGGCTCCCTCCCAGCCCCTGGGAGTATTTTATCTGCAGCAAACACTCAGAGACCCCTCCCCGAAATCTGGGAACCTGCAGCAAGGGGCAGCCAGACTTGCCTCGTCCTGTCGGAGCGCAGGAGACACTGGGCGGTGTCACCTGGGTGTCATTTTGCTCACAACACTGCACCTCCACCGCGGGACATCACACTGCTTTAAGCTCCTCTCTTTCAGTCCCCATTGCTGCTTGATCCTGAGGTGACGTGGACCCAGTGGGGGCCAAATGTTGCTGCTCTCACCCCTCTGCCCACCCCGTCCCTTCCCCGCCACGCGCAGACCCCGCCGGTCAAGGAAAAGCAGCTCAGATACACTCCAGAGTCATTTGCTTTGCAGTGTAGAGGACTTTATTTGTCAAGAGCTCGTGACATGGGTTTGGTTTGGCTTCCCTTTCTCAGGTGCTGCTGAATCCCATTGATCTCCAGGGCTGTGACCTCCTGTCCCAGCAGCAGATCTTCCTCCCATCACCTCTCGTGGCTCTGTCCTGCAGCCGCTCTGTGCCGTGGGACACGTAACCACCTTGCAGTGCAGACAAACTGCCCTCTGCTCCCTGCACATCCCACTGCCCCACTGCAGGAGGAGGCTTTTTTAGGTGGATCACCTGCAGAACCAGCTTTTAAATGCTCTCCACTTCACGAGGAGGAAAAACACTCACCCTTGTAACAGGCCACAGTCCTGTTGGCTCAGCTCAGCATCATCTTTTTAAGCATGCCATCACTTTGCTGAATCCAGTAACACAACCACATCCACTCCCCTTCCTCAGCCTCCTGCGAGAAAATGGGGTTTCACACCCCTGTGGGTACTTCAGACTTTTGTGCAGGAGTAGCTGGACAAGGACCAAGCCACCTCCTCCTCTGTTTGTTGTGTGCTGGGCAGAGAAAAAGGCTGCCAGAAACAGAGAAATAATAAAACCAAATACAGACAAAGCCAGTGATAGAATATTCTGTTTCAGAGCAATGACATAAAGTGAAGATGAGGCTAAAATGAAAAAAAAACAAACAACAAAAACCAACACAAAACCAAACCCTACTGTTATTGATACAGTTTTCTTTGAATGAACACAGCTCTGGCTCCACCAGCCTGCCTCTCTGGGCACAGGGGCCCTGTCCTGGTGCTTCCATCAGCTCACTCAGGAGTAGCTGTTCTCAAACCTGCCTTCCCAAACAGCCTCAGCAGCTCCTTCAAGCTGACTCACCCCCCCCAGATATTTGCACAGCCCTATCAGAGCCACCCTTCTCCATCACCTGCAGAGCCCCTCGCAGCTATCACCATAAACCAGTCCCTGTCCTTACATCATTTTTGTTATTGCTCCTTTTCTTTGAATTCCCTCTAAAGAACCAACACATCCACTAGTGAGATACCAAATTCCCAGTGGCACCTCACTAGCAGCCTACTAGGAGCCTATGGATATATAAAAAGAAGAAATAGTGCACACATCAGTGATTTAAACCACCTAGACATGAAGGAGGCAGAGTAAGAGATGAAGGAGAGCACATCCTCCCTTCTGCACCCACTTACTGCCCACTTAGGTGGGCAATTTAGTCCCTTTGAAGTGTCACAGTTGCTTTTTTCTATCAAATGAAGGTACAAACCCAACCTCTTTTCCAAAATATTCTGGAATGTGAAGAGGGCCAGTTGATAAGTTGAGGCTCGTTACTATGATCAGGCACTTGCTGAAAATGGTGCTTCCCACAGCCCTGAAAATAGCAGGAGATCTGCTTAGGGCTGATGAAGAGGGATGAATTCCACTGGGATGAATAATTCACCACCTTGGAGGGAATGCAAAAGTCTATGGGCACCATCTACAGATGTGGCTGGAATGGGGAATCAGCTGAATGACACTGGGTTTTCCTGCTCTGAGGAATATAAAAGGCTAAATGACCTGCAATGCTGTGACTCAGGTGTGGTCAGTGTCTCACCCTGAGTTTTCTGCATCCTAAGACAAATATTTCAGGGAATGACCCTCAAAGAGTGTCCAGGGAGATGACTCAGCCTTTTCTCACTTTTTCTTTCCCTAAGAAATAGGAAAAAGCAGAAAATGCCTTCCCTGATGGTAAACTGAGGCATGGGGGTTAATGCTAAAGGGAACCCCACACCCAACATTTGTGCACACCAGCAAGAGAAACAACCCCCTGTTACAAACCTGACAGGAATCAATCACTGCTGGGATTTTTGGTAACCCTCAAGCCACATGATGCAATTTTGCTGCAATATTGCTGCAATTTTGCTGCCTATTGGACTCCAGGAGCTGCAATCTCCACACTGGATCCACACTGCAAAGGTGCCAACAGTTCCCTACTCAGCCCGAGCATGGAATCATGGAAACATGGACTGGTTTGGGTTGGGAGGAACCTTAAGTATTATCTAGTCCCCTCCCCTGCATGGGCAGGGACACCTCCCACCAGCCCAGGCTGCTCCAAGCCCCATCCAACCTGCCCTTCAACGCTGCCAGGGATGGGGCAGCCACAGCTTCCCTGGGCAGCCTGGGCCAGGCTCTCACCACCCTCACAGCAAAGAATTTCTTTCAAATATCCAATTTAATTCTCCCCTCTTTCAGCTTGAAACCATCACCCCTTGTCCTCTCACTCCGTCCCTTTGGCAGCTTTTCTGCAGGCCCCCATCTGTGAAGCCCAGATGGAAGCAAAGACAGTCATGGCCAATCTCTTCCAGCATCTGAATTCAGTCTAAACTAACCACATGATCACACCAGAGCTCCCAGGCTACCCCTCACTGGGATGACCAAGCCCAGTTGCCTCCTGCCTATGTCCTGACCAGTCACACTGATGGGAAGCTGCTCCCAGGCTGGTGGTCTCCCAGTCACCAGGCACACTGCACACACCACCTTTGAATTTGTCAGGTTTGGGTTTTTTTGCTAAGTTTTTATTTTAATTCAAGGACTTTGCTTCATACAAAATGTAATTGTAGAAACAACTGCAGAATTCAAAGTTTGGCTGATAAATATTACTCAGGCAGCAAACTAGGCAATCACAGAACCTTTTTTTTTTCTCTTCCCCCCCCCCTTTGTTTTTTTTTTTGGGTAAAGTTCCTCTTGTGTTGCATGGTTGGAACTTTGATCATTTTTAACACTGTTTTTTTAAATATAAAGTTTTGCAACAAACCCCCAATTTATATCAAATATAATTAAAAATTAACAACTGATGAATACATTGTATCAAAAAAGTACGAAGATAAACATTTTCCATGCACATACTTTTTTTGTCTTTTATATATATGTATATATGTATATATTTTACATGCAAACATTACTTATTCAAAGTACAGCCACTACGAGACTGGTTCTGGATGCAGAAAACTGATTGGTGCAATTCAAGTTTGGCAACTCACTATGAGGATCCTTGGAAATATCATGTATGCATTGAGGACACAGCAGAGAGGCTGTAAATAAAAACGGGAGGAAAAAAGGGTTATGAACAATTGTGGTCAGGCTCATCTGTCACTGTCATCGACCTCTAGGAGGTGGGTGGAGGGTTGGACAACTTGAGGTTCTTCTGGGTGTTCTACCTAAGAACTGGAGTGACCCGAGGGGGTGGTTTGGCCTGCGTGCGTCCCGACGGGGTGTTTGTGTGGGGCTTGGGGGGGAGATTGAGGGGCTAAACCAGCAGAGGAAGGGGCAAGGTGGAGTGGAGGGACAGACAAAATGATTCAGCACAGAAAGACATCTCTTTTGCTCTCCAGTGTGGGTACAATGTTCGCATGCACTGGCAGAGAGATGGTGGGTTTTCCCCCCTCCCCTCTCCTCTACATCCCGGAGTAAAATAGTAACGTTGCTCTTTAAAACTTCAAATAAAGTGTTTGTGCCTTCAGATAAGGAAAAATGTATAAAACATTTGGTCACAATCATGCTGAAGCCTGAAACAGGAAAATCCAGCAGATAAAGCTACAGAATGGATGAAGGTCTTTCTGACTCTTGGGGTGGTTTGGATGAGTGTTTCTGAACGTGTCGTCTTGTTGCATAGCCCTCCGTTTGCAAACCCCACGGTGGACCTCTGGCTACCTCACCTCCTTTAGTCCAAGTGCACAGAGATACAGAGACAGGCATATAGACAGGAATGTTACCCTTCAGCAGAATCCAGGGATGAGATTGGCCAGAGGTTAGTGTTTCGTAACAGAACAGAACAAAACAAAAACACAGAAGGAAAGGAAAACGAGTTGACTTTCCTCAACAGAAGGGCTACAGGAGATGTGAGCTGGCTGCTCCAGTCTGAGGCTCAAAGACTTCTGCTGAGAGCACGAGAGACCTCCTGAGTGGTTTGGTAACATCCAATACCCTCCAGCTACCCCAGCAACGAAACAAATCACCAGTGTCCAGCAGGATCTCTACCCATCCTAAACAACCACCTAAAGAAGTTTCACAGTTCCAGGGCTTGGTAAATCCTCTGAAAAAATTCACCCATCCAACACTCTCCATTTTCCTACCAGTATTTTTAGCCCGGCACCTCCCAGCCATCCTCCTTTAACCTTTCACCAGCACTACATACCCTCCAGCCACCCCATGCCCCAGATTAGCTCTACAAAGGTTCATCAGACCCAAGGACACAAGGCCCTGCCTGGGCTTTTCAGCCAGCACTCCCTCCCCCCCAGCACACTGCGACTGCCCCTTTCCCAGGCTCCAAGTGCAGAAACCCACACGTGCACAAAAGAAAGGAATCATCCAACAAAGAGTCGTTGCAAGAACACAGAAATCTCATCCCTGAGAATCAGAGTTAGAGGTTTTTCTTTTTTTTTTTTTTTGTTTTTTTGTTTTTGTTTTTGTTTTGCTTTTAAACCTTCTCTTAACAACCCATAAAGCCCAGACCTTCTCCACCTGCCCACAACGCCAAGTTGGGCACCGTGGGACACCACCAGAGCTCCTGCAGCCCAACTGAGGCTTGCTCTGCAGCACGAAAGCCACTTCTTCTCCCCCAAGAAGCACCTCTGCAGGTGCTCTACTTGTCCACCTGCATCTCTCCAGCAGGACCTAAACACTAGTCAAGGAGAACCGGCCAGTTTTGCTCGCCGCAATCACTCCCCTCCCACCGAGAAAAGTATAGAAAATTTAAAGAAGAAGAAAAAAAAACAAACAACCCACCAAACAACCCAAAATCAACCCCAAAGCATGTTTGCCTTCCCCACTGTAAGCTTCCAATCTGGTACTCGAATCCATCATCCACGGGGCTTGGTGTGCCCCTTGGGAAGCCCCGGCCCTCCCCTCTGCCCTCGCCCAAGGCCTGATGCATCGAAGCAAGAGGTTGCATCGTCGCTGTGAAAGATTCCAAAGGTTAGGCACTTAGTAGTGAACAACTGGAGCATTCGGTAGAAACGGTGGGACCTGGAATGACAATTGGACTAATTCTCTACATAAAGAGTATTTTTTTTTCTTTTTCTTTCTTTTTTTTTTTTCTTTTTTTACTGTACAATTTACAAAAATGCACACAATGAAAAGTTAAAGTTCTATCTAATAGCTTGATATAAAACCAATAGCATTTCTTCTTCTCCTCACCTTTATGCTTTTTCCTCTTTTTCTTTTTTTTCTGGATTTATTTTTTTTTTAGTTTTTTCTTTTTTTTTTTTTTTTTTTTGCTAAATCAAGCTTATATTGTAAACAAGACAAAACAGTGAGGGTGTGTTGCGGTCGACAGGAGAGAGGGATGGAAAGAAAAGTCTCAGCAGCAAGGAAACAGTCCTTACAAAGTAGCTCTCTTGTGGCTTTACCGTGTGTCACTGTGAAGGACCCGACATGGTGAGTAAAATAAAGGAGATCCCCGTGGCAGCAGAGTCCTGGCCACTGGGTCAGCTCAGAGATGTGCCACCAGCTCGGCCGAGAAGAATTGCTGTGGCTGAACATCAAGTCCCAAGGGACTGTCCTTTGTTCTGGTGGGTGTTTCTCCTCTCCCAGTTCCTTGGGTAGATCTCTTCCCTCTCAGTGGTGAATGGGACAAAACGTGGATGTGAGCTTTGTTCATGTGTGTCCATTTGCAACCCCCTGCCTCCCACCCTGACTGGGGCAAAAATAGAGAAATAAATAATAACAATAATAAATTAATGAAGAAATAGCCCAACAAAAACTGCACCAATCTGGAAGAGGATCAACAGTCTGCTTTTTTCTGTTGTGGAAGGTGAGGACCCCCCTCTTCTCCCAGCTTTTCAGGTGTGTCGTGGATTTGGCATCTGGTGTCTTTGAATGAGACAAGGCAGTGGGGAGGTGGGCGAGGAGGGGGAGATGGGCTCCCTCCTCTGTCTGCCCTCCCCCGAGGGATGGACCCTTCTTCCTTGATTGGTTTAGTGCAAAACAAATAGAAGGAAAAAAAAAATAAAAGAAAAAATTAAAGAGAGGAGAGAGGCTGCAGGAGTGTCTTCGGCCCCAGAGCAGTTCTGGCAGCGGGGGCTGCCCCACGGGCTTCCGAGATGATAAAACTCATCGATTGTAATGGCGCGGGGCCCGGCCGCGCCGCTAGCACCAGTCGTCCTCGTCGGCCTCCTGGTAGTAACTACGTCCTCTGGTGCCAGTCCCGGGGCCCGTGTTGAGCCCCAGCGTGTAGTGGTAGCCGTTGGGCACCCTGCGGATTTGGTGAGACTGGGAGGTCAAGGAGGAGACGTAAGAAGTCCTTGAGGACCGTCCCGAGTTGGTGGCCACGGCCTCCTCGAAGGTGAGGGCGTCCTCCGGCGCGGCACGCGCGGGGCTGTCGGCGTCGTCGCGGTGGCCCAGGTAGGGGTCGGAGCCGATCCTGGCCACGGGTGGTGGGGCAGGGGGTTGGTCCCCCCGCAGCAACGCGTTGTGCTCGGACAAACCGCGGCTCAGGCGTCCCGGGGAGAAGGTGGGCAGGCCGGTTTGGGAAGTGGTGAAGTGGACGGGCGAGGAGTTAGCGGTCTTGTAAGTGATGCTGGGGCGTGGGGTGAGTGGAGTCTGTGGGAGCTGCCTCCGACCCCGGCAGGGGGTACTAGCACCAGATGTCGACAGCAAGGGGCTCCCATTAACTGAACCACTGCCCTACATAAAAATTGGAACAGAGCAAATCAAAAAATAAAAAAAGGGAAACACCAGACGAACACAAAGGCAGGCAGGTGTAAAACAGAAGGAGAAGCAACGGAGGGGGAAGAGACAAGTCACAAGAGGAGAGAAAAGCAAAAAAAAGAAAAAAAAAGAGAGAGTTTAGACAAGCACAGTCGGGGGAGGAGGTTCTCGAGAAGTCATTCAACATGAGATGTAAAGAGAACCAAAGTTCTGAGAGAGGTAAATAGGAACAGAAACAGTCAGAGCACCGGTGGGACGCAAACTGGCAGACGGCTCCAACAGAGGGGACACTGTCTGGAGGGAGGGATCCACACTGTACACAGCCTGGCATGCGCCTTACCTGGACTAGGTGGGACCAGCTCAGACACCTGCTTTTTAGTTCTGGTGTTTGGGTTTGGTTTTGGTGGGGTTTTGTGGGGTTTTTTTGCCAATACAATTTTGCAAAACAGCACCCGCTCCTTTCAGGCAGGTTTTGGCAGTGCTTCACCTGGTGTGAATGCTGATGTTGGGGATCATCTCTGTGGTCAAAACCAGCTGATGTAGGAGGAAAACTTTGGGGACAGACTATTTTTTTGTTCGTACTTTTGGGTATGAAATGCATTCTGACGAAATAGCCACTTCCTGAGATGGCAACAACAAAAGGCTTTTTGGACAGGCTTTAACTAACAAGTTCCTCAAACAAAAATGCATTCACCTTCTCCTCTGTACTATTACACATTTGATTTTGGAGTGGTAAGAGAGTCTGGCAGCTTCCTGGGTTACTAATAGGGATGTGTGGGAGTGAACTAAGTGACAGCAATTTAAAAAAATGCCATGAGTGAGAGGAATGGGCCCTTGTTTTGGCATTTCTGTTTACATTCTCCCAGGGCAGTACATGAATAGCCCTGCCAGTGCCTTTTAAAAATCCTGCAGCCTGTGGTGACCTAACATTTTGAGACCAGACCTTTAATTTTGAAAGAGCAGGTTTTGCTGCCTATAAAAACATGAGGTTGCTGCGGGTTGGGCTGCCAGTCAGTGTTTGCTCTGCTCTCCCTGGGTTCTCCAGCTCCGTTCCCTGGGAAGCTCAGCAGTGCTGGAGCCCAGCAGTGGATGTGGAGGCTATTTGAGCTGCCGTTCCAGCAGTTGTGCCGTGTATCCCAGAAGAAGAGGCAATTCCCATGTTATGGGGGGGCTGCAGAGCAGCATGGGGGTCCCTCACTGCAAGCTCTCCGTGTTGACTGATGGCATTCGCTGCTCGTGCTGCTGGGCCAACGACTCACATCTTCCCCAGCCTGGAAACCCAGCCTTTGCCTTTCTCTTCCTCCGTTTTCAGCCTCTCCTTTCTGTCTTCCCCACATTTTTCCGCAGGAACTCCAAGGGCTTTAACTTCTGCTG
>NW_009952709.1:1786450-1806662 GCF_000747805.2 Chaetura pelagica | reverse complement strand
AGCAGGAACTCCAAGTGCTTTACCTCCTGCTGCCCAGCCCTTCCTGTCCTATCTCCTTCACTTTAAACAAAACATGGGAAAGGTGTGCATACCCCTGGAAGACCTTGGGGTTGTTGTGGTTGTTTTTTTTCCCCACCCTGCATCTCCTCACCTGTCTGTGTGGACCTTGTTCTGGCCCTCCGTTGGGTGAGGTGGGCCTGCTCTGATCAGCAGACTTGGCCTGAGAACGGTCCCGGCTGCCGTAGCGGTCGCAGGAGTAGAAGCGCTGCTTCTCGGAGGAGGAGGAGGAGTGTTGCTTCCTCTCTTGGGACCGGCCACGTTCCTGCTTCTTGTCTTTGGAAGAAGGCTCACCCGACTGGGCCACTGAAAGAACAGCATCGGTTGGGGGTCACCAGCGTGGGTGAAACCTTCAAATGTGGGGCAAGGAGGTCCTACCGTGCAGATGGGACCTCAGTCCATGTCCAGTGACCACTAAAGGGAGGATGAGGGAGGTGTTTATAAGATGTGGTGCTGAGGGACACGGTGGTGGCCTTGGCAGGGCTGGGTTAAGGGTTGGACTTGATCTTCAAGGTCTTTTCCAACCGAAACGACTCAGCAACAAAGGACAAATCAAATGCTTACCAGCTTCTCCATCGGCCAGCTGATGGGGGGACCTCTCCAAGGACTTCTGCTTCTTCTCTTTCCGCCGATGGCAGCGGTGGTGATGGTGGTGATGCCCTTGCTCAGGTGGCACACGCTCCAGGGAGTACTCGTAGAGGTGCATGGCGTGAGGACGCTGCGGGGCCAGCGTGGAGACCGAGCGCTTCATGGGGCTCGTGTCTGGGATGGGCTGGAAGGAGATTGGAGGGGAGATGGAGCAGGGTGAGGGCAGGCACTGCACCATGCCCAGCTGCCTGGCTCCCAGCACGGGGGAGAAGGGGGGCATACAGTGAGAGAGAGGGGCAAGGAGAAAAATGGTCAACTGGACATCATTGGCATGGGCAGAAGGACTTGTGGAATGGTTAAGATTTAGTGCTAAATTGGAGGAGCAAATGTCATCTCCATTTGCTGAAATGGGCTTGATTTTTAGCCAGTCCACAGGTGCCACGGGCGCAGAGCGAGGGGCAGCACTTCACACCACACACAGGGCAGCAGGGCCAGAGGGCAGCACAGTAGCCAAGCGACTCACAAAGGAAATTCTCCAAGACTGGTTGCACCTGAAGCTGCTTCAGGGCCTGTGGTCATCCCAAAGCAACTCCAAAGGGGAAAGCATGAAGGGGTTGCTGGGCATCACATGGAAAGGGAGAAAAATCAGGAGTAAGTGGGCAAGGTACTTCTATCTCCCTGCAATTGAAACAACTCCTGTCAAACATTTTAATCTCTCTTCATGTCCCACCATTCCTCCTTGAAGCCCCAATGGCTAGGACAAGCCAGGTAGCATCTATATCCTGCAATTCTACCAGGATGTCTCCAAAAATGACTACTTGGGTTTGCTACTGCTGCTGTTAAATCATCCGTGGCTTGAGAGCCAGGCGTCTGTGTGCAGTACCACAGCCTCCCATGGACATTGCTGGACCTTGTCCTCATGCCAGTGGCAGCTCCAGGTTCTGCTCCCTTCCCTTTGGGTTCAAAGCCTTACAAAGATTCTCTGCAGAAACCAAGTGGAGTACAGGACAGGTGATATCACAGCCTTTCCTTTCCCTACAGCACAGGAAAGGCATAAAGCTCAGAAAATGAGGACTGCCGTTCATTCTGCTGGCCTCCAATTGCTTTGCATATCATCACAGAATCATAGAAAGGTTTGGGTTGGAAGGGACCTTAAAGATCATCCAGTCCCAACCCTCTGCATGGACAGGGACACCTCCCACCAGCCCAGGCTGCTCCAAGCCCCATCCAACTTGCCCTTCAACACTGCCAGGGATGGGGCAGCCACAGCTTCCCTGGGCAACCTGGGCCAGGCTCTCACCACCCTCACACTCAGAGGGCTCTATGGTGGAGACAGGGCTTCCTCCAGCCTCTGGGGACTTCCCTGGGGCTTGGATCCACAATCCAACACGTGCCTCCAACGACAATTCTCACACAACATTTACTTTCTTCACTATAACCTTTCCAAAGAGCCCCGTGCAATTTCTCCTGTCTCTCCTGTTTTATTTGCTTACCCCAAAACTCAGATCTCTGCTGCCCCATGATATTTACACAGCACGAGGCAAATTGTCTCCATCTCTGCTTGTTATTCTGAGCAGAAAGAGCTGCTCTCCCTCCCACAGCCTGCCACAGGTGGGTGATTTTGGACATAAAGATGCAAGTTTGGCCTGAATTCCTGTTGACTGCTCTCTCTCTCTTGCTAGGCAGTCACCCCAGTTTTGGTGCTTCCCACTGGTGGGGTGCCAGGGCTGGAAGGTTTGTTGGGGTGGGGGAGCATGGCTGCATCCCCAGGGCCTGCACATCTATCTGGTGCTGCATTGAGCTCCTCCTGTGTCTCTTCTGCAATTCCTACAGGCAAAAAGATCCTGCTGCAGAACTTCCAGCTTGGCCTCATCACTTACTGTTGAGCCTGATGATGGAGGAGGGCAGAGAGGTCCATAAACTGAACAGGCAGATTCAGGATTTGACAGATGTGAGCAAAAAAGTGAAAAGTGAAAATACTTCCCTCTGAAACTCCCCCCCCATCCAGATTTCCAAAATCCATATTGGAGCTGCCAGAAAGAAGATGGAAATTTCCCAACACAAAGGCTGCCAAACCAGTAAGAAATTAACATTTCTCTTTGAACTTCGATTCTGTGGTTGTCCCAGGGACTGAAGTCCCCCCTGACACTGATGGGAAGTGGCAAAGCCATGAATACCCTTTCCATAAATCCCAACAATGCTCTTGTTACATGAACACAGGCTCCCCACAAGCCTGGGGAGATTTTACCATAAACCTTCAGAGAGTCACTAATTGCTTCTTCATTACCCAAGCGATTGTTTTCACTCCCTAAATTCCTGTGTAACAAGGCATAGAGAAACAAATAAATAAGCCAAACAAACAAACAAACAAGAAGTCCCTGCTGGTCAGAGCATGCGACGTGCAATGGTGGGTGGAGGGAACTGCAGCAAAGGTGGGGAGAGATGGTGGCTGCAACATTGGCCTCCAAATGAGAAGGGGGGGAAGAAGTAAAGGGTTAAGGAAGGTTAATTATTTCTCGACATGAATTTAAGAGGGTACAACTTAGTGCAGAGACTACATACTGCTAGGTAACTCCCAGGTGACCGTGCTTTGCTCCTCTGCAAACAATTCGGACAAGATGAGAGACATTATTTGAAGCAGCCCCACAGTACAGCCATTGTCAGACATCACGGCAGATGTGCAGCAGACACGGTGATGACAGGGGAGAGGAGGTGATGGGGGAGGAGGGCAGCAAAGAGGAGGGCAGGAGGGGAGATTGAAAGGGTAGGGAAGTCATTTTTTTTTAAAAAAAAACCAAACAAACCAAAACAGCGGGGATGTAAAAAGACAGGGGAGTGACAGGAAACAGAAAGGGAGACATCCAGTAACAGAAAGGCACAGCAAATAAGAGTTAGGAAGAACTCAAAGGTTGGGGAAGCAGAAGCAGCACGAGAGAGGGAGGGTGAAGGGGGGAGACACACAGAAAGGACATCAGTTATTCAGCTGAAGCTACAACCACCAAA
The DNA here is from genome assembly GCF_000747805.2 of Chaetura pelagica. NCBI lineage: Eukaryota > Metazoa > Chordata > Aves > Apodiformes > Apodidae > Chaetura > Chaetura pelagica. The sequence goes on along the minus strand of NW_009952709.1, from coordinate 1,803,014 downwards.
ACACTGTTTTATTAAATGAGGTTAGATCCACTCAAATCTGATGGGCCTGATTCATAACAAGCTTAGGGAGCTGTGCCCTGGAGAGCACCTACCCTGCTTCTGCCAGAGACTCCCTTCTGGGAATACCTGACTGCAACAGAGGGTTTTCCCCAGGAAAGGCTCCTGCTGCTGGCCTGGCTGCTGCCAACAGCATTGCCTTGGAAGGAAAGGAAGGAAATTGGTCTAGAATAAAGGACAACTTTGTTCTGGGAAGGGAGGGGGAGGGAGCACAGGTTTGCTTTGGGGTCTGTTTCTTTTATTAAACATGTTGAGTAGTGTTCCTGATAACACAGAGCACCTCAGCTCTCACACAAAGGCTTCACTTTCCCAGGTCAGCCGGGAAATTTGCTACCTGATGAAGTGCCAGCCTGAGCCCATCAGCAAAGAGATGGTATCTGCTGGAGCTGCTGCTGAGTATGCAGCACACAGGCTCTTAGTGCCAGGGTGCAGAGTTTCTTTCATGCTCATGTTCAATGGGAAAAGCACACCATGGCAGGCTGCTCCTGACTGGATGAATCAGGCCCTTTGAATGAGAGAAACATGATCTGGGTGGCAAGATGTTCTGACACACACAGGGGGTGGGATGGTGGCTGGACAGCCCCCGGGGACAACCAGCTAGCAACAAACGTGTGAAATGGCCAGAAATGATCAGTGAAAGGCATGACATCCTACACACTGAGCGGTGTCCACAGGTTGCTGTAAATGCCAACTCTAAGATTTCTTTATAAGAAGTTAAACAAGGGAAACCCTCAACATTTTACTGACCAACTTCACAACACGACTTAAGCTGAGTACTAAGTGAAGGGGAAAAGACAGGGGGGATGTTCAGTGTCTCAGAGCAGCCCTCCAGGCACTGGCTTCCTGGAGTTCCTGTACCTCCTACATTCATCTCAGAGAACCACAGCACATCTCCAGCTTTTTTCATGGCTGGGGCACAGGAGGGTGCCTTGACTGTCCGTCAAGACAGACAGCATGCAAGTGGCAATGGGAAAATTACTCCTTCAAGGAACAGAGGCTGGCAAACAATTTCATCCTTGGTAAATCAGAACAGAGATGTTTGAGTAGGGAGCCATCAGTTCACTCTCCAAGCAGAGGGATATCTCAGGATTGCTTTTTGTGGCAACCAAGGAAGAATAAAACTGGGGACATGAATACCTGCCCTTCAAGCACCAAGACACAGCCTGCCTCCAGGTTCAACAACCATCCTCTAAACCCAATATTCACCAGCAACTTTCAACAACACAGCAAGCAGGGAGAAGATGCTGAGCTCTTGACTCACTCTCAGCCTCCCAGGGCCAGCAAAGCCTCCCTCACTCACCTGAGTTTCAGCAGCCAGGCGTGGCATGGAAGCTGCCCGTCCCTGGCTCTCCAGGCCTGGTTGGTGCTCTCCATTGGCAAGTGTGGGACTGATTTCCCTCATTTCTACCACCTGATTGGAAGAACAAGAAATGGTTTCAATAGCAAGAACATGGACATCAGCACTGGAGCCATCATCTGTGCAGGCTTCTGCAAAGTCAGATTTAATCGTGAGGAGAAGCTGCAAAGTCAAAGAGTAAATCCAGAGCTGTGGGATGTCTGGATTGCTCTAACTACAGCACTGCTTTCAACAAGGACAAGAGTGGGCCAAGCTCTTCCACCAGGGGTGGCAATGAGCACCAGTGAAACTCCTCACTTGAGCTGGGACACTAACGATGCTGGGATTGGGACAACAGGACAACTAGGAAGAGATAACATCAAGCCATCTACTGCAGCAGACACACAGTTCCACAAAAACAGTGTGTCCACATCTACAGCAATCAGACTGTAGAAGATAGCAGATTTGGATTTTCTCCCTAATATTCAAGCAAAGTTTGGGTTACAAGAGAAAGAATGATGCTGTGTCAAGGGATCTACTGTCTATTGCATCTCAGCCTGTCTTCACCTGTTTGCTCACCCTTTCAATGGGGATTTCTTCTGAGTGTCCTCGTTCAAAAGCTGGTGTCCTCGTTTCATAAAACACATCCTGGGTGCGTTGGGTCCCCCAGGAACTGGACTCTTTGATCCCACCCTCTGGAGCTGGCCTGTCAGAAGGAAAAGAGGGGAAAAGATTAATTCTTTTGCAAAGAGATGTTGCTGGCCTTATTGTGGAGAAGGCAAAGAACTCAGGCACCCTTTGAGGTTTCACCTATGAAACCAGTTGCAGGACAGGCAAAGCTGCTGGTGAAGCTACACAGTCCTCTGAATTTTGCCAGGGCCACTTTCTATATAGCCTGAGGATCCCATGAGCAACAAGGCAACCACACCAGTCAGCACATAATTTTTTCCTGCAACTGAGGAAAGCAGCTTGTGCAGCTCAAGTTGTCATCTTGGAGTTCAGGTAAATTATGTATGCAAGGCCAGTTAGACAAATAACCCTAAATGACATACCAGAAGAAAGTCACCTGGAGAAGACCAGGAAACAGAGAATTGATTAGGGATCACAGTTACTGTAACTGTTTGGCAAGCTCCCTGTGGAGCTAGTGTTTTGCCCAAAGAGAAAGAGCCAGATTCTGCCCTCAAGAGTCTCAAGGAGCTCTTTCTGTTATGAAGTGCTATGAGCTTGAGGGATGACTTTGTTCCCCAGAACCTTTTTACTCCTGAGAACATACTGGGGGTTGGTGAGTTTGGGCTTCCTTGGTTGTTTTGCGAAGAACCCAGATTCCTGTAAGCAAACACAGAACTAGACACGATGGAAAGATCTCCAGTTCAGAGCCAGAGAAGACCATTAAGAAAACATGCAGCTCTGCAGAACCCAACGCTACCACCGCGTGGATGAACAGCAGTGGGAAGCAGGGACACGGGGCATTTGGGGAGCCACCAGTGGGAAACTGTCCCAGCCACGGTGTGAAGAGGTTTTCTGTCTTCCTGTCACTGCCTCCAGAGCACGTGGACCAGCAGTGGTTGGGGTTAGAGCCGTGGTGGGGAGGTCAGGGCTACTCACAAGGCACCGCCGTTGTTGAGCGAGGCTGAGCTCTTCTGGCGCAGGAACGCCTTGGCGTTGCCGAAGGGGGCAGCTTGGGTTTGCTCCAAGGTGGCCGTCATGGAGGGGAAAAGAGACACTGATCCGGGCTGCAAAGCACAAGGAAAGGCTGTCAGAGCTGCACTGTGGAGAAGACAGACACCACCGTGCATTTTCTAGTTAATAAAATGCCCGCTTTGTCACCCTGGAAGCTCAGCCCAGCAGAAAGCCCACCCCAACATTCCCATCGCTGAAGGGGCTCTGAAGGACAATCACTGCCTTGCTGTGCTGGAAGTCCCATTCCTCCAACAAAGTGTTGCTCCTGTCACCAGAGCCCAGCAGGGATTTCATACACCAGTATCACCAAAGGGGACCTGCAATTCTGGTGGCTCGAGGTGACACTGGGTCTGCTCCAGCATCCCAGTTGTGAGACAGACAGATAAGCCATGCTGGAAATCAGCTGGATGGTCATCCTGAAATTCATGGGTATTTATCCTATTGGAAACCTTTGGGGTTTTAGTATCAAGCCAGTTGCAAGGAAAAATTTTCAATAAATTGTAAAAATCTTCAAATCTATTAGAGCCAAAGTGATTTTGAATAATTCCCACTTTAGAAAGCAACTTAAAACATTTTAGAGCCCAACTACCATCAGCTTTCAATGAGTCTTTGGTGTCCCAAAGATATCCTTCAGTGTTCCCCAGTCCCTGGGACACTTCTGAAAGCAGAATTTAGCCTGCCAAGTCACTTGACATCTTTTGGATAAGATCTTTCCAGACCTCCTGGAAAAGGCAACTGCACAATTCAGTATTCTTTAAAATTCTTCCGGAAAGAGAGACTTTCAGGAGGGTTTGCTTTTTTTGAGGCAGCATTTTTCCAATCCTGCCTGGAGAAACATCCAGACTTTCCAGAAGAAACATGCCAGTGACTCTCTTGGAGAAGAAGCTGCCCATGAAGGAGGGCACAGGAGGACACCTTTTGGCTGGGTACCTGGCGCAGGCCTCCGGCAGGCGGGTGAACCTGTTCCCTGCTGTTCTTGTTCTGCTTGTAGAAGTCAAATATCATCAGCGCTGCATAGACCTTCCCCACAGTCATCTCATCAGCTGTCAGAGGGTGGTGGAAACACAGCAGAGACGTCCAGGTGAGGAAAGGGAAAGACCAGAAGAAGGCAAAGAGGACAAAAAACAACAACAAATGGGCGTGAAAAACCAGGAGGAAGATGAAGCAACATTAGAACAAAGAGCTCGAACAGGCAGAGAAAAGTGGAGGAAAGAGAAAGGAAAGAAAAAAAAGAGCAGGAAAAGTTACAACAAGCTTCTTCAGATCTTTGCCTGTTGCTGCCTTTCACATCTGATGGCCCCTGTCTCCAGCTCTCTGCAGCAAATACTCAAAGAAAAAAACCAGGCAGAAAAAGCCTGTGGCATTGCAAGCATTGCTGGCAGACAAGGGCTACATTAATAACAGATCCACAGCCAGCTTTCCTTTTCTAACAACAGAGAAGCCTTTTCCCTATTTCTTTGAATTACAGCCCACTGGGGCATAATGGGCTAATATACATTTAAGGAGTATTTCATCTTTCCAGATGTCTTTCTCACCCTCCCTGTGCCCAGCCCCCCTCTGCATGGCAGCTGAGCACCCACTGGGAGTAAAGAGTTAAAGCACCAGGTACAGAAAGATCAAGTGAGAGTGGAGGAGAAGGCTTTAGCAGTCACTACCCAGATTTGCACTTCTTCAGCTCCTTCATTTTTCCTAATTAAGAATGCCTTTATTGCTCTGCCCTGTTTCTCATTAATCAGGAACCCAGAGCCCTTGTCTTGGCCCATTAAGATAATGGCAAAGTTTCCATTTTCTCAGCACATTCTCCCAGGACATAATCAAGAAACACCAAGGCCTTTAGTCCCAAAATACCTCACTTCTGATTCTGTACTTTCTCAGCAAACTTTAATTTTCTTCTCCCAGTTTTCTGGAGCCCAGATGGTAGAAATTCTTCTCCCATCATGTGAGGCACAATCTGAAGCTATGAAAAAGCTCTGGGAGAGGCCACACAGGGCATTGGTCCCTTCTCAGTGAGGGATTGTTGGGTTTTTTTCCCCAAGTACAGGAAATCTATTGTAGCATAACGAAATACCTGCCTAGATGTGTCCTCAGCTTCCCTGCTCCTGATGAGACCATGGCATGGAGATGTGGGTTGTGAACCCCATGGAGAGCATTACTAGAAGCTGACCTGCACTTGGTTTCTCTGCTGCACAATCTAGATGACCACTAAGAGCTAGGGACAGAGCAGGGAAGGAGGGGGAACCTCCTCTGGGCTTCTCAGGTGGCTGGGATGTGTTGGGTGTTTGCTGATAAACCACTTACGTTTGTGAGGAGGAACCAGCAAATCCAGAGTCTTCTGGGACAGATTGGGCCAAACCAGTGAGATCTCTTTTCTCAGCTCAGCGTCACACTGGTGCTGTTTAACACCCCCTGCAGAAAGGAAGGGGACAGAAAGAGGCACATGAAGAAGAGGGAAAAGCCTGGTCCTTCAGCATATACCGCCATTTACTCAGCAAGGACAGGAGAAGGCATTTCCCAGCTCCTACTCCATGAGGGCACCAAGACAGCCCCAGATGCAGCAACCATTGAGAAGGGACTTGGTGACCTCCTCCATGACAAAAGCATGTGAGCTCAGCAGGGCCATCACCACATCAACCTGCTGCCCCTCTGCTGTGATTTGGGGCTTAAACTTAAGCTGAGATTTACTTTACCCTACTGCTCATTCGGGGAGTTGGAAGGTCATGGAATCACAGACTGGTTTGGGTTGGAAGGGAGGTTAGAGACTATCTAGTTCCAACCCCCCTGCATGGGCAGGGACACCTCCCAGCAGCCCAGGCTGCTCCAAGCCCCATCCAACCTGCCCTTCAACACTGCCAGGGATGGGGCAGCCACAGCTTCCCTGGGCAACCTGGGCCAGGGTCTCACCACCCTCACAGGGAAGAATTTCTTCCTAATGTCTCACCTAAATCTCCCTTTTCTCAGCTTGAAACCATTTCGCCTCATCCTCTCACTCCCTACCCTTGCCAAAAGCCCCTCCCCAGCTCTCCTGGAGCCCCTTCAGGCACTGGAAGCTGCTCTAAGGTCTCCCTGGAGCCTTCTCTTCTCCAGGCTGAACACCCCAACTCTCCCAGCCTGTCCCCAGAGCAGAGCTGTGATCTTTGTGATCAACAGAAACCTCCCAGCTGTTCTGGGAAGGGCCTGGTCTGAGCAAGGCCATGACTGATGATGAAACCCCTCCACTGCCAGCTCCTCCTGAAGCTGTTGGCTCTGAGCCCTCAGCCCTCTGCTTGGTGGCAGCACCATCCGACAGCAGCCTCTCCCAACGGGAAGCAGGAGGAGCCCAACTGGGCAACGTTATTCCAAGGGCCCAGGCAAGGTCTCAATACACAAGTGGAAAGTGATTAAAGTCTCTGTAAAGCCAACAGGGCAGCTCCCAGCTGAGCACAGCAATTAAGCAGTTCATCTAAATGACAGAGATGATTTTTCTAAGAGAAAAGGAATGGGAGGAGGCTCTGGGTAAATCTGCTACATGGTGGTTTGAACTCCTGCACAGAAACTCATTAGGGAGGGTTTATTAAGGGCCTGTTAGTCCCACTAAAGACTCAATTAAATGTAGCACATGAAATCTATTCAAACCAAGCACATAGCAACAACACAGGTCAAAAACTCACAACCCACAGCAGATATAAATCTTAGAAAGAATCCAGTGCTCTCAGCTGAGCTCTCTTCTCTGGTTCCCTTCCAGTGTGTGGCCAAAAATAAGGGGGTCATTGGAGGGGGAACTTTTTTACATGAAAAAAACCTGTTTTAATGACTATTGCCAACAGGGAACCCAAATCCTACATATAGGATTTGTATCATAATACATAAATACAGAAAAGAATGGTACAAACTCTCAGTGTTCTTATCTAGGGGTTATTACTAAAACAAGGTGCTGGCCCCTAAAATTCCAGGCAGTCCTGAATGAATCCTTAGGAATGAGTGTCTGATCCTCACTGACAATCCCCTGGGATGTCCCAGTGACCTCGACTATTTGTCTTTATCCAGCAGGACCTACCCAAAGCATCAAAGTTTAAGCAACATATGAGGGAGGTAATTAATAGACAGGTTGAATGGTTGGCCTAAAACCACTTAGGAAACACACAACATCTTAACCCTGCCCTGCCCTTTTGCTTGTCAGAGCATTGTTACCCCCTGTTAGCTTTTAAATTAGGTGTAAAAGTCCTTTGGCAGGTCATGCCTTGATTCTGACCCCAGCCAGCTTGATTAAATAGTGCAATGGCCCAGAGAAAAGGCCAGTGTATTTTATTACATTGCAATATTTAATTGGGAAGTCAAGTAAATGCCTGATTAAACACTTAAATAATTAAATTGTATCTCAAGGCAGAATGTGGCTCAGGGCACCTGGAGTCACTGCTTGGCTGCCCACAGACAGCAAGTGGAGAGGAAGGGCTGGACTTTCCCTCCTGCTGGAGTAGCTGAGAAAAGAGGAGTGGAAGCTCTTGTCTCTGTCATAGAGCAATGGGCAAGTGCACAGGGCATCTCCTCTGAGAGCTCCCAGCTGGGAAGGCCAAGGCTCTCCACATCCCATCAAGCAGGATGCCAAGATGTGGCCACCCTAAAGGCAGAGTGAGACTCAGGACCCCTCCTGCTGCCTGTCCTCAAAGCTCCCATGTCCTCAGGAGCTGGCAGAGGGCTCACGGGCAATAGGAAAGCAGGATTTCCACCTGGCTCAGAGCTTCTGGGGCTTCAGGAGGACCCCAGGTCAACAGCAAGGTTGAGGCTGGAGCCCAGGCCATCACCTGCCTCTCACCTGAGGCCAGTTTGATCTCCAGGGCCGTGCGGATCAAGGCCATCAGCGTGGATGTGAAGTGGACGGTGAGATCTTCAGGTGAGATGGGCATGTTCATCCTCACCAGGCGCTGGAGAGAGAAACGTGGTGGCTGTAAGTGAGGGTCAGGATTCCTCCCCCCCACCCCTTCCCTCCCCTCCCACCCTGGGAGTCCTCAGACACAAATCTGGGTGAACTTTCTGTGCACTGAGCTAAAACGCATCTTCTGCACAGAGATGTCAGCTGCTCTCCAGGAGCAGGTCTGAGCTCAAACGTGGCTTTAGTGGTTAAACAGCTCATTTGCCAGCATTTGTACTGCAAAGAGAGCTCATCCAAGAGCAGGCAGTGTGGATGCTCTCCTCTTATTCCACAGCCTGGCACCCTGCTCCTGATATTCTCCAGCTCTGCAGCCTCCAGACACGTGGCTGGTACCCATCACCTTCACCAAAGCAGCATGCTCAGGAGATAACAACCATCAAGCTCTCTCTACCACCCTTTCCTACACCAGCCACCTTCACCACTACTCTGGGTCTACAACAGGATCCACAGCAGCAAATGGGACCTGGCACAGCTGAGCCAGTTAGGGTGAAGGAGGATTTGCATCTACCAGTTGAGGATGCAGCTCCATCCAGAGGCTGTGCCTCTGCCAGATGTGCAGGTGACCTTGAGGGTGAGGAGGATGGGAGGAAGGCACTCTCAGTGATGATGACAACAGGAGGTGAGTGCTTGGTACAGCCTCAGGAGGGGTCCTGTGATGTTCCATTTTGTACAGAGCCTGGGGCTCAAGCACGCTGGGCAGTGTGGGACTGGCTGCCACCAGGTGAAGGTGGGCAATATCCTTTCCATGGGAGACATCTGGGTTGTGTCTCTACCACCTTTCACCATGGGCATTCCAGGAGCTCTGAAGGTCCTTCCAGTCACTGAGCTACACAGCTCCACCTGGACCTTGCCCATAGGGGAAGAGGATTAACATGGACAGGACTATAATTCCCCCGTGTTCTTTCAATTTGGACCTGGAATAGTCCCTCAGGATCTGTACTTTCCAAGATCCTCAGACCTGGTAGAAACTCCTTCTCCACCACCCAGCAGGACCACCTCTGCTAGGGTAAATCCATCATTCTTGCAAGGAACAGAGCAGTTGAGGTTGCTGTGGGAAGCTGGGTCCCTCAGCACTGCAGGCAGAGAGCAGGTCTCTGCAGATGGGAGCAGCACTCTCCAAGCCTTGCTGATAACCTTGGCAACACACTGAAAGGATGGATTTCTCCTTCTCCAGCAACCTAATGATTTCTCAGCTCCTCAGCTTACACGTGCTGCTTAGAAGCTTCCTTGCCCAGAGCTGTATCAGACAAACCTCTGTGCTTCCAATCTCCAAGGGCACGTGCAACCTGAGGAGTCTGAATCTGTCAGAGCAGAGACTGGAAAACCAAGCGTTGCCTTGGGCCCCTTGCTTGGCAGGGAATTTCATGTCTGAAAGCTGCTTAGGGCTGTTATTTTGATCCCTGTTCTGTGATTCTATCACTGCCCAGAAACCTTCACTTTGTGTACCACCAGCCGGACGTGCTGCTCAAGCCTCTGACTCAGGACCAGCCAGGGCTGCAGGCTCCCTGGGGTGCCTAGCAAGAGGGGGCAGGGATGAGCCTGATCCCCCTCCTGCTCCCTACACTGGAACACTGGGCCAAGGCTGGGGATGTTTTTCAGAGCTGCAGCTTTGCTGGTGCAATCCTCAGGCCAGATGCAACGTTGGTGGCTCAGGGTGGTGCCTCCTGCAACCCCCATCACTGGCCCAGGGAAGGATTGGGATGGAAGAACCACCACTTCTGGGCAGGTTTTTGGTGGTGAAGGGAAACAGAGTGTGGCTGAGAGCAGTGGCCTGGCTGGAGTCCCAGATGAGCCCTTAATTCCTGCTCCCATGCTACCCAAAACCAAGCCACACCTGCTGAATGAACTTGGTGGCCTTTCCAATCACCAGGTAGCCTCTCTGCTTAGAGGAATCTCCACCATTCCATCTCCCAGAGGTGTGAGCTGAGCTGCCTCAGGCAATTTGGTGCCCTCAGAGAAGATGGCTCAAGCTCTGGTGCCTTCTGCCAAGGAGAAAATATCCCCCCCAGGGGGGATGGGTGTCAGTGGTCACAGGGCAGACAGATGGCACAAGGCACTGGAAAAGTCTGCTTCTGAAGTGAACTGACAGCCAGAGGAGCCAAAACCTCCTTATTTATCTTACTACACGTTCCTTGGATCTCGTTGCAGGCTGCAGGGACAAGAGACTCCTGTAACAACCTACCCCTGTCTCCTGAAGTCTGAGACAAACCATTGTAATCTCAAAGCCCTTTCCCAAAGCACACCCAGAGGTTACCTGCCATGTCTGACAAGCCTCAGAGAACAGAAAATCAAAGCCAAGACTCTCCTCCCATTACAACTCAATGATAGTATCAAATGCTGGCAAAGCCACAACAGGGGCTTTTTTCCTGTTCACTTGAGTGAAACGAAATGGGATTTTCATTCAGCCTTCTGCCCTCAGCACACAGAAAGTTACAGCCAAATGATACCCACAAGAGCCCACAGCTCCACTTCCAAGAGTTCCACCAGATCCCACTTCAGTGGGAGAGAGAGTGAAGGGATGGAGAGAGAAAGAAGATGCACAGAAGTGGGAAACAAGCAGATGCAAAACAATTCCCCACGGGAGAGCTCTATCCTCACAAAAAAAACCAAACCAAGTGCCAAACAACATTTTTGGGTCTGAGACTTCCCAGGTCCTCCCAACTGACCTTCCTGATGAAATTCCCCAAAGGACAAGGGTACAGGACACGGGCCACATCAAGGCTGCACTCAGCAACAGTGAGTGAAAGTCCTTCCTCCTTGATTTTCATCAGGAGCAAAGGATTTAGAGGGAGGTTTTCCAAGAGGAAAACCCTCACTTGCAGGGAGGGAGGCTGAGGAAAACCCACACCACTCAGGAGGAGCACTGCCAACACAAACCTGCCACAGGCTTTGCCCAGCCCATGTCCCTGCTCTACAGCACTTTTTCCACCCCAACGTGCAAATGGGACAAACAGGTCAACCTGGACACTTCTCAGGTCATTGCCATTTCAGCCTGCCAAGCCACCAACCAGCAGAAAGGAGGGTTGATGTATCTTGGGCAGCCCCTGGGCAGGGCTGCCAAGCTCTAGCAGCCACATCAGGAGAGGGAAGGCTTGGTCTGAAGGAGTGGGATGCTTCCCTCCCTCCTCTCCAAGAAGGTAACCAACAGTGATGCATCTCCCCACCCTGGGGCAGGGTGTTGAGGAGCACTTGCACTGCAAGGTGGGCTGCAAGTTGCACCTACCAGGGCAGAGCAATTTCCAGCTTCTTAGCCAAAAAAAGCCATCAAATCAGAAGTGTCTGATAACCTGCCAACAGGTCTCAGCTACAAGCCACCCTAAAGTCTCCTGAGAGCAGTGAAGAACCCCTGACTGGACAAAACATGTTGCTTAAATGGGTACACCAGGTTTCTAGGAGAACTTCTGCTGAAGATGAAGCAGTTGGGAGAAAGGAATGGATTCATTTTTTGATTAAAAATGGCTTTACCACCTCAATATGCAGGAGACCAGGGAGAAGGTCGTTTGGTGGACCATGCTCACACCACGTTCCCCTCCATCCTTGGCACCCAGAGGAGCCAAGGAGTCAGCCAGATGCTGGCTCAGCTGCACCAGGGCTGGGACTTGGCACCTGAAATCCCCCACATGATGTCTGGGGCATTTTCCTTGCACCAGAAATGCAACTGAAAGGCTGAAACTGCAGAGAGAGATCATCATTTTTTGCCTCCAATACTATAAAACAACCTTAATGTAAAAATATCTGTATCATCTAAAAATTTTACCTATATTTTAATTCACTTGTATCTCTGTAGAATCTGTATAAAAGGAACTGGGGATCCAGTAGAAATGGGTAACATTTCCCTAAGCCAAATATTCTGACTGCCCCAAAATTGCTTTTAGAATAAATGATCAAGAACTTTTGACTTTCATCCTTCACCAGGATAGAAAAACCTCAGTGTGTTTCATACAGCACAGGCAGCAACATGGTTAAAAACACCTGAAGCAGATGTTTAGCCTGTCCACAGCTGGAAGGAAAATCAACACCTCCCCTCATTTTTGCTGTATCTTCTGGCTGAAGTTGTGCTTTAAGGGTTTCCCAGTTCCTCAAGCTTTGGAAGATGATGCAAAAAAAAAAATGTGATTAAATAAGAAAATGCATCTGATTTGGGTAATTTTCCATCTTTCTAGACCCCAGAAGGCAAACACAGGAGCCTGCTGGTGCAGATGGCAAGAGACTTGAGGCTTCCCCACCCTGATAAAAATCCCCCATCATTCTGGCGTGCTCTGGGAACCCCAAGCTGCAAGGTGAATTAATAACTGAGGAGCAGGGGTGGAAAAAAAAAAAAAAAAAAAAAGGTCAAAATCCCTCCCAGGTGCCCAGACCTGGGAGAAAAAGGCTTCTCAGCTCCTTGGGCTTCTCCTTTTCCTGCCTTCACCTCCCATGTCCCCCAGGAGCAGAGGAACCCAGAAATGAGGCCAGTAGAGATAATTGTCCTGCAGATGCTGAAGATGCAGGCTGAGTTTTAGAGGGGTGGAAAAAAAAAAAAAAAAAAAAAGGTCAAAATCCCTCCCAGGTGCCCAGACCTGGGAGAAAAAGGCTTCTCAGCTCCTTGGGCTTCTCCTTTTCCTGCCTTCACCTCCCATGTCCCCCAGGAGCAGAGGAACCAGCAGCAGATGGAGTCCCCACTCCTGCTTCCCAACCCTGCTCAGGGAACCCTCTGCCCTGGGTTTGAATTAGGAGGTTTCAGAGACATCTTCCAGAGCCAGGGTGAGGGCAGCTTGTTAGTGTTTCTGCAGGAAAAGGCCCCAGAGGCAGGAGCTACAATATCATCTCTAGAACCTTCTAATTAACTCGGTGCAGGTAACAAGTTAATAACCAATTACAGGCGGGGACGGGAAGGCAACGCTTTGTGCTCGGGTTCCTAGTGTGGTCAGGAGGGGAACAGACACCCCTCCAGGGATAATTTAATTGCAAATAAACCAAGGCATGGCTAATGAGAAACCAAACCTTCATGTCAAGCAGAATTTATGTCCTTTCAGCGTTTGGTTTCTGCTTAGAGACTTCTTGGATGGTGTCCGAAGGGGCATGGAACGTGTTAGAGACATGAAGGGAAATTTCCCTCAGACTGAAAATCCAGGGTAAAAGGCTGGTTCCAAACCTGGCCTAGAAGGTGGATGTTGGACAGAAATACCTGCACTGCAAATTTTATCCCTCAACACGTTGGTCCAAACATTAGCAGGAAGAGGAAGATGCTGAGCTCCAGGTGCCAGGCAAACAAGCTGGCACCCCGAGGGGTTTGAATTATGAAGAGCATCCCATCAGCAGCTCCTGCTCAGCCTGTGGGACAAGAAGTGCTCTGGGAATAACTCCCAAATGGGAAAAAAAAAAAAATTGGGACAATGGGAACTCTGCTTGTGGGAAATGAGGCTGAGTTTGGTGAATAAATTATTCGCTATGAATAATTCACCCTGACCTAGTTATAATTATTCTACTCTCATTTAACTCTTCTGTTGGCTTCAGAGGGGCTGGCCAGGGCTTCCTGCCTCCCATGGGTAACTGTGCCCCAAAATGTGGGCTCTGGCACAGAACTAGACCTCGTGCACAGAGTGGTGATCCTGCCTTCAGTGGGTGCAGCCTCCCTGCTCCCAGGGCTGGAGCCAAGCAGGGTGGGGCAGTGGAGGGGACAAGGCTGGGCAGCCAGCAAATGGACCCTTCAAACTCCTATTTAGCCTGAAGGAACCTAATCCAGATTTTAAAAGCCATATGTCAGGGACAGGCAAGGTGAGGTGCAGCCCTGGTGTGGATGGGGAGCCAGCCCAGCTCTGGGGTCACCCCCCATCACATATCCAGGAGCTTTGGCCATGTCAGGAGGTGCTAAAGGGAGAGCCAGAGCCTTCCTAATCCCTGCAATAAAGCACCCTTGAAGTAGGGTGTGCAAAGCCGTGCTTGGCAGCAGCAACAGAGCCACAAAATACAGCCAGCAAAGCCCCCAGGCAGGGCTCTGCTGGGACCCAGCAGGGGCAGAGGTGGAGATGTTCCTGCTGGACATGCTGGCTTCTATCCCTAGGGAAGGAGGTGATGAGAAGCTGACTCTGAAGAGCAGTGAGGAAAGGCTTGGGTTATCTCTTCTCTCAGCAAACATCATTCCTGAGAATCACACCATCAGGCTCTCAAAAAACCCTCCTTCAAGCCCATTCTTGCAGGTGTCTGCAAGTCAGCTTGGTGCTGAGAGGCTGAGCACCAGCACAGGCATCTCCTTCTCACATCTTCTCTAAAAGGGCACACAAAGCTCTGGTGCACAGGATGGACTGAATCCAAGAGATAGCAAAGCTGGCTGCCCATACTGCTGCTACTGACTCATAGAATCCCAGACTGGTTTGGGTTGGATGGGACCTCAAAGCTCATCCAGTTCCAACCCCCCTGCATGGGCAGGGACACCTCCCACCAGCCCAGGCTGCTCCAAGCCCCATCCAACCTGCCCTTCAACACTGCCAGGGATGGGGCAGCCACAGCTTCCCTGGGCAACCTGGGCCAGGCTCTCACCACCCTTACACCAAATAATTTCTTCCTAATATCCAATCCCCCCTCTTCCAGTTTTCATCCATTCCCCCTTGTCCTCTCCCTCCCTGCCCTTGTCCCAAGCCCCTCCCCAGCTTTCCTGGAGCCCCTTCAGGCACTGGAAGCTGCTCTAAGGTCTCCCTGGAGCCTTCTCTTCTCCAGGCTGAACACCCCAACTCTCCCAGCCTGGCTCCAGAGCAGAGCTGCTCCTTTAAAACCCCAGGACATTTCACCACAGACAAGATGAGCCTAAAAGGCCTCATCATCTCAAAACACAGCAAAAAAATTTAAAAAGCCACCCAACAACACCCTCACCTGACAACAGACCTGGGATCAAATCTCAAGACACCAGAGCAAAGACAAAGTGGCTTTCTTCCCTCTTTTCATCAGAGTAGGAAGAATATATTTTGAACTTAATTTCCTTCACCCTTTTCTCACCCCATCACCCACCCCCCCAGTGCAGGATAGAGCTCTCCCAGTGCCCAAACAGTGTGACCAGAACACCCCACATGCATCTCTGGGCAAGCAGCAAACCCCACACAGGGACTGCAGAGCCTGGGCAGGCTGACCAAGGAGAACAGTTGAGAAAAGGGAACCAGAAAACAGCAGAAAGGAAGGAGAGCAGCCAAGGGGGCTGCCAAGAGGGAAAAGGCCAAACGAAACAACAGCCTGCATGGGGATGGAGGAGGCAACACAAAGACAGGGGGGAACACACAAAACCTTTGCAAAAAGGACTGGGAAAAAATATATATGGAAAGCAAAAGGGTGGAGATGTGGGACAAAAGAGCTTTTGCCAGACAAGAGAGTGAGTTTGTTGTTTGGTTTTTTTTTTTTTAATTGTTTGGCAACTATGGCTGCAGGATGAGGGGGGGGCTGGCCCTCCATGTGCTGCTCTGTAGGGGAGGGGTGCCTGGGGGGGCTGCTCTGTCCTCCCTGAGGCTCCCATCGACTGTGGGAGGACAAGAAGGGCCAGGAGAGACATCGAGGGGGGACCTGGTGGGTGTAGGGCAGGGGGATGCTGCAACCCCCAGGCAGCCATCATGTGGGGGAAGATGCTCAGCACCAAACTGTCTCAGTGATCGTGTTGTTCCTGGAATCCCAGATTGGTTTGGGTTGGAAGGGACCCCAAAGATCATCTAGTCCCAGCCCCCCTGCATGGGCAGGGACACCTCCCACCAGCCCAGGCTGCTCCAAGCCCCATCCAACCTGCCCTTCAACACTGCCAGGGAGGGGGCAGCCACAGCTTCCCTGGGCAACCTGGGCCAGGCTCTCACCACCCTCACAGCAAAGAATTTCTTCCTGATGTCTCACCTAAACCCCCCCCTTCCAATTTAAAGCCATTACCCCTTGGCCTATCACTCCATTCCTTTGTAAAAAGGCCCTCCCCAGGTTTCCTGTGGGCCCCTTCAGCTCCTGGCACTCCACCTAGATCGGGAGGAGGGAGCAAAAACCTGTCCTGCCTCTTTAGTTTTATCAGCTGGGAGTGGGGATCAGCCCAAGCTGCAGCCTTACACCATGGGGAGATGTCAGCTCTGCTCTTCAGTCTGTATTTCTGTAGTTTGAGGCTCTTTGATAACGTGCAAAATGAATCTCATCACCTCCAAGCCCAAGAGAAATCTGCTCTACAATCTAGGTCTGAGCTGCCTGACTCGAACCATCAGTCACACACAGGCACCTTCTAGAGGTTTCTTAGTAGATGGGCAAAGATTAAACCCATCTCTTCAGAAAACTCCCAAGTCTGCATTTGAAAAAGAAGCTATTCATTTTGACCTGAGGTCTGTGGATTTCTGAGGACAGAGAGATCCAATGAGGTGCCAGGTGACTCACAGGGAAAGGTGGGTTGGGGAAGGCACCTCTGCAGTGTCTGCCTGGGGAGAGCTGGTGCCCATAGAGGCACCAGAAAATCAACCAAAAGGCTCGTTTCAAATGCCTGTTTTTTACACCTGACCTTTCCCCCCCCCCCCCTTCTTTTTTTTCTTTTTTTACTGTTTTTTTTTTTTTTTTTTTTTTTTTTTTTTTTTTTTTTGTTTTTTTTGTTGTGTTTGTTTTTA
>NW_009952709.1:1761168-1786428 GCF_000747805.2 Chaetura pelagica | reverse complement strand
CCCTTCCCCCCCCCCCCCTTTTACTTTCTTCCTTTTTAAACTGTACTAGATTCAGGGGCAGGGGAGAGGTGAGAGCTTTATGCTGCTGGTGAGCACTGAGCAGTCAGTGGGAAGTCACAGGTGCTAAAAGGAACCATCGATCCCTTTAAAAGCATTGGCTTTCTGTGTATCATGGGTGTCTCTTAAATAAACCTTTATCCAGCTGCCCATCCATCTGGAAGAGGAGCTGGGAGGTGACATTTTGGAGGTAGCTGGGTTTCTCAAGCTTAGTCAGGCCCTGGTGGGTGTGACTTGCTCAGGACAGAGATGCTCTTCCAAAGCAGCTACCATAGAGGCCAGGAAGAAACCAAAAGAAATACAGAAAAGATGTCCAAATGGCTAGTTTTAGGGTTATAGTTAATTTTCTTTTTCTTTTAAATCCTGACACAATGAGGAAGGATCTTATAGGAACCTGTCTCTGAACCTCTTCTTGCTGCTAAGTGCCTCTCACAAAGGCAGGCCCAGGTTTTGGGTTTAGATTGAGTCTCTTTGCAAAATCTTGCTCTCAAATGGCCTCAGGGGAGAAAAATAAATACAGCAGCACTACTGAGGGGCTGTGATGATGTGGATCCACAGCACCAAGCATGCTGGGCTGCAGTAATGAGTCCTGGTGGTGCCCAAAAGGAGGTCAACAGCCAAAAACCCTGTGGGGGTTGCCAGATGCTCCATTACACCAATACTAAATGCTCACGACAAACCTCTCCCTCAAGAGCTGCCAGGCTCAATGTGAAGGGCTTCCAAGGAATTGCCCCTGCAAATACAAGCTTCCCAGGGCTGTGCAAGCTGCTGGGAGAGCAGGCTGCCTTTCCCTGGAGGAGTCTGGGCTCTGCTCTGAAATTCCAACTCAGTGTCTCTCCATGAGCTCCCACTGTGTTCATCCAGGCAGCAGCCTTTTGGTGCTTCAGTTTAAAAGTTTTTTCAGAATGTAAGTGGAAGTTGGGAGTGATTTCTGCATCTGTCTTCAATGTTTTCTGTTAAAATAATGTCTTTCTCACAAGGGTATTTAAGGAGCCCTGCTGGTGCTGCCTTTGTTTAATAGCTTGCTAACTCCTACAGCTCTGCCTACTCTAATTACTCCAATCTAATTAAGGAGGGGGGAAAAAACCAGCATTCTACTGATGGGCTGGTGAGAGTGGATAGTCAAAGGGCTGTAGAAAGATAAATGGGGATCATATTGGTGGGGTAATTTGCTCATTAGCACCCTCCCTCCCCAAATTAACCTAAATGGAAGCAGAATGAGAGAGAAGAGAAACACTGATAGAGATAGCAGAGACATAGTTGGAAAGACAAACTGATGTGCCATAGTTTCAAAGACCAAAAAAAGAAAAGGTTACCAAAAATAATGATTAAAAAAAAAAGAGGAAAAAGCAGAAGATCCAAAATCCAGTCTGCTTGGAAAGCAGAGAAAGCACCAGCAAAATCCAGGAGAACAACACTGATGTCACAGAAAAGCAGCACCAGCTGCAGCCACAGCACAAAAAAAAAAGCTGGTGGGTTGGCAGGAGTTTCTGTAAGGGTTGGTCTACCTTATAGGCAACTCGAGCAGGGCATTTCTTTCCAAGGCCTAGAGGTGGGGACATGTGTCTCAGCATCTCATACATGTCTGTGTAACTGATGCGCCCGCTTGGAGGCAAAGGGAGGGAGGCAAAAGCGAGAGGAGACCAAAACCAAACCAGACCGGGATGGGGAGGGGATGGGGGGAAAGGGGCAACACAAGGGAGCAAATGAAAAAGGAGGAGAGAGAAGGGAAAGCAGACAAGAAAACAGAGATCTGGTTAATTAGGTTTCTCAGGAAAACAAAGCCAGAAATCAAGAGGTGGGTGCAGGGGAAGGTTTCTCCGCTTCCGTTGCTGTGTTTTGATGCCCACGGGTCCCTGGGGAATGATTGAGGGCTCTGCTGGGGGTGTGGGGAGGGCTGAGGGTCTGCTGGCTCCTTGGGGTGGGAGGAAGGCTTCCTCTCCCTCCCCCCCCAAAGCATCCCTTCAAGGGGATGTGGTCACCACGCTGGGTAGGCAGAGTTATGGGACAGGGAGAGCTGAGGCTTGGAGAGAACGTTCAGCTTGTCTTCAGTGAGTAAATCACTTGGATTTGAGCTCAGCCTGTGGGCTGCAAGGGAAACCAAAAGCCAAACTTGGTGTGTTTGCTTGAGGGACAGACTCTGCTCTGCCTCCAAGCCAAGGGGGCAGCTCTGCAACCCCCCAGCCTGAATGTGGGTTGGGCAAAAGCAGAGCCCAGCACTGCATTCGCAGGAGACCTGGTTCTCCCTTACACTTGGTGGGCTCCCTCTTTCACCAGACCAACGTCAACTGGTTGTCTCCAAGGGCTGTTGGCTGCCCTGCATGTTAGAGGGGACTAGGAATTGTAAAGATTTGGGAAAAGGCCCTTAGACCTGTCCCTGCTGATGGCACCAATTTCCAGTGCAAATAAAATTTGGCCCTGAAAAGCAAGGGACACAGAACAGCCAGGAATTCTGCTTTGCCTGCTTCTGATGACTGAAACTGGGAGCATGACTGTGACAATCTCATTTTGCCTCCCCAGTGAGCTGCCTGCTGGTTATACTGTGCAAATCTGTGCTGCCTGTCATCTGAGGAGACCTGAGCACATTGCAGCACCTAATTAATTAATGTTTAACCCCTGGAAAAAAGGAGGGTTTTTTTTACTAGGAGGGCAAGAGAGACCCAAGCCCCCCAGGAAAGCCCTTTCTGGGGCAGGAGGGGCACAGATCTGGTCCCACCACCCAGCCCATTGCCCTGGCACAGCTCTCCATGCTTGTGCAAAACATTGATGCAGGAGGGGGTGGAGGAGAGAATTTGCTGCACCAAACCCATCTATTCCTGTCCTTGGTAACTAATGCAGTTAAGCCACCCCAGCTTCAGTGCCCAGAGCTAATTTAAAGGCTGCTGAGAGACACAAACTGTAATTACAGCCAACAGCTTCCTCTAGGCTTCTCCCTTCTGCCCCAGCTCCCCAGCTGGAGATGCAGGGCCTCACACCTTCTCTGCAGTGCAGCTTAACTCCTAATCCCCAGTCAGGTGTGGAAAACAGGGATGGGAGTGCTTGAGAAGAGCCAGCTCCTTGCTGCCTGCTTCCACTTCTCCCTCCATCTTCTCTTTCTGCTCCCCATGCACTGGCTGCAGGAAAATCCCAGCCTGTAACTGGGACCCCACTGAAGCCCAGTGCCATCCTGTGCTGATTGCTGGGCAAGACCTGGTTTTAATTCCCCACCTCAGCTCCCAGACATGCTGTACTTCTCCTGTGCCACCAGGCAGGAGGTTTCATTGGATGTCCATCATACCTCACCATCTCAGAGATGGGATCATTGCTCCCAAGGCAACCTCTGGCTGTCGTGTGGTTCAACCCTCCATCTCAGCCCAAACCAGTTCACCATCCCACTCTGCTGCCCAGTTGACCTGTGCCCACATCAAATGTCTCTTCAGCTCAGGAAAAGGCTTAATAGATTAGTCATTCAGCTGGAGGGACATTGCTCTGAAGCCCAAAAAAACCCAGATTTGTTATTCCCTCCAAATCTCAGGATGCTGTTTCTGTCTGGTGTGGATACCTGGAGGGAAAGGGCTGGGATGCTGTGCTGCTTTCCCCCCCACACTTCCCACCTGGACCCAGCAGGATGGAAGCTGGAGGGTTCATTGTCTCATAAAGCTGCCTGTCTCCAGCCAGCTGGGGTGTGGGAGTAGATGGGGAAGAGATGCACAAAGGAAAGAGGAGGCAGTCACTCAATCATTCCTTTTTTTTTCAGGCAAGAGGTTAGTTACGTTGCAGCTTCTTTTCTGCACTCTTTGCACTTGGGGAGGGGGAGTAAAAAGAAACATAAACCAGAACTGAAAAGGCTGGAGGGAGTCTCTGAAGTTCCAAACCTTGTAGGCCACCCTATGAGGGCACTTCTTTCCTAAGCCCAGGGGTGGAGCAATTACACGTAACAAATTGTACATATCCTTATAGTGAATCCTGCAGCTGGAAGGAAAACAGCAGAAATTATGACAGCAAAAAGTGGAAGGAATCAGGTTTTCCCCAGGAGAAGCTGGAAGGGCAGGACACACTGAAAAGCAAGGTTAGTCTGAGAGCAATTGGAACAGAGAGAGAACTTCTAACTGCTCAACAAAACTCACATCCTTGGATTTTCTGCTGTGAAACCTTCAGTGCCACGTGCAAGGTTTCCCAACCACCACATCTGGGTCTCTCTGTCACTGGTTATTCCATTCCTAGCACCTGTGAATCTGCCTACACCTGCCCTGACCCACCCCCCAGGTGCTGCAGCCACCCAACAAAACCTGCAGCCCACAGACATCCTATTTCATGGCTTCTTACTGGGATTTCAATTAACTGGTCCCCAGGAGCACAGGATTCTTCCCCTTCCAGTGTTATCACCCACACCACCCCAGCAGGGTTGTGCTCTGCTGCACAGGCAAGAAGCAATTTGCTGGAACTTCAGCAACTACCACCTTGAGACCTGTCTTGGCCATCAGGCCTTTGTGACCAGTAGGGGAAATGAGCCACCACAAGGTAGATTTCAGTCTCCTTAACTCCCAACAATATTTTCATCTCACTTAACAGCAGGATTACATTTCTTCATCTTTTGTGAGTAACCAAATCATGTACAAAAAGAGCTGTAGTGAACTTCAAAATGCCCTCTCAAAAAAAAACCCCACCAAGATGATTTGGCTTCACTATGTTTATTTTAGTACATTATATAAAGCAGGCTGGAATATTTTGGAATATTTCCTTCAATATTACTGCTTTTTTGGCTGTGAAAAATTAAGGGCTGTTCAAAACCTTCACCATCAGCTCAAAGTTATGAAGGAGATCAAATAGAACTGTGCAAGTCTTGGCTGCAGGCCTAAATGTGGCTATAAAAAGGAGATTGGTTTAAGGGAGACAAGAAGTTTACTGAAAGTTTAGAAGGGTTTTGTAAAATCAGCGTGTAGAAAATACATCTGAGCAGCTCCCTGAGCTTTCTAAGAGCCTGTGGAAGGCTGGAAATCCAGCAGCTCTTGGAAGCTGTTGGACTGGAAGGTCACAGCAGCAAATTATAACAAATCAGGACAAAAAGGGATTCTTTCCTGGGTTGTTTAGATCTGAGTTTTGTTTCTTTTCATCAGCATCCCTTTATGGCAGATAGTCTGGGAAAATGCTCTCCTTTGGGAGCTCCTCTAGCTCCTCCCAAGCCCTGAGAGCTGCTGCCAGAAGCGTCTCCCTTGGTTCTTGGGAGCAACCCATGGGAATGGGATGGGGAGAGCAGCATTTTCAGCATCTCCAAGGGGTATTCTCTGGGAAGGGGGGTAGAAGAGACACCAAACTCCCACTTCATCCTGGCTCAAAGCAGGACAATATCTTAAACAAGTAAAAACTCATGGAAATCTTTTTTTTTTTTTCTTTCCAGCTCATCCTTCAACCCAGTGTTTTCACTCCTTTCCCAGTTAAACCACATCCCCAGACCAAGTCCCTGTCTGCTTCCCAGTTCTCTCCCTCTCTCTTTTTCTGGGAGCCCAAGGCTTCTGCCACCCAAACCCCAGCAGTTTCCCATACTTACCCCTGCTGAAGGGACACACATCTACAACCACAGCTCCCAGAAGCTTTCATATCTCCTTTTGAATGTTGGGATTTTTTT
This sequence comes from Chaetura pelagica, assembly GCF_000747805.2. NCBI lineage: Eukaryota > Metazoa > Chordata > Aves > Apodiformes > Apodidae > Chaetura > Chaetura pelagica. The sequence goes on along the minus strand of NW_009952709.1, from coordinate 1,780,766 downwards.
CCCCAAGTTTACAGAAAGTTGCATTTTGTAAAAAACACCACAGGTGACATTGGAAGTATGTAAATACACACACATTATGTTTAAAATATTATCTAGATAACAGAAGCATAACAACATTTATACTTTTACCCACAGAGCACAGAGGGTCTGGACCTGTGGCAAGAGGACAACCAGTGCCATTCCCTTTTCTTTGGGATAATTTAACTGAGACCTTGAGAGTGGACATCAGGTAGTGAAATATGGAAGCAGGAATCAACTCAACTGCATCTAAACATAAAATACCACTGCCTGGGTGTCTTGCAAATTAGGTTATGGTGGGTCTTTCTCATTCCCCTACACAAAGCAGAGGTGTTAAAAGGATTTGGCTGACATGGAAAACAAAAATTAGATGGACATTTTCTTGAAGTGGCTTCAGAACAAAGAGCTGAATGAAAACTGGATCCTCCAAAGCCCTGTGTCCCCAGACCAAATGGGGTGAACTGGGAACTGTGCCCTACAAACCAAGGGATTCAGCTCAGTCCATGGGAAGCTGCTGTGAACTCCCATGGCCAGTGCTTCATGGTGTCGCAGCCCACATGATCAAAAAGATCTGTTTTGGCCTTAAATCACGAAGAGATTTCAGATTGCTTTTAAATTGAGGAAATGTTAGTCCCATTTATGAAAATCTGAGTGATTTCAATGGAACTGTTCACACACGGAAAATCCAGCCCCTGCCCCAGGATCGAGCCTGGGGCAGCTTGTCTTGGCCATCCTTTGGTTTGCCCTTTAGCCCCTGGGCACTCTGCCAACATCAATCCTTTCACACCAGAGCAACAGGGTAGAGCAAAACAGAATTAAGATCTCAATATATGACATATTTTGTATTAACAGCTCCAAAAGTGAAAAGGTTTGGCCCCTGAGTGACTCACAAAACGTCACCTCGGTGCTCAGAGTTACCAGAGCAAGCAAATCTTTCTGTAAACTTTGGGCTTGTGCCTCTTATGGGTGGAAATTTCCTGAGCACATTAAACATTAAAAAAAGCACATTGACACTCATTTCTCCCTTGCAGGTGTGTTCCTCCTCCCACGGATGCCAGTCAGAGCCAAGACTCATTTTTAAGGAGAGAAGGGGCACTCCCAAGTTTCCAGTCTCATTGAGGTTTTCTCATGGAAAGAGACAGGACTGAATTTTAAAAAATAAATAATAAAATAATAATAATAAAAAGCTATTTACTGCCTCCAAACAGTCACAAAGGATTTGTCTGTGATACAGAGCACATGGTAATGAAAATCTGCTCGGAGGTTACAAGCTGCTAGTATATGTAGAGTATATCTGCAGGCTTGTATGAATAGCTTTGAGCTAGTTAAAATCTCTCACAGTTCAGAGAAATGCAGTAGTTTTGGAATAAGTTTACATTTCAAGTTAGCCTAAATTAATTTAAGTGAGATTTTAAAGCAGTTTATATTCCATCCTAGAGGGGGGTTTGAGATGCTGGTTATACAAACACCTTTTGCATCTGCCTCTGCTGAAGGGAAACACAAAAAGGGTGGAAAGATTGGAGGGACTGGAGGCAGTTTTGTTACAAATGCAGAGGAGATTCATTGCAGAGTGGGGAGGAATAGGGATAGTAAATTTGTAATAAAGGAAATGCCTCCCAGTGGGAGAATTCCCAAGCTGCAGAAAAGTAAGGGAATGACTGTGGCCTGTAGCTCAGAGCATCTAGAAAGGAAAACATCATCACCAGGAGTGTTGTGAAGTAACTTCATCTGGGCAATGGAGAAAAGCAATTTGTTAAAGTCATTCTTGCCCTGGAAGTGACCACTGCTCAGAGCCATTTCCTGAGTTGTTTTTAAAGATTCCTTCAAATGCTTCATTGAGGTGGGTCTGTGGCAGCACAACCCCCCCCCCTGCTGCCCAGGTGTGCAGCTCTCCCTGCCACTGCCTTGGAACAAGGCAAAGGCAAATCCATAACCCAGAACACCTCACCATCTGGCTGTGAGAAAACCATTTCCTCCTTTAGCACACTCATCTATCAGGAATATTTCAGCAGAGGCTGCCTGAGAACTGAAACACTTCCAAAATTGGGCTTATTGCATTTTCTTCTCATTATTCCACGTCTTATGTTTCAACTGCAAGTCCAAAAGCTAAAATGTTATCTTGAAGCACAAAATCCCCCTTCTACAATTTGATGTCATTCAAAGGAGGCTTCCGAGTTCAAAACATTGGGTTGGATGAGAAATGTCTGCTAAAAAAAAAAATCCCATCTTTTCAGCAAACCCCCCCCTGGTGCTGAGGACCATCATGTCACTCCCTGCTGCCCCCCAGGTGCTGGAAGCCAACCATGAGGTTTGGGTCTGTAGCACTTGACTCAGGAGCACAGCAGTGGGGTAGAACCTCTCCTTTTGGGAGAGGGGCAGCACCCTGAAGATGCTGATTTTTTATGTATGTGACCTCAGGTCTTTGCACAGGGTCTTGGAACCATTAAGGCAGCTCTCAATGAGAAGAGAAATGCTGCCCAAGTGAGGATCCCCCCAAGTGCTGCCCATGGCAGGAGATTCAGCATCATTTCATCTCCACACTGTGATGCAGGAAGCCAAGGCAAACAAAGCTGCTTCTGGAAATACCAAACATCTTTTCTATTTGGCCATTTAGCCAAGATGATTCGAATTGACCCTGTTCATTTTGGCTGTGTGGGGAGGAGGGTGGGTTTGCTTTCTAGATTTGTTGGTTCATGTCTTGTGTCTAATTTGAAGGAAACACCCTTGGAATGACATCAGGTTTGTTCAGTGCACAAAGAACCGAAGTTGGCGCATTTAAGTCCAACATTACATCAAGGTTTGGAGTCATTTTTTGTCTGGGGCTGTACTCACACTAAGGACAGGCTGGTTGTGTGTGTAGGTTTGCTATTTCTACACAACCATCCTTCCCTTCACAGTGTACATACCAGGCAGCTGGGTCGTATTCAGCCCAGACACGAACAAACTCGTCCAAATGGTGGGGCCCGAGGATGGAGGAATCTCTTGTCAGGTATTCAAAGTTGTCCATAATCACAGCCACAAACAGGTTTAACATCTGCAGAGGGGAAGTGGAAATGAAGTTAGGGGGGAGAGGAAAAAGCAGAGGGAAAAGATTGAAAAAGAAAAAGGGAGAGAGAGGGAAGAGGGGGAGGGAAGAGGAGGAGGGGAGAATGGAAGGGGAGATGGGAGGGGAGAGGGGAGAGTACAATTCCCTTAGCAAGGTGTGTGGTTTCTACAAGAAGCAGCTGTACCCTGGAGAATAAACTCTGCCAACTGACCCCCAGGTCCCTGGGGACACTCCTGTCACCTCCTCTTCCCCTGGACACCACAAGCCACTTCCTGCACGTGGCAGGATTGCTCCAGCTTTTGAGAGGACAGTTTGGCCCAATCCCCATCTCTGCTGATGTCCCACTGCACAGCCCACCCCAGTGCCCACTGGCCCAGCACCCATCAACCCAGAGGCTGCTGGCTCAGCACCCATCCCTGCCCCTTCTTCACCCTGGGCCAGCCCAGCCGAGGGGCTGCTCCACCACCAGGGGGATGGGGAGTCATCCAGCGTTTCTGTGTCCAGGCACAAGACATGAAGAGCTTGGAGAAAAACTTGGCTAGAATGTTCTATCTCAGATTCAACAATTCAGACCTTCAAAGAACTCCAGGAGGGGCAAGACACTCAAAAGGATCCTGTGCCTAATGGCTCCAGTCTGGCACAGAGCCTGGATGTTTCTGGCATATCAAATATTCTCCTCTTATCAAACCCAGCAGGAGAAGCACAAGGATTTCAGTGGGAACAGATCGAGCTGCCCAGCAGCACAGAACAGCAGGAGGGCAGGTAGGAGCCATAGAACAGAATCTTCAGATCATTTTGCTTGGAAAAGACCTTTAAGATCACCAAGTCCAACTATTCACCCAGCACAGCCCCGGCCACCACATCCCCCAGCACCACATCTACATGGCTTTTCTATCCCTCCAGGGATGGGGACTCCCCCCCTGCCCTGGGCAGCCTGGGCCAGGGCCTGACAACCCTTTGGGGAAGGAAATTGTTCCCAAGATCCAACTTAAATCTTCCCTGGCACAACTTGAGGCCATTTCCTCTTGTTCTATCACTTGTTCCTGGGGAGCAGAGCCCGACCCCCCCTGGCTCCAACCTCATCTCAGCAGCTGCAGAGCCAGCAGGTCTCCCCTCACCTCCTTGTCTCCAGGCTGGACACCCCCAGCTCCCTCAGCTGCTCCTGCTCAGACTTGTGCTCCAGCCCCTTCCCCAGCTCCCCTGCCCTTCCCTGGACACACTCCAGCCCCTCAATGTCCTGACCCCAGGATTTGAGGTGCAACCCCACCAGTGCCAAGCAGAGGGGGATGATCCCCTGGTCCTGCTGGCCACACCACTGCTGATACAAGTCTGGTCCAGCTCTCAAGCTACTCCAAAGCTGGAAGTGCTGTGACCACCTCAGCAGGGCTCACTCACAGGGTACAGCTTCCCCGTATGTAACACAGTTCCCACAGTCCCAGAGACAGCAAAACTTCTGAGAGTTTGCCCCCTGGTCCTGAGCCCCTTCCCAGTGCTCCCAGCTCCAGCCATGGCTCAGTGTGGCTTGGAGGGGCTTCTCATCAGAGAAGAGAGTGACAGGACAAGGGGCGATGGTTTTAAACTGAGAGAGAGGAGATTTAGGTGAGATACTAGGAAGAAATTCTTCCCTCTCAGGGTGTGAAGAACTGGGATGGGCTGCCCAGGGAGGCTGTTGATGCCCCATCCCTGGAGGTTTTTCAGGCCAGGCTGGAGGAGGTTTTGGGTTCCCTGCTCATGGCAGGGGGGTTGGAACTGGATGAGCTTTAAGGTCCCTTCCAGCCTTAATGATTCTATGACACAGCTGTTCATAATGTCCCTGTAAGCTTTTAAATTTCAACTTAGATTTTTCAACAGTGCAAATTACACGAGAAAAAATCCTGGCAGGCCAGACATCCACAAAGAGCCAGAATCAACATTTAAAAACAAACACATTCTATCCAACTAAAATAGAGAGTGCTGAAGGAATCAGTAAATGGAGCATGACGTTTGTACAAGCTTTCAGGGCTCCATGTCTTTTAATATACACAGATGAATGAAACCACGGGATGCCACAGGGGCAAGAGCAGCTGGACAAATGATCTCAGCAGGGGCCAGTGAAGTTGGTCTGTCTATACCCAGCGTGAAACTGCCTCATCTACCTCTTTTTCCTGGTTAAAGGTCTCTGATGATAGCTGGGATTAACTGCACAAAGCATCTTGTAGTTGAAAGCAAACCCATGGAACTGAATGTGGGCTCAATACATCCTTTTTCTGGTACATTTCAGAGCTGGGACTTTAATCTCTTCCTCCTTGGAGTTTAATTGGGTCCCTGTCCCTGGTTTTCCCTTCTTCTCTCCCTCCGAAGCAGGAGAGTGACCCAAGCTCTGAGAGCAGAGAACTTTTTCCACACACAAGCCAGCAGAAAGTCACTGGCACCTAGAAAAGCTCAGCCCCAGCCCCATATGATGGCCAAGGGTAGGAATCAAGTACAACACCTGTGGGTACTTTCATGGCTAAAGCTTTCCTGGCACCACTGCAGAAGACAATGATAATTGTGATTATTGGACAAAGAAAACAAAGCATCAAATAAATGTGGTGCTCTTAGTTGCCTTCTGCAAGGGCTTCTGAACCAATGTTGACTTGGCCATTCTCATCCTGCCCTCCCCCATCCCCTTCTTCAACGGACCATGTTACAAATCAAGACAAAAGAGGTTAATGCTTAATTCCCAACATCAGCCCCCCTGTGAGAAGATAAACCCCTTCCCTTGAAACTAATGACTACATGACCTCTGTGGGGATTGAAGGGATTTTATCAGTGGGATGATAAATGGGTTTTAGTGAAGGCATCTTGTAATATCCTATAAATCATAATTAAGGAGAAGGAGGAAGCACAGGGGTGGTGGAAGGGAGGGGGAACCACATCAGCACCTCGTACTTTGGGGAGAGGTCAGGACTGACTTACCAGGAAGGAGCACAGGAAGATGAAGGACACAAAGTAGAAATAGGCAAAATCACTGCCACATTCTTTCTTGGTGAGGCCAGAGAGTGGGTCACAGGCTCTGTTGCTGAGGCAGGACAGCATGATCTCGTGCCAGGCTTCCCCCGTGGCACTCCTGTGGACAGGGAGGGCAGAGGGTCAGCTCATCCAACCCCCTCCCCACCTGGTTGTGTTACCCCAGTAACTGAATTAATTGGGTGGAAGGTTGTGTTCAGGTGACTCTATTTACACAGGGAATTGGAACTCCCAGCCTCCTGACATGAAAAAGGAAGGAGAAAGAGCATTTCCCCCTAGTGCAGCAAGGTATTACCTCTCTTAAGCAACCAAACTGGCTCAGGTAGCCTAAGCTGTACTGGTTTTATGGAGAATAAAACCAAATTGATTTAAACACGCTCGGTACAAAGTGCAAACATAAGTAAATAGAGTTGAGATTGCTCCCTTTTGAAGCAGTAATACTTCTGCCCTCGTGCTGGCTGCAAACCCAATGGAGACAATAAGAAATGAAACCAGGTTTCTCCAATTCAACCTCTTGATTTCCCTTATCGGGCAGATATGGAAATACCAGCAGGGTCTGGTTTGTCATGGTGACTCAGGTTCCTTTTCCAGGACAGCCTTCTGGGTTTCCTTCACCCCTTCCCTCCTTCTCCTCTAAGTTCTACTTCTACTGTAGGGACAAGAATAGCCATAAGCAAACATTCTGGGTCTGTCCTCAAAATAAATCACCTCCTGCAGTGTGTGGGCATGGATCAGAAGCCAAAGGATCCCCATGTTTGTTTACTCTGTCCTTCCACAGAGCCTCAGAATTTCCCTCTAGTTTCTGCCCCAGGCTCAGAGGTTCCTTTAGGAGGATCCATTCCCAGGGCCAGGGCTGTTCTCAGCCATGTTCATTTGTACACACAGGCAGCTCACAAGCCTTCCCCCTGCTCTTGGAGAAAACTTGGTGCTCAGTGTAAACAAAATGAGCTTCCAACCTCCTCTGAATTACCCAGCAGGTTCCCCCACTGGTGGCATTGAGTCCCAGAGCCCCTTGTGCAGAACCTACTTCCCTCATTGTGGTCCTGCTGCCTCTGTCCCCTCCATCCCACATGGGGCTGGAAAGGCACCAAGAGGTCTGGACAGAAGACTGAATATTATCCAGTTATATTAAAATTCAGAGTTTTGAGTTGAGTGATTATCTGAGCTGGGGGGGAGGGAGGGGGTTGCTACCTTCACTTCCATCCAGCTTCTGGAGAAGGGAAATCTCCCCCAGGTTGCTCCATTTTAGAGCAAGGCCTGCACTTCATTTTGCCCAGGTCTGAAAGGGAAAATCTGGCATTTCATTGATTTGTGGTTTGTTTTGGGATGTTTTTTTTCCCCAAGTGAAAATGCTTTGTTTCCAGGCAGAACGAGCCCAGATGGAAATACTTTCCCTCTGAAGGAGGGTTGGTGTTGATGTGTGAAGTGTTAGCTTGTTGGCAATGCAAAAATGACCAATTAAAGGAATTCTCACTTTAAAAATAAAGTTTCATGACAGGAAGCACATCAACCAGTTACACCAGGGGGTTTCTGTCTTATATTAAGCTCCTGCCTGAGCTGACACAGGGAGTCACAGCACTGGGGTCACTTTGTGGAGAGATTTAGGTGAGACATTTGGATGAGATTCTTCACTGTGAAGGGTTTTTTCACAAGAAGAGAGTCATGGAGATGATCCCAGGGCTGGAGCAGCTCTGCTATGAGGACAGGCTGGGAGAGTTGGGGTGTTCAGCCTGGAGAAGAGAAGGCTCCAGGGAGACCTTAGAGCAGCTTCCAGTGCCTGAAGGGGCTCCAGGAAAGCTGGGGAGGGGCTTGGGACAAGGGCAGGGAGGGAGAGGACAAAAGGGGATGGATGAAAACTGCAAGAGGGAAGATTTAGGTTGGACATGAGGAAGAAATTCTTCACTCTGAGGGTGGTGAGAGCCTGGCCCAGGGTGCCCAGGGAAGCTGTGGCTGCCCCATCCCTGGCAGTGTTGAAGGGCAGGTTGGATGGGGCTTGGAGCAGCCTGGGCTGGTGGGAGGTGTCCCTGCCCATGGCAGGGGGTTTGGATCTGGATGATCTTTGAGGTCCCTTCAACAAAACAAGTCTGTGATTCTGTGATGCTCTGAATCACATCTGTCACGCTCAGAGATGTGTTGAGGAGGAGGGAGCAGGAACAGATGCTTTAGTCCAAATACCTTCTTCAGGAGCAACCTGAATCTCAGCAGCTAAACTAGCATATGCAAAACCCAAGGCTTATTCATTGTTCCCACCCAGCCTGGATGACCTTTCATACTCCACTTGCCTGAAGAGAAGCATCAGGGCTTGGAGGAAGGTGCGGAAGTTGTTGTGCCGATTAATGGAGGTCTCATCATCCAGAGCAATGTTCCCAAAAACCTGCCACAGCAAACAGAAGTGATTCAGGTCAAACACGTCCTCACATGGACGTTGTCAAGACAGGTGGGTCACGTGGAGTTGGAATAAAAGGCAGGAAAATCATTTGTTATGGTTTAAAGGATGGCAAAGCCAAATTTCTGCACTGAAGAGGGAGATAAAAACGTCTTGTGGGGATCAAATTGGAAAAATCCAAGGTTAATGTGCTTGACCTTCACACAGACCCTTTCCAACCCCACAGTTCAGCTCCATCCAACTTCTCACCTCTTTTCAGAGCAGTGCAGCCTCTTGACGTGCAGCCCCAGAGGCAGGGACAGAGCCCCAGCTGCCCACCAGCCCCTCTGGAGATACCAGCTCTGCACCTGCTTTGCCTGCCTTGGTACAACCAGGGCCACATTCAGCACAGACTTGGCAACAAGGGTAGAAAAAGTGGCCTCTTTCTGCACTTCTAATTTACCTGACACTGGACGAGAAGAGTTCTCCTCAGGTCAGTTGTTGGTGCTGCTGTGGAAGCAAAACAACCCACCTACACCCTGAACCAGAGGGACAAACCCAGGCTATTGACTGTCAGGAAGGAAGCTAAAATTTTTACCTGCATGCCAATGATGGCATAGATGAAGAAGAGCATGGCAATGAGGAGACACACATAAGGCAAGGCCTGTGGGAAAGGAGAAAGTAGTATTAATGACTGCAAATGTACATATCAACTGGTAGCATTTCATTCCTGGGCAGCTTTGTGTTTTGTGGGGGGTTTGTCCTCCAGCTGAAGGAGCTGGGAGGAGGGTAGGAACATTTCTGGCAGCCTTCAGAAGACAAACCCCTTGAGTCAGGTATTCATGGATCACCTGTCTAGGCTTTCCAAGGGCTCTTTCTCCACCTTTGCAGGGAAGCAGGGAAGACACAACCAGAAGCTCAACAGTGAGCACTGGAGCTACTGGCAGGCACTGGCATTTTCTAGGCATAATTGTAAGAACATTAATTTTTAATGACCTTGCTGTAAATTTAGTTTGAGAAAAACAATATCCAGCCAAGAAACAAGCTCCTGCTCTGAAACAAGCACAGATTGCTATCCCAGGAGGACAAAACCAGCCTGAGTTTTAACAAGAAATCAGTGAAGGCTACAATGTAATTATGTCACCCAAGCTGAGAGCAATAGTTACTTTCCACTCAGGCTAAACGAACGGGTAATTAATGCTTCTTAATTAATAATAGCTGGAAAAAATGAGAAATCTTGGCCTAGAGCTGGGCCATGTGATGCTGGGGGAGGAGAGGGGTGATGCAGCCATAGGGAGGCCAGTAGGAAACATGGGGCAAAGGGCTGAGGTGGTTTCTGCTGGACACCTGGGGACAAAGACTGAGAGCTCAGCACTGGGGAAAGGTGGACAAGCATTTCCCCGTGTGTCCCAGGAGCTGTCCCAGCTCTACTGCAGGGACACAGACCTGGGGAAGGGTTGGGATTCTGCTGGAAAGTGCTCTGGCTGGGCCCATCTCCCAAGGTGCAGCCAACACTGCACAGTCCAGGGACACTCTCCTGAGGGGGAGCATCTCATATCTGCAGACCCCACATCTCAGCCTCAGGGAGAGGCTCTCCTGGCTGTAGGGCTCCTTATGAAGTACAAGGTGAGAGCAGCAGCAACACCACCTCCATCCATCCCTCCATCCATCCCTCCATCCATCCCTCCATCCATCCCTCCATCCCTCCATCCCTCCATCCATCCCTCCATCCATCCATCCATCCATCCATCCATCCATCCATCCATCCATCCATCCTTCCATCCATCCATCCCTCCATCCATCCCTCCATCCATCCCTCCATCCATCCTTCCATCCATCCCTCCATCCATCCTTCCATCCATCCATCCATCCATCCATCCATCCATCCATCCATCCATCCATCCATCCATCCTCAGAGAAAACCTGATCCAACCAGCTAAAGGCCCTGTAGCCCCCCAATCCCAGTCCCTTTCCATGAGCTGCTGGGTGGCTGCAGAACACAGCAAGAGCACCAGCTGCCTGTCTGGTGTCTCCCAAAGGGACATGCCATGCAGATACAATTCTCATCCCCAGCCATGGGATAACAGCACAGATACCTGCAGTTCTTTCCCAGGGTGCTTGTACAAAGAAGAAACCTCTATATTCCCATCTCCATCCTTCAAAAACCTTTTGCCTCTATGGCCTAAAATGTCTAATAGAAACTTCTCTCCTGACCAGCTCCAGTGTAGACCAGCACTTATATTCCAGTTTTCCATTCTGGTTCCCTCACAGGGTCTAACACTCCCAGCCTGGCATGTCCAGAGCCCCCTGGCATCTCCTCCAGCTGCCCAAGAGAAACACCTTTCTCTGCTTAAAAATTCTTCTCCATTTTTGGAGACTGCACACAGCTCCCTGGAGTTTTATCACCTGAAATCACCTCTCTGTATTGTTTTAACTTCCCTGAGCTTGGCACAGCACCCAGGACATCAACCATCACCCTCAGACCCCAGAGCTCAGCCCAGGAGCAGATGAGACCCTGTGCAAAGGCAGAGAAATGGTCCCAGACTTGCCCAGCCACCCACATGTGCAGCACTCAGGAGCCTGGCACCCCACCAGCCAGAGGGAGATGGAGTTTGCTGGCTGTGACCTGACTCCCTGACCTCCTTGTGCTCTGATTTCCCACATCAGCTCTACTTGTATATCTCTGGAAGTCCTGCAAGATGGAGCCAGAGAGGTCAAGTGCTTTCCAGGAGGGTCCACGTGTGATGGGACTGAGGGGCTGCTCCCTGCAGTTGCACAGTCTGTACAAACCAGTACATTAGAGCTCAGGATCAGAGCTACAAATCTTGATTTCAGATTAAATCATCTCCTGTCTGCACTGCAGAATGGGCACACCCCATAACCAGAGTTAAAACACAACAAGCTGGAGAAATGGGCTGCAAAGCAGCTGAGATCTGTTATAAATAAGCAACTTTGGAGCACTCGGGCTCTTCTTTACATCTGGAAAACAGTGGAGTGGAAGTCAAGAACAGGTTGAGAACTGAGCTGCTGTAAGGCTGTTGTTTGAGGGTCACTTAGTCCAGAAGTGCTGTACCCAGCTGCTGGGGACAGTCACCCCTGCACCACAACCCACTGGCTGCCACCACGTGCTGAAGCTGCCTGGGAGGGAAGGGCAGGGGCAAAGCAAAGGAGGTAAAGCAACTGCCTGGACTTCAGAACAAAACCTTGTATTTTTGTTATCCTCCAAGTCCTAACAAGTTGCTGCAGCTTCACAGGTTGCGTCACCAAAATGCAATGGTTTGGGTTTTGCCTCCAAGACTGAAATCTGATGAGTCCAATTTAACCTTGCACTGGCTGCAGGCAAACAGCAGCCACAGAACCACTAGTCAGACTCCCTTTTCCTAATGCAAATCCCCCAGTCTCCCCCGGGTCTCCTCTCTCTCTACTCTGCCCTGGTGAGACCACATCTGGAGTGTTGTGTCCAGTTGTGGGCTCCCCAGTTCAAGAGGAATAGGGATCTACTGGAGACAGTACAACAGAGGGCTGCAGGGATGATGAAGGGACTGGAACATCTATGAGGAAAGGCTGAGAGACCTGGGGCTGTTTAGAGAAAAGAAGACAGAGAGGGGATTTTATTAGTGTATACATGTATCTGAAGGGTGGGTGTCAAAAACAAGGGGCCAGTCTCTTTTTAGTGATAGGACAAGGGATGGATGCAAACTAGAACACAGGAAGTTCCACCTCAACATGAGGAAAAGCTTCTTTATTGTGAGGGTGACAGAGCCCTGGGAGAGGCTTCCCAGAGAGGTTGTGGAGTCTCCTTCTTTGGAGAGTACCAAGATCTGTCTGGATGCCTTTCTGAGTGACCTGCCCTGGTTTTGGTCCTGCTCTGGCAGGGGGGTTGGACTCGATGATCTCCAGAGGTCCCTTCCAACCCCAACATTCTATGACCCTATAATCCCAAAGTACTCAGCACCTGCAGGAGATGTTCAGTGCAGGTCAGTGAGCTCTGCTGCAGAATGGCCTTTCCTACAACCACCTTGTGGAGGTGCAGAGAGGTCATTCCCTCAGCAAGGGGCAGCTCCTTGACGCCCCATGAAGGCTGCTACCCCCGTGCCCACCATCACCCCCTCCCCACCCCTTTTCCCTGGCCCAAAACTCACCTTAAAAGACTGCACAAACGTCCAGAGCAAGATGCGGATTGTGTAACCCTGGCGGAGGAGCTTGATAAGCCTGGCTGCCCTGAAGAGCCTCAGGAAGCTGAGGTTGATGAAGTTGTCCTGCGGAAAGTAAAGGTTGTGTGTCCCTCAGACATTAACGCGATTCCAAACCACAGCCCGCCAAAAAGAAATTAAAATTACCAGCTTCACGATCTAAGCAGCAAATCGGCCACCAGAAAACCTTCCAAAAGAAACATTCGTCAGTGCAGATCACTCCACATGCAGCAAGTATGAGAAAACCCCTCTCCACAAGAGCCCTCCCCTCTGCTACTGGGTCAGTGAGAGAAAAGGAAAAGGCCCTTTCACGCTGTCCATGAAGGTCTGGTTTTCTTTCAGTAAGGTCTTCTCCCCAGGAGGACTCAGGGAGAGGTAATGGTGCCATGTTATCATTTGGTAAAGAGTGAGGTTGTTTGGAAGTCTTGGTCAAGCTGCTTTGGACAATGAATTGAACTTAAGCCAAGACAAGTTGCAAAGGATGGTGTCTATGGCCTGGGCTGTAACAAAGAAAGGCTTTGTCCAGTGAAGAGTCAAACATCCTTGAAAGAATGGGGATGTTTTCTAACCTGGAGGTTTTAAATGTTCATATAATATGGGACTGGACAAGCTCATCAAGGAGAAATGGCACCAACAAGACTGTTTGGAAGATGGATCAATTGGGGTGGCTGAGCGTTCAACAGCAGGAGGAGCTTTAGGAACCTGCTGAGTTTTTAAATCAGTATTAAATGTGCCTTTTCAGGTGGATCAAAGAACTGCTGGAGACAGGTTCTGATTTCCATTTGTTTTGCCTGATTCTCCCCACCCCCCAGCCCTTTTTTTTTCCTTTCTTTCAGGGAAAAGAGCTTTCTTGCCCCAAGGAGCTAATCTAGAGAGGGTTCTTTCCAAAACAAAACATGCAAAAGCCAGATCCCTCTTGCCCTCCTATTTTAAGGAGAGGAAAAAGATCCCCCCTTTCTGAACTGATTCCAATGCACATATTTGTGAATCTCTGTTCACAGCCACTTATTTGACTGAGTTTGCTAAGAAAATATCCCACTTTCAACTATCAAGCAGCAGAGTGAAAAATATAATCATAAGGAGCTCTTGTTGGTAAAGATGAGCAAAAATAATCTTTCCCTTGTATTCTTTTTACCAGAAGACACCCAGTCATATTGAACTGACCCATGTTTCTTGCTCATTTGGCTTCAGAGCTCATGCTGAATTTGGGGGGGCTTGTTGGATCTATGAATTCTTTTAAATGCCAGCTCAGTTTTTGGGGCCATTAGCATCGCATTCCACCAGTCCCATCAGAGAGTTCAAGAAATCAAGTCTCAGGCATGCACTTGGTTTCTCTCAGGTTAAAAAGGCAAGCAGCTCAGTTAGGCACAGACCAAAATATCAGACTCAATCCTCAACTCAAGAGAAAAGAGAAAAGCACAAGGTGTGTTCAATGAAAGAGCAGACAACACTGAGCCCATGCCAGTCAGCAACAGAAAGCAGCTCTGGCAGGCAAAATGCAAGCAAGGATTCCCCTGGGTTGTTCAAGGTCAGGAAAAACAGGCACTAAAAAATCAGTCCTTGTCTCTTGGCATGATGTTCTGGGTGATTTTCCACACCACTTCCATCCCCTTCACAAAATAGTGCTGAACTCACCTGAGCAGGTAAGGGCCATGTAAGACTCAAGGGGCAGAGTTGGTGGCTGGAGAATGGGATGTCATAGTGCCTAACCTGGTCCTTGGTGAGCTGTTCCCCTGGGCTGGCTGCCAGGGACTGACACAGGGAGGGCAGAGGGGCAACCCAGAGCCCATGTTCACCACAGAAAGTCTTCTCACAAGCCACAGCTGGATCAGACTTTAATTGTGACCTTCAAGGCTTTTGGGCATCAGGCCTGTATGTCTGACAGATTATGACCTTCAGAACGATGCCCAAGCCAGACCTTTCTCATGCCCAGGCCTAACTGCCCATGGCAGGGGGTTGGATCTAGATGATCTATAAGGTCCCTTCCAGCCCAAAAGCTTCTGTGATTCCTCCAAGGAGCACATGTCCAGGCAGTGCCTGCAGGATCCACCTCTCTGGGGAGGAACCTGCCTTACCTTCTTCCTCCCATGTTACTGTAGCTTAACAGCAAGAACATTTATTTGCTCAGACTTTGCTACAAACCCATTTTCACATCTGACAAGATGCTCAACATTGCCTTTGGTCTAGGGTAGCTGCAGAAGCAATCCCTTTGCACAGCACAGTATATCTATTTTTTTGGGGCAACCTGGTCTAGTGGGAGGTGTCCCTGCCCATGCAGAGGGTTAGTACTAGGTGATCTTTAAGGTCCCTCCAACCTAAACTACTCTGTGACTCTATGACTGTGAACAGGCAACACAAAACAGGGGCCTGAGAACTATGCAGTTGTGTCTATAACCCCCCAATTCCCAGGATTTAGAGGGACAAACAGTCCATAACCCTTTTTATTTTCCTCCCCAAGCTCTCCCTGTCTGGCTCCTGCACTGCCATTTCCTAAAGCACAGGGAAAGCCTCAGCTCCACGGGGAGACCCCCAGAACCCAGGAAAATCCCTCACAACCCAGGAAAATCCCCTGGCACCAACACTGGCAGACTGGAAGGACCGTTCCCTGCGCTGCTCTGAGGGAGGCAAAATTCCACACTCTGGTGCTGATGGGAAGGCCTCCAGGTGTGTCACCCTCAGCACACAGAGCAGAAAACCCATCCTTCGACACCACAGCTGGCCAGGCAGGTATTAGAATTGCATGCAAGTAAAGGGGAAACTCCACATTGCCATATTTCTTGTGGGGAAGATCGTTTTGCATCAATTCTCTTCCCCTTCAGCCACCTCTCTAACAGGACACACATGTATGAGCATCTTCTGGGTCATCAAGGTCTTTCTTTCCAGGTTTTTGGTGGCTTTTCTGTTGCACAGATGCTAAAGGCTGACGGGTGATCACAGGAGGCACCATGGATTTATGATTTTTTGGATCCACCTGAGGACTAGCAATTGATGGTTGAAAAAATCTTGCCTGTCACTATTTTCCTAACAGAGGGAGCTCTGGCACTGAAAGCACCCACCCAGCCCTGGGGCTCTGGGCACAGCAACCAATTTCTGTGACATGAGCAGGACCAAAGCTCAGCAGAGTGATGTGTCCCTGGAGCAAACTGCCAAGCAGGAGGGAAACAGGGAGAACAGACATCACAGATAAAGGTCTGGCCTTGATCCAGCAGTCCCACCAAGAGCATCCTGCTCTTTTTACTCTTTCTGAGAGTGTTCTCCAGCCTAGAAAGTTGCAAAGCCATAAAGGAGAGGGCTGGGATCTGGTCCTCCAGCAGCACCTTCAGCAGCAGAGACGTTTCCTCCAACCATGGGAGCTGTGCCCCCTGCCCACAGGGATGCCCTGGTGGCAAAGCACCAGCTCAGTGGATTTGCTGTTTCAATTTTTAAACCTACAGTGGGACTATGAGGACTTTCTGCCATGGCTGGATGTGTTCTGCAGGATTTGGTGAAGGAGGTGACATGTTGCCACAAAGGAATCCATCTGGCAAAAGCTGAGCTGCTCATCCCTGCTGCTTCCTGCAGCCCAACACCCCAGGCTGGAAACTTCAGATTTCTGTCCTCAAAATGAAGGGCTCACCCCAAGTTTCAAAGAGCTGTGGGAAGAAGAATCCGACCTAGGCACAAATGGAATGACTCAGGAGGTTTTGGCAGGTCTCTTCATCTAACATCAACCAGAAGTAACCTGTCCTGCTAAGGAACCACTGTTGAGGAAATGGTTCTGCTCCCATTTAAACGTCCACAGCATTTCCAGGACAGAGAAGAGCTCTGGAATCTTACAGGGAGTCTTGGTTGCCTCTGAAGCTTGGGGAAAACCCTTGCTCATAATAAGAGGCTGAAGACTTCTGCCACACTCGTCTGTGTCTTGGGGACTCTTCTGTTCCAGGCACATCATATCATGTCCTTTCATCCTGAGAGAAAAACACTGGACAAAAATGTTATGTGTGATCACAGATCTCTCCTCATTCCCTACCAACTTTGGTGCTTCTGCTGTGGACACTGTAGGCTCCCATCAGCAGCAGTGGAAGGAGCAGCAGAGGACAACTCAGTGCTCCAAAGATCTAACTGTGGTGGAAGGAGCCTGGACCTGCATGTACAACCACAGAGACTGCAATCCTACCAAACTGCAGGTGGGGTGCTCAAACCTGCAACGTGGACAGCACCAGGGCCCAGATCTGGCCACGTGGAGATCAGGTGATTTTTTTCCAGGGTATTTTCACATGCCCAGCTGATGCCAGAACACTTCTCTGTGCTGCCTGAGCCAGGGATGCAGCAGGAGAAGTCTCCAAAAACATCCTACAGCTCCTGCACATCTGGACTGGCTCCAGCCACCACAGCACACTCAGACAATTCCCTTCTCAGGTTGCATGAGGCAAACTTGCAGCTTACACCTTGTCCTTTCCTTCCCTGCTACTTCTAAGCAGAAAATTCCCTCTTGTGACCTTCCGTGAAGCACCCGTGGAGCTTATTTAGGGTCTGCAATGAAGATCCACTCTGATTTGTTTCTTAACAGCAACTGTGCAACAGAAAGTCCAGATGTTAATACAGATCTGAGAGCTGTTGTTGAGTGGCCAAGCAAGTATTTTTGTCAAGCTTGTTGGTCTCATTTGGGTGATTAATCATGGCCAAGATCGTGAAGAATAGAAAAAAAATAGATCTATTTTTAGATTGTGTGTTTCTTCAATTCATTCACTTTTGCTTCATTTGTGATTTCCAATCATAAAGGCCAGTACTTCCAAAGGCATCTTTGGAATCAGGCACTAAATGCCCAGTGGGATCTGGTTCCCTGTACTTTTCAGGCCTGTTCATAACACAGCTTATGCATTTTACTTGACATGTTTCCTTTTGCATCCTTTTGTGTCCACTTTGGTGGCAAAATGCTTCTATATGCTGGCATCACATAAGATTCTTTAATAAAAATCACTCTTTCTTGTGATTTCTCTTTGGCTTGGAGGGAAGCAAGTTTGCAATTACTTTGATCATTATTTTTTTGTGCCTTACAATACACTGCAAACTTCAAATGCAGGCATAAAACACCTGTAAGGCATCTTCAATGCACTGCTTCCCTTTGCAGGAAGCTCAGTGAGGAGAAGAAAGCAAGAACTTCTGAGGACCGAATTTTGCACGACAACCACTTACAAGTGAAAGGGTTTCCCAGCCAGCCAATCTTCTCTACTCCAGGCCATCCAGAAGCTTCCCTCCTATTCTCATTGCATTTTCCACCAGAATAAAGCAAGTGTCAGTGTCCCCTTTACCACTGGCAGGTGTGACAGGCAGCAGAGAAGAGGCTATTGGTAACTGCATCGGCCTCACGTCACCAATTAGCCAAGGGAAGAAGATGCAGGACAAGAAGCCAGTTTTGAGGCTGCAGTGAGGCTTTTGTCACCAGTGCAATCGGAAATCTCATCAAAACGAATCAAAACCAAAAACCAACGGAAGACGAAGAGAAAAACAAAAGGAAAACAACAACGGAAGGGAAAAAAAAGACAAAAAAAAAGAAGCAGAGAATTGTTTAAATTCAATGAAACCAACCGTGTCCTATATGTGATGTTTTCATGGATGGGGTTTTGCAAGATTATTTACAAATGTTTTAGTATTGGTTTTGGTTGGGTTGGGTTTGTTTGAGCAGCAGGTGCACAACATACAGACGGAGACATGGTTTTCGCATTGTATGTTGATTGGATGGCGTGAGTCAGCAGGTAGATAAGGAAAATCAAGAACAAAACAGGAAACAAAGAAAAAAAAAAAAGAAAAAAAAAAGAGAAAATGAGTAATCAGGACAAGCCAAAAAGGAAACTCTGAAAATTTCACTTGGGGAAAAAAAATGAAAATCAACCCATTGGGTTTTTTCTGGGGGAGGTTAATTCAGGAGCGCCCGATAAATCAGAACATTTCGAACCAAAAACAGATCCTAAAGGTAACACAGACAGTGCAGTTGTTATTTGCATTTCATTGGGTAATGCAAATGGGGAGATAATTCACAAACACTTCTCAGTATGGTGGGGTGTTTTGTTGGTTGTTTTTTTTTTATATTTCCAGGCAGAGATGTCAGTTTGTCACAGGCCCATCCAGCCTCCCAGGGCCACCCTGTGTCCCCAAGGACACCTTCTGCTTAATGCACCTCTTTTACATCAAACACTGAGAGGGTAAAAAAACTGACATATGTGGTTTTGCCTGAGGAAATAGAAAAAAAAAAATAAAATAGATATATATTCCACTGCATTCACAAAGTAAATTACGTATGATGTGACTAGAAAAGTAAAATAAAGCAATTCATCAACACATTTCTTTTCCTTTTTATCTTTACTTCTCAATGGGCCAAAAGCACTGTTGCAGGAAGGGTGGTGGAAGCCAAGTCTCTCAAGAGGAGACCATCTGGGTGAGTGAGGTTATTTACCTTGGAGGACACTTAGAGCTGGAAAATATAATCGTGGAGAAAAGTGGGGTGAGACGTTTGCACAGGTTGCCCAAGGAAGTTGTGGAAATCCCCTCCCTGGCAGTGTTGAAGGGCAGGTTGGATGGGGCTTGGAGCAGCCTGGGCTGGTGGGAGGTGTCCCTGCCCATGCAGGGGGTTGGAACTGGATGATCTTTAAGGTCCTTTCCAGCTGTAGCCATCCTATGACCCTATGAACTCTTTGAGAGCCTGATCTCAAAGCCCTGCCCAGAAAGCATCTCCACTGCAGGGAGCTGGGGGCTTGAGGGACAGATGCAGCCTGGCAGGCAGGTGGCCTGGGCTTCTGGGGGCAGCACAAACTGCCACCTGTGTCATTAAGCAGTGATTTGGAGACCTGCATGTTACTGTCACCATGACACAAACTGAGCTCCTACCACCTCTCCAGAAAGGTGTGCATGAGGCTTCTGAGGGCCCAGCCCACCCTCCCTGCCCCAGGCTGGGGTGGACACGTGCAGCTGAAGCAGCATCCAGAAAAGCTGAGGGTGCTGTGCGGGGGGG
>NW_009952709.1:1759552-1759925 GCF_000747805.2 Chaetura pelagica | reverse complement strand
AAATAGATATATATTCCACTGCATTCACAAAGTAAATTACGTATGATGTGACTAGAAAAGTAAAATAAAGCAATTCATCAACACATTTCTTTTCCTTTTTATCTTTACTTCTCAATGGGCCAAAAGCACTGTTGCAGGAAGGGTGGTGGAAGCCAAGTCTCTCAAGAGGAGACCATCTGGGTGAGTGAGGTTATTTACCTTGGAGGACACTTAGAGCTGGAAAATATAATCGTGGAGAAAAGTGGGGTGAGACGTTTGCACAGGTTGCCCAAGGAAGTTGTGGAAATCCCCTCCCTGGCAGTGTTGAAGGGCAGGTTGGATGGGGCTTGGAGCAGCCTGGGCTGGTGGGAGGTGTCCCTGCCCATGCAGGGGG
>NW_009952709.1:1747852-1759445 GCF_000747805.2 Chaetura pelagica | reverse complement strand
CTGCGGGGAGCTGGGGGCTTGAGGGACAGATGCAGCCTGGCAGGCAGGTGGCCTGGGCTTCTGGGGGCAGCACAAACTGCCACCTGTGTCATTAAGCAGTGATTTGGAGACCTGCATGTTACTGTCACCATGACACAAACTGAGCTCCTACCACCTCTCCAGAAAGGTGTGCATGAGGCTTCTGAGGGCCCAGCCCACCCTCCCTGCCCCAGGCTGGGGTGGCACAGGGATCAGAGAAGGGCTGTGTGAAAGAAGTTCTGAAAAACAAGAAGCAAGAAGGTGGGAAGGGACCTCTGGGACCCTCTGTCTGTAGGGGAGAGTACGTGGCCAAGAGACATGATGGTTCCACAGAACTGCTGCAGAAGATTGAGCAGAGCTCAAACAGATCTATGGATGGAGACAGAGGACCAGGAGGCTCAGGGGCTGCAGTGGCACTGGGGGACACACTGGAGGGCTTTTAGAATAGAGATATGTTTGTGAGCAGCTTTGCCTTGGACACACTGCTCCATCAGAAAATCCTCTCTAAGGTTTGACTTCCTGGGTGCAGTTACTCATAAACCAACAGCTGCTCCAGGGCCACCTGGGAAGAAAATGGGAAGGTTCTTAAGTGCTTTGGAGCTTAAGCCTATGGGAGTTGACTGACTGGTTTTAGAGGTAATTCATCCTGCTCTTCAAAGGCCTCCCCAGATTGATGCTGGAAACCAGAGAAGTCACTGGAGAGTGGAAGGGTGATGCTGCTGCTCCCAGCACCCTGGAGGTTACTGCAGCAGCCCCTGCCAGCTCCCAGCAGGGTGGCTGGGAACATGTTTCTCCTCTAAAGACCAGGAGAGGGATGGGGAACCTCTGCCTACACACTAACTGTCCTCACTCTAATAGCTGGCCAGCAGTGCCAAGGGACAGCCACTGCTTCCAAAAGTTGGGGACGTGTGTTTCCAGCCCCAGATGCTCTGTGGCTTGGTCTTAAAGTCAGTGACGTGTCACAGCCCGACCTGATCAGTCCATAGCCACGTGCCCAGGTGCCAGAGACCCTCCCCTAGGCTGTGGGATCTGGAGGGAAAGGCAATGGTCTGTTAAACAAGCAGGGAGTGAGTAAGACTGATGGCTGCTCTCTGCAAAATATCTGCACAAAAGAGGATTTAGAGAAGCCTGTGGGCTTGGAGTTGCAAAGGTGACACCTTCCTGGAGGAGGAGATACCAATCTTGGAGAAACCACTGGCTCCCTCACCTCCTGTTAGTTGGCTGTGCTGCTTCCTCCCATCAAAAGTGGCCAAAGGAAGGGTGGGAGTGAAGAGTCAGGCTGTTTGTGCATGACTAGCAAATGATTTCACTAATTTCCAAACCTGGGATAACGTTTGGGTGCCTGAGTCTGGCAGGAAAGTGTGTCCCACCTCAGAAGGAGCAGAGGCAAACACCCAGTGCTGGCCCCCAGGGCAACAAACCTCTTGAGAAGTGATAGTCAGAGCTTGTATCTGCTCTGAGTAACATTACTCTGGCTGCAACCCATGCACTGAAAACAAAAAGTTATCCAAAGTCTACAAGGTAAGATTCACCAACTGTTAAATGGACACCATTTGTGAGGGGAGGAACATTTTGGGGGCTTCTGTGTGCTTTTTTTGTGCTAAGGTTAGGTAATAACATATTTTTGTTAGTAATATGGTCTTCACCACCAGCTGAATGGCCTGAAAAGAAGTCTGGGGAGCACAGTTCTCAGCACACACAAAACAGATCTATAAGCAAATTCCCTGGGACTGAGGAAAAAAAATCATGGTAAAGTTCAAATCCATCAGACAGATACAGCATCATCAGCTAAAACATGCACTGGGAGAAGAGAGGAGCAATTTATCAATTGGATAATATCAGGCTTTCAGGGTTTGAATCAGACATTTGCTGCCTTTCTGGAAAAATCCTCTAGAATTCCATGGCAAGTTTGAACACTTTGGGTAACGTCTGCAGGGCTCATTAGCAGGGACACAACAGTCACTGTCAAGTTGTCTCTTTGCTGGAATAATTGTGTCCCAAAGCTTTTGTGCACAAAATAGAAATGTACCATGTCCTCCCCCACTCCCCAGACCATGGAGGCTGGTGGGTTTCTGGCTGTTCCTATGTTCCCATCATCTCTCCCCTTCTCACTTCTCTTCCCACCTTCACCCTGCCCCACATTGGGCAGCAGCCCCAAAGGACCCATCGCGTGTGTGTGCCCTGCAAAGCACCTCCCAACACAAGCCTTTTGATCTTTTCCCTCTATTCAATTCTACAGGATTTTTCCATTAACAGGCATAAATGGCCTGGGGTTGGAGTAATTTGCTGAACAAGAAAGAGAAACTGCTTCCTGGCAGAGTCACTGTCGTTCCCGTCAGGGCTTTCCAGGGCAGCCAGCCGTGCTCATCTCCGTGGGAAGAGCAGAGCTCATGGAAAAAGGGCTGCCAGGTCACCCCAGACATCATCCCACGATGAGTCCCAGGGCCAGCTCTAGGGAAAGGGCTGGTAGGAAGAAGGTGCAGTGTCTTGGCAGGGGACATCTTTGTTTGCAAACGAAGCAAAATGAGCAAAGGGCACTTACCGCAATCTCTGTTACCAAAATATCAGTAATACTTCCCAACACTGTGACAAAATCAAAGACATTCCAGGCATCTCGGAAATAATTCTGCCAAATGAAAACACAAGGGGGGGGACAGAAAGATCAAGGGGTTATTTTTCTTGCTTCAGCAGAGGTGGGTTTTGGTGCTGTTTGCTTGTTTGGAAGTGCACGTCATGAAGTGCAAGCATTTCAAGGAGAGGGGGAGGAGCTGAAAGGCAAGGAGGAAGGCACGTACCAGCACACCAAAGGCAATGATCTTCAGCACACATTCCATGGAAAACATGGATGTAAACACAATGTTCAGGCATTTCAACATTTCTTCATATGCTTCTGGAGCATCATAGAACTAAACAAGACAGAAGAAAGGCCATTACTACTGGGGGACCACTCACAGAATAAAACCTTCCCCAGACTCCTGCTGATTTTTGTGTCTGGTTCTGTGCTCATTTTAAGCAAGATTCATGGTTACAACCCAGCTATTCATGCCAGGAACAATCTGTTGCCTACATTCTATCCTGGTGGTGCAACTCCAGGGCTGGGGGGCTGCTGCCCATCTCCCTGTAAGCACACCAGGGGTCAGGAGGGAAGAAGGACATTTTCTAACCCAGAGGACAAGTGTAGGAATGTGGTTTGTTCCAGCAGACCAGAAGAATATGGTGACTCCTTGGCTGTGAAGATACTCTCAGGAATGGGAGGGGAGATCATCCACAAAACCCAGCCACCTGCATCTCTTCCTCCTGGGCACTGTGGATCGCGTCCCAGAAGCCTGTCTGTACCAGAGATTTGAGCAATTTCCCTGGATTTTGAGTGTCCCCAAGAAATGACCCTGCCCTGCAGCAGGAAGCTCAGGTTGAGCTGCGAGCTCAGAACCCGCAGGGCGCAGTTCCCGCCCCACTGGCCACAGGCTGCAGGGGCTACAAGGCAAACCAGTGCAGTACAAAGCAATCCCACGTCCTCACAGCTAAAACACATCCCTTTGGGGATGAAGGAATCCCAGAAGGCACCTAAAAATGGCACGAGGCAGATGAGAAGTGGCAGTTGCTCCGGTTGTTCCCCCCCAGCTCAAAGCACAAACCCCCTCCAGCCAGCATCCCGTTCTGCTGGTTGCAGAGATGCACTAGGAACCCACTAACCTTCATCATCAGGACAATGGTATTGAGTGCAATCATGACCATGATAAAATACTCAAAGGGAGGGGACACCACAAATTTCCACATCTTGTACTGAAAGGATTGCTTGTTCTGAGGCATGTAGCGGGTCAGCGGCTTGGCACTTATGGCAAAGTCTATGCAGGCCCTCTACAAAACAAAAAGGGGATGAAAGGAACACACACACACACACAAAAAAAACCCCAGGCTGGCAGTCTCTGTCACTTGGGATGTTGCTGGGAGAGTGAGCAGAGCATCTGGCGGAGGTTGGTGTTTCTATGCACAATGGGAGTACTGGCTAACCCTGTAAAATACGGCACACAAGCCACAGATTGTGATCATTTTTTTTGGAGCTGCAATATTCAACCCCACAATGGCTCCCTGCAATCCTAGGAGACAGCCCTGCCAGCCCAGTCCAGCTCCCAGTAGGTCCCAATCCTGCCCCAGTTAGGGAAAGGAGTCATAAATCCACAGGCTCACTTCAGAAACCACTGCAAATTCCTCCTGATAAGTAATTACAGAAACCAGAGGATTGGTAAAGATGTTATCTGGGTTTAAAAACAAGTATTGTGAAACTCAGGTATGTTCTCACACACAGCAGGACCTGTCCAGCTAATAATACTTCATAAAATGACCTCAATTAATAAATAACCCAACAAATATTACTGGGTGAACTCTCAAAGATCCCCTTAGTTGGCTATTTCTGTTCACACTGTTAGGAGTAAAAAGCTGCATTAAAAATGTTGTTTCTACCCACAAGGAGTTTTGATTCTGGAGTATTTTCTTATCTTGGATTTAGAGAAGAATCCAAAGTCTTAAATTGCTGCAAAAACACACTTGAAATATTATGTGGGTAAAACATCCCTAAATATTCTGCTTTATTTTGGACTTTTTGTACATATAGACAAACAATTCATTAGTTAATCATTGATTTAAAAAGCATCTCTTTTCATCAAAAATCAGGTTCCAGTTGCAAAAGAAATGAAAAGAGATGGTTCTTTGCACAACAGGTCACTGGGGCTGTGGGACCCCAGGAGAAGAATGTTGCAGATGCTAAAAATCTGCAGGAGGAAACTGGTTACATCCATGGAAGAAAAATACACAGATGCCCCTAACTAGAGATAAACCATGTCCAACTCAGGAGGTTCCTGAGCTGAAAATGAAGGTATTTGCTCAGGCACTAAAGAAAAGCTTGGTTCCTGCTTGTCCTGGTCTTACCCTCTTCCCAAAGCACCACCTTTTGGCTTTCGTCAGGACAACATCTCAGCCAGATGTCCAGCCTGGTGACAGGAGCTTTCCTCTGCAGAGCTGGAACAGCTGTAGCTCAGTTTGATTTCTGATGGCTGACCTCTTAAAGGCCAAAGCTTTGTCTCCTTTCACACCTACATGCCTGAGCTAACATGCACACCTACCTCCCCTCAGAAGCAGAGGTCAGGTCCCCAGGGACGTGTGACAAGGCTCCTAACATCAGGCATCCTGGGGGCTCTCCCTGCTCTTGTTTTTATGCAAAAGCTGAAATAGTCTGTGATTTTTTTTGGTGTCTACACCACAAACCCTCAGGTCTAAGCCCCCCATGGCACGGGAGGCACGAGGGCTGAGCTCCCACTGGTACCCAGGTGCCCTGAGCCCCCAGGTGCCAACTCCAGGATACAGAAGACGTGGGTACCTCGTTTTTCTCGAGGCTGCACTCTGACATCACTTTATCTCCTTGCTCTTGGAAGGTGATGATGATTAACGCCACAAAGATGTTGACAAAGAAAAAAGGGAAGACAACAAAATACACCACGTAAAAGATGGACATTTCCATTCTGTAGCCAGGGCTGGGACCCTGCTCCTCGTAGGTAGCATCCACCGAGTGCTTCAGCACACTGCAAGCAAGGGCAAAGAGAGAAGACAAGTCAATGACACTGGTGTGAAGCACCAATGACACCCCAAGAGCCACTCACTGGCCTTCAGTCACGTGGAGGGTTTCTCATGTACACTCAGGTCAAACTCATTCCCAGCTTTTGTGGCTGGGAAGAAGTTTTCCTTGAGGGTTTTTTAAGGGAAACCTTCACTCTTTTCACCATTCTGCAGAATGATGGAGGTTCTCTAAGTACAGATCCACTTATCCCCTGTGGATGAGGGGAGAGGATACAGATAGATCTGGCTTCCCTTCTCTGGTCAACAGGGATGGAGGAAGGGTGGGGAAAGAAGGGTCTTGATGATCTCTGAGTAGGTGAACACACTGAGGGACTGGAAAAGGGAGACTGATGTATGTTTTATTCTAGATTTTATGAAATAAACATTGAATGTGGAGGACAGGGAAGACCCTGGCCATGGAGAAACCCTGGCCATGGAGAAATCCTGGCCATGGAGAAACCCTGGCCATGAATTGTACTCCACGTGTCCCAGAAGAAAAATGTGCCAAAATAAAGTCATATGCTGAACAGTGAATGTAATTTTGGGACTGTCCTACCCAGCATACTTTCAGTATAGGTCAGAATACTTTTCCCCCTCATTTTCTTACATTTCCATGACCAATTTTACACCTGGAAAAAGCTTTCAAGTCCAAAAGACTGAAGCAAGCAAGATATTGAGTGCTGAAACCTGCCAGCTGAGAGGAACACTGAGAAACCTGCAGAGCCCTGCCTGCTGGTTCACCCAGTGATCACACAAGGGGAGGGAAAAGCTTGGCTGACAAAAGACTGTGCTTATTTCAGGTCACCTGCCATTTACATGTCTCTCAGAGCTGTGGAAAGCTGTCATTACCTCCTTGGCCACTGGCCCTGCCAGCCCCAAGTACTCACGTTGGCCACCCTTCGCCTGTGGAGACGGTGAAGAGCGTGAGCAGAGCCCACAGGACATTGTCATAGTGGAACTCGTATTTTTTCCATTCCCTGGGCTGTGCCTCCACCTCATTTTTTTCATAATCGAGGTACTGACCCCTAGGAAAAACAGAGATTCAGACCAAATGAGAGAATCAAACCAAATCAGGCATTTTTTTATGGCTCACTGAAGAGCATCAAAAAGCCCCAGTAGCAGAGGCTGAGTGTGCTGCAGATTAAAGGCAGAAAACCTCTGGGTTTGTCACACAAAAGCCATTTTTTTTTTAAGAGAATGCAACCTACAGGAACAATTTATGGCTCACTGAAGAGCATCAAAAAGCCCCGGTAGCAGAGGCTGACTGTGCTGCAGATTAAAGCCATTTTAATGGGTTTGTCACACAAAAGCCATTTTTTTTTAAGACTTTGCAACCTACAGGAACAACAGAATCATGGAATCATTTTGGTTGGATAAGACCTTTCAGATCATCAAGTCCAACCATTAACCCAGCCCTGCCAAGGCCACCACTAAACCACGACCCTCAGCACCACATCTACAGAGCTTTAAAATCCCCCCAGGGGTGGGGACTCCACCACTGCCATGGAACTGGACTTGAGGTCTAGAAATGAAAGAAATTGTAAATCAGGGCATTGGTTCATTAGGCACAGCCAGAAATCACAGCATTGCTGGTCCCCAAAGTGCCCGACCCCACCGTAAACTGGGGAAAAGTCTGTGGGAAAACTCCTGCTTCAGGGTTGGATCTAATTCCTAAATGGGTCTTGCTTTGAGGAGCTGAGGGGCCTGGAATCTGGAGAGCTCCCCTCCAACCTACACTTTCCTGTAATCTCACATTTCTGTCTGCAATATACTGACTTTATTGCAAGGAAGAATTGCAGTGACAGCCTTTGTGGCTGCTGGGGGGTCTCCAAGGAAGGGTGGCAGAAGGGGGTAACATGGGCACTGGACGCTGCTGAGGATGTGGTTTGGTGCCAGGAATCATGAAATTATTTGGGTTGGAAGGGACCTTAAAGATCATCTAGTTCAAATCACCTTGAATGGACAGGGACACCCCCCCCCAGCCCAGGCTGCTCCAAGCCCCATCCAACCTGCCCTTCAACACTGCCAGGGATGGGGCAGCCACAGCTTCCCTGGGCAACCTGGGCCAGGCTCTCACCACCCTCACACCAAAGAATTTCCTCCTAATATCTCACTTAAGTCTCTCCTCTTCCAGCTTAAAACCATTCCCATTCATCCTCTCCCTCCCTGCCCTTGTCCCAGGTCCCTCCCCAGCTTTCCTGGAGCCCCTTCAGGCACTGGAAGCTGCTCTAAGGTCTCCCTGGAGCCTTCTCTTCTCCAGGCTGAACACCCCAACTCTCCCAGCCTGGCTCCAGAGCAGAGCTGCTCCAGCCTTTGGATCATTTTCATGCCCTCCTCTGGACTCTCTCCAGGAGCTCCATGTCCTTCTTATGTTTGGGGGCTCCAGAACTGGACACAGTACTGCAGGTGGGGGCTAAAAAAAGAGCAGAGTAGAGGGGGGGAAGGCAAGTGAGAACAATCCACCTTGTGGTGGGTAACACCCCTTCACAGTGCTGCAGAGGACAAAGCCTGGCAGGGCTTTTCAGCTATTCAAATAATGTCCCTTTTTCTAGCTAATTAGGAGCTCTAACTTCCTATCAACTCACTTCTGATTATTTATTTGTTATGTTTTTCTGACCCCTAAGAATCAAGGTAGCAGACAGAAAGAGGAATCCCACCATCCCTGCAAAAACCCTTCACCATAAAATCTCCCCTAGGCTGCTCTTTAAGCATCTGGGTAAACAGTGGCTGGATCAGAGCCTGGAATCATCCACTCATTAAAGACCTAAAGGGCAAATTCACCTCTAGGGTAACTGTGCTGCAGCTTTGTTCTCACTTACAGGAGACACCTCAAGCTCAGCAGATTCCTGGCTGACTGAGGCAGCTTTGGGACAACCAGGGGAGCTGCTGCTGGAGAAAAGGTGGGTTCCCCCTGCACACCCTGCCCTGCTCCCTACCTGCAGTCCTTCTCCAGCTCCTTTGACTCATCCGTGCAGTAGAAGAACCTGCCTTTGAAGAGCTGCACAGCAATGACAGCAAAAATGAACATAAAGAGCATGTAAACTATGAGGATATTGAGGACATTCTTCAGCGAGTTCACCACGCAGTCAAAGACAGCCTGAGGACAGAGGAGAACAAGGTTAAAGCCTGGAGAGAAAGGAAAAGTGCATCTTGGTTTCTGATACCTAACTACACTTGGGAGTAATTAGCCAACCTACAACCCACGTGTGCTTGCAACCAAGTGTATGAATGGCCAAGAATCATGCTCCAGCTCTCAGAAATAACATCCTCTTCCAACACCTCCTGCTTTCCCAACGACCTTGGTTGGGTCACTGGATTTTCTGGTGCTGCCCATAAAATTGACAAAGAGCACGGCGAGGTAAATGTGAGTCCTGAGCAAATGTTTCCAATCCCACATCATAACATGAAAAAGATACTTGTGTTTCATTTATTCCCAGGGGATGGGGAAAAACTCCTCTGATCTGTTACTCACTCACTCACCAGTAATTGAGCTGTTTGAATAAGCAGAAAAATCTACCAGCTACCAAACAACTCAATGCTTGGAATAATACTTTCCTAATTAACTGTCTATCAAAATGAAGTGTGACTAATCTAGTCAGCATATGTCACTTCTGAACTCCCAGCAAAGAACTTCTCAAATAGATGTATTATTTGGTGATTAGTCACTGATTCATTGTTACAAGTAATTTGTAGTTTAATTTTAGTCGGAGAAGTTTGTCATAATAATAGAAATTGAGCAGTTTCACTGCCTGAGCTGGGGGGTTGTACAATGTAGTTCCTGCTTCTCTGAATTGAAATGAATAATTCACAAAATTACCCTCCTGATGCAAACCAGAAATCCTGAATTAAAACCCTGGGAATATCTCAAATCACTCCATTAATCTTGCTGATTGTTGCACA
This sequence comes from Chaetura pelagica, assembly GCF_000747805.2. Taxonomy (NCBI): domain Eukaryota; kingdom Metazoa; phylum Chordata; class Aves; order Apodiformes; family Apodidae; genus Chaetura; species Chaetura pelagica. The sequence goes on along the minus strand of NW_009952709.1, from coordinate 1,749,917 downwards.
CAGGGGAAAAAAAATACAATAAGAATTTCAAGAATTCTGAAGACAAACCACGTGAATCTGACCTTCTGCTTAGACTGCTCAATACTTCTTTAGAAATGGTTAAAATTACTCTGTGAAATGGCTCAAAAATAAGGAAGACATTCAACAAAAAGCAAGTGTTGAGCATCCTGCTGGAGGACTGAACTGGTTGATGACCCAAGAACTGTGTAATTCAAATACCTAAACAAATGAAGACCGTGGTTCAACATGACTCCCCCTTATCTTTTGAGGTAAATTCAGTCTGCATAAAAAATGTATGAAATCAAACTTATTTAAGCATGAAGTGTGGCTGAGGAGAAAAGCAAATCTATGCTACCAGATTATCTTTTCTTAAGTGCCACAACATGCAAACAGGAATTCTCAGACCTGATTTTATCCCTGCAAAACCACCCAGCACTTTCCCCCACCTCTCACAGAAAAGCCCCTGCAAGCAGTGATGCCTCATGAAGACAATCAACAAAAGGTGTTCAAAAGAGCCCAGAAACTCAGAAATTACTCTATTTTCTGACTCCTTCCATCCTCTGCTTCCAGGGGCTGGCAGCACATCAAAGAGTTCTTGAAATGATGTTGAATAAGTAACTACAGGCAATTAGATCCATTTCACTTTGTAACTTAGCATTTTAAAGATGAAAAAGCCCTGCTAGAAAACCCTGCACTGTGTATATTCTTTAATAGAAAAGAAGAACAGATTAGAGGTTTTCACACATTTCTTTTCAGACAGACTCTGGAAAACCTTGCAAGATTCATATGAAGTTCTCTAGGGAAAATCAACCACTCCAAACCCTATTTACTCCTATATTGTTTCCAAGAGCATCACACTTATGGGCTGTAATTAAATTTATTTTGCCCTTTTTTTTTTTTTTTTCCTTTTCTTTTTTTTTAGGAGTTGGATTTTCATCTGGATTCACAAGTATTCATGAAATTGCCCACAATGTTTGCAAAAGGAGCAAGGCTTTGACATTTGCTCAACAGCTGCACAGTTATTTTTAATAAATCTGGCAAAGGGATGAATGGCAACAAAATGAAAGCAACAGAAACCACTTGGATTAAGTTTACTCCAGCAGCTGCCACTCACGTGGGGTTGCAACCCCCCAGGAGGAGGAGATGGGTGGTTGTTCTCTAACCTTTAGTTTTGGCAGCCTTTTGATGGTCTTCAGTGGTCTCAGGACCCTCAGGACTCGCAGTGACTTGATTGTGTTGATGTCCTTGCCTTTGGTTCCTCTGCAAGGGATAAAAGGCACAAGAACAAGAGGCACTAGTTTGGTCCTCAGGTCACCAATGGGCAGAGATCCCCAGGTGTTGTCCATGTGGGGGTGTTTTTTTGGTGGTTTTGGGGTTGTTTTACAGGGTTTGGGTGCCATCCTCCCCACGGATGCAGGCAGGAGTGGTGGGGGCTGCAGATGATTGTCCACCTGGGACTTGTGAATCCCCACGCAGGAGGAAGGCTGTGACAGGACGTGGTCCTGCCAGGGTTTGGCCTCTCATGCTCTCCAGCCTTCCCTCACTTCCTAGGTCCTCACCAAGCATCACCCAGGAACCAGTGACCGTTTCTTCCCAACTCCCCCCCCCAAGGCAAAGCTGGGCCAGCAGCATCCCTGAGCTGCAGCCACCAGGACAGGAGACTCAGGACATTCATCCCAGCCCCAGGCAGAAGTGAGAAAGTCACACTTGGCTCTCCTTCCTCCCAGGCTCCTGAGTGAGACAGAGGACATTTCTCCATGTGCTTCCAGCACTTCTCTGGCAAGTAGGCTGTCTGTAGACAAGCAGGCAGTGACCAGAGGAAACAGGAGTCTTCAAGGTGAGGGACAGGGCTCTCCTGGAGACAAGAGCTGCTCTCCTGCTCTCCATACCATACCCTCATCCTCAGGTCTCTCTTGGATAACATGCTGCCAAACCCATGCAGGACCATGTAATATGACAGCATATTACATGCCTGGAACAGTGTTAGGGCAACTTCCACCCAGGCATGCAGGTGATGTAGTCACAGCTTGGTTTTAGAGTTTGTTAAAACTGTGCAAGACTGGAG
>NW_009952709.1:1737985-1747814 GCF_000747805.2 Chaetura pelagica | reverse complement strand
AGCTTCTTCCCACGTGCACTTCCACAATATATAATAGAGAATTATTTCACCACCACCATCCAAGACACAGTCACATCTTCCTCCAACCCACAGCAGAACAATGACATTCCCCTTCGTTTTGCATGAAGTGAAAAATGGGATGAGAATCTTGAGCAGACTTTTAACTCAGGACTGAAAAGTCTGGGTCTGAGACTGTACTGAGGAGACACAGGTGTGAACAAAGAACACATGGAGCAGATGCTGCTGTACCTGGTCTATGCTCTTCCAGTTTGCTAAACGTTTCTCCAACAGGGAAGCAACAGAAACACAAGAAACCCAAGAGACCCAGCAGAGGTGTGTGCAGGTCATGGACAGCAAAGCTTCCCCACACCCAGCTCTGGGCACTTGTTCAAGGTGACTCAAGGAGGGAGGAAACCACCTGGTTTCATGGCTGTCTCAGCCCTGGGAAGTATCTTTTAGCCATCTCTGCCCACTTCTGAAAGACTAAGAGCTCCATCCTAACGCTGTACTACTCAGTGCTAACACTGGGCTGGAACCTGCAACCTCATTCCTGCCTCCTCTCCAGTCCACTCCTCTAATTCCCAGTCACTGCAGCTGTCCTGGAATGGTCTGAGCACTGAGACTGAAAGGCTGGGAGAGGCTGGGGCTGTTCAGCTGAGAGAAAAGGAGGTTGAGGGATCTCATTCATGCTTATAAATATCCAGAGGAGATGTAAGGAGGATGGGCCAGACTCTTCTCAGTGGTGCCCAGTGACAGGACAAGGGGCAATGGGGACAAACTGGAGCACAGGGGGAGTGACAGAGCCCTGGGACAGGCTGCCCAGGGAGGTGGTGGAGTCTCCATCCCTGCAGACATTCCAAGCCCACCTGGATGTGTTCCTGTGGGATCTGTTCCAGGGGATCCTGCTCTGGCAGGGGGGTTGGACCAGCTGATCTCCAGAGGTCCCTTCCAACCCCAACCATTCTGTGATTCTGAGAGACACAAGGAGGCTCTGGAGGGCTGCAGGCTGTGTCCCCATGGCCTGCACATTGAACACAAGTTGCTTTTGCACATGATTTAATAGAAATGGAGGAGAGAGGAAACAGGATGGGGATTTATCTGTCCTCTCCCTACCTCATCTTTCAGGGAGGCTTTAGGGCCATTTTAATCAGCCTCAGATGGATCTCAGCTCCTGGCACGGCTGTAAATCCAGGTGGTGGAGCTAATACTCATGGAATTACAGGACTGATTTAATGCCACAGAAGAATTATTCTATATTTAATAAAAATATTTTTTAATTCTCATTAGGGACCCTTTAATCTGGTGTGGATGAAGCAGACACTGCCAACAGAGGGTTTACTGGCTTTCTCTTTAGATTTTAGCACAGCTGAAGATCTGGCCCATGTCTGGCTTCGTGTATTTGCTGTCAAATCACCAGTTCCTCACCAGCAACCATCCTGGCACTGTCACTGCAGCCTTGTCACCACAGCCTGCAGCTGAGCCAGACAAACTGAACCTCACCTACTCCCCAGGCAGCTTTGGCAGATCCTCAGCAATGCCCTGGATGCAAACCAGCCTCTTGAGAACAGTCAGTGGCACGAGGGAATTAGAAGGGGAAGGAGGTGACCAGGTAGGATACAGCACCTGGCTTGGCCAGCCAGCTTGTCCCCATGACTGGTGATCACCCAGCAGATGCCTCTCCCCCTGGCTGCTCCTGCTGCTCCCCCTGCCAAGCCAATTGCTTGGGCTGCTCCATGTTTCCAAGCCATTTGGTGCTTAACTGGGTGAAGAAGGCAGGGCAGGAGGGGGAGAAGTGGTTGGAGCTGAGAAAAGGTGAGAGAAGAGTGAAGGTGTGAGGTTTAAAGGACACGTGGTTGGGGCAGTAGGAGGTAAAAAGAGGAGGGATACCTTGGCCCAGCACTATATTCAACTCTCAGATCACTCGTGGCCACCTTTGTGGTTTGCAGACTCACACCCACAGTCCAGCCCACCATGCAGCCACTGGTGGGCAGCAAGGAACTCAAAAACCTCCACACACCTCCCCTGGGCTCAAGGAGGACCTCAGAGGATTTCTGCCCAGTGCCTTCCAGTGCTCCCCACCCGAGAGCTAAGCACACACTTCCTACCCTGCTGTGCTCAGGCAATAACTGCCCTCATCAGGTCTCCTGGCAGGGGAGCTCCAGATGAGACCCTTCCCAGCTCAGAAGGACCTTGCTCAGGTCTCAGGGTTGGCTCTAAGTCTGGAGCCTCTGTGGACTTTAGGAAGGTTAAAAGACTTACTGGGGACATGGGAAAGGTGGGGAGGGGATGGGGGGGGACAACAGTGAGCAAGTCCTTCCTCCTGGGTCTGCAGGAGGAAGAGCTGGTTTTCCCCAGCACATGGACACGTGCAGGCGGTTGCACCCAGGGCTTGGAGGTGAAGGGCAGACAGCTCCTGTCCTACAGAATTCCTTCTGCCTGAATGAAGGACACTAAGAGGGGTTGATTTGTATTATTTTTTTCTGGCCTTTCAGGCACCTAAGCAAACAATCAGCACGAGCCAACTGAATGTTAATGGGATTCATCATCTAAATCCTATTTACTTCTTGTCACAGCAAGGCTCCTGCTGCAGGAGAAAGCTTTTCCAGCAGACTGCTGCTCTGGAGTGAATACAAAATGCATTTTAACTAGATCTTCTGCAACTATTTCAACCTGTCCAATAAATCTTTAAGGGTTGTTTTCAGTGTTTTTTTTAAGAACCCCCCCCCGCCAAGATAAGGATTTTCCACCTCTCCCACACAAAGCCAGACATCCCACAAAATAAAAGGTCCAGGAGGAACCAGGATTCAATCAAAAGGTGTGTAACACGTTGGGCCAGACTATTTCCCACAACAGAAATGAATTGCTATGGATCAGACCTTAGGTAACTGCAGAATAAGAGCTACAGAAGAACAAGCAGGATAAAGGCAGAGAGCAAAGAGAAGCCCAGTGACTTCAACAAAAAAAAAGACACCACAAGAAAAAATAAATACACAAGGTCAATGCTGGTTGAATTAGGCCAGTTCTGCTTTTTCTGAGGCAGTTTGTTGCTCATGTATTTAAAACATAAAGAATATTTTAAAAGAGCTTTCTTTGCATGGCCTTTTTTTTTTTTTTTCCCCTTTAATAAATAAAAGAACCTTTAAAAAATTAATAGTTCTTTTAAAATGGAAGCTTCTTGTTTCTGTAGCTGCTGCCAGCAGCTCTGATCTCATGTACCATGGGCCCCTCAGAGTCATGGCATCAAATATTCAGGGTGGGGTGGAGCCACTGCTGTCTGCAACTGCCTGGAGTCCCCAGGGCTGCAAGTGAATTCCTCCACGGAAGAGTGAACGAGGTCACACAGCTCTGCCCAAGCACAAAGCCACCCTCTTCCAGGGCCTAAATTCTTAGATGGAAGAAAGAAACCAGGACCTACTTTCCTGGCCCTTTCCTTCCAGCCTTGTTGTTGCATCTCCGGGTCACTCCTGCCAAAGGGGAGGCCCCTGAGCTCCTACCCTGCTTGGACCTGCAGCAGGAGATGGAGAAGCTCAGCCTCCTGTTCCATCCCTGGAGCAGCTCAGCCTCCTGTCCCATACCCAGGAGCAGCTCAGCCTCCTGCTCCATCCCAGGAGCAGCCTGACATCCCTGGAGCAGCTCAGCCTCTTGCTTCATCCCTGGAGCAGCTCAGCCTTCTGCTTCATCCCCAGGAGCAGCTCAGCCTCCTGCTCCATCCCAGGAGCAGCTCAGCCTCCTGTCCCATCCCCAGGAGCAGCTCAGCCTCCTGTTCCATCCCCAGGAGCAGCTCAGCCTCCTGTCCCATCCCCAGGAGCAGCTCAGCCTCCTGTTCCATCCCTGGAGCAGCCTGACATCCCTGGAGCAGCTCAGCCTCCCAATCCATCCCAGGAGCAAACTGGGCCATACCACCCTTACAGCAGAACTACCACCTCTTCCCAGAGGGTTAAATGCCACTTTTGCTGCCTCCCTTACCAATTCCCAGCTAACCTCTCCATAATCTCTCTCCACTCTGTTTCCATGTCAGTGACTTTCCTCCAGAGCTCGACAGCCTGAATCCCACTGGGTCACATTGCCCAGACTGCACAAAATGATGCCTGAAGCTCCCAGCCCTGCTGCTGCAGGTTAGACATGCAATCCTCTGAATGAGAACAAAGCTGCTTCTTTTAACCTAGTTATTAAGATTTTCATTAACTGCAACTCACACATTAACAATGTACCCACTCAGGCATCCCCTGAGACCTTTTTGGTACAAATACATCTGCTTATAGTTTCAAACTCTCTGGTTTACTTGGCTTTCTAGTCTGCTTCTATCCCCTGCTTGAAGAAAACTGGGATGGATGAGAACTGTTCAGGAAAAATACATTTCACGGAATCATGAGCAATCAAGGGACAAAGGAGTTAATGCAATGGGTGTAACATGGTTTGGTTCCACAGTGGCAAGTGTGTGTGCATGTTTGACAGGCATAACAGTGCAGCAAGAGACAGGAATAACGTATTACCCCATGAAACTCCTAGAGAGAGATTCCAGCAAGGAGAAGACAAAGAAAGAGCAGAGTCAATGACAAACAGAAACATAAGGCTGTACAGTGCACCCCACACACCCCCAGGTGTGTGCTGGCAGGTAACCCCATCCCCAGTCCCACACCCACCAGCTCCATCTTCATCAGAATGAACAAGCAAAGACTAACAAGTTGGTTACACAGCATTAACTACCCATCCCCCCACAGCAAATCAGTCCTTCCACTGACAAGCAACCAGGGCAAATGCATCTTCCTCCTCCTGGCACGCTGGGAAATAATAACTTGGACTCTTTTGGCAAAGGCTGTTTGTTTTTTTCTAAGGGCAACATGAAGTTCTGTGCATCTCAGCCACCTTTCTGCTATTGACAATGTAAAAACACCATCTCCTCACTGCTATTCATGGGTTGTTTCTAGTGAATGAAGAGATTTGACACCTGGGGCTGGTAAATTTGGATGACAAATTTGCTAGCCTGCTTTAAGTTCCCCTATATCTATTTCCTTAAAGACTAAAACAAGTCTGTGTCTTGGTGGCATATTTATCTCTAGAGAAAGAAAGACATTTCCCTTTGAAATACACTGCTAAATGAAAGACACTATTTTATTACCATCACCAGTATTATTAATGATTCTAGCACCTCACTGGGGGCCTTGTTTTAAAATTGTTTATCTTTTTTAAATTCCAGTCAAGCAAAGAATGGCTTCAAAGGAGCTACGTGCAGAAGACAGACTGGGAGCTGGTTTGAGAGGCTGAGATGGGTTTTATGAACCTTGCAGCAATGACAGATACTATCTTGAATGCCTAAACAAACTCAGGCTGTTGAGTTTCTTCATGGAAAGGGTTGTCAGACACTGCAATACGCTGCTCAGGGCAGTGGTGGAGTCACCATCCCTGGAGGGATTTAGAGAGCCATACTTAGGGATATGGTTTAGTTAAGGACTTGTCAGTGTCAGGATCATGGTTGGACTCTGATCTTTAATTTCTTTTCCAGCCAAGGTAGTTCTGTGATTCTGTAATATTCCAGATGGAAAAGTTTCAGGGAACTCTGTTTTTCCTAGATGTTCAGTAGCATGTCTGTTCAGCAAGAAGTGGATCCACATCCCTTTCACTGGACATCCAGGAGTTGAAGAACATGGACAAGAATCCAGTCACATCCGTGGAGGGACAGGTGTGGATTCCTGCAAACAGGGACTGGTAACAACCACGTTGAAGGTCTTTTTTACTGTGACACCGATGCTGAGTGACAGAACTGCAGTGGTTGCTAGAAAAACTGACAGAACCATGAAGATGACCCAGTTCATTCCCCAATAGCTGGTTTTTAGGATTATCAAAATCCAGCAGGCTCGGAGCGTCTGTGGGGTTTAACCAAGTCATACACTGAGCTCAGGACATGCCTGTCCCCTCAGATGTCACCTGCACACTCAGAGCCTTGTTAGTATTCATAACTGGACTAGAGGGCAAGTCAGCTCCTACAAATGAGTGGATTTCCTGCTCTCAGATCAGAGCAGAAGTACTGCAGCTGTTCTCTGCACTGACTCCCACCCTGAGGTTACGGCCAGAATAAAAGCAACAGGAATTCAAATATTTCCCAGTCTCAGAAACAGGTTTGACTCACTTTAATCTGGGAGACAGCAAATAGCAGGCAGGTTTTATGCATTTGCTTTCTGTAAATCCCTGCTCCAGACTTTCTCAAAGATCACATGAAATAGAAGCAGCCCAAGGCACACTGTGATGAAGGGGATGTAAAGTCATTTAGATAGAGACTAGTGAGGTACTGTCAGATATTCATGGCCCAGTGTGAGCCATAGGAAACCTGAGCACAAAAAGACTCAGAAGGATTCGAAAGTATTCACTTTAATCCAGAAGAAAACCTTGTACAAAGAGAAGATGTTGAAAAGGCAAACCCTAAATGTTTGTTCTCACAGCACAGGGTTGCTCTGATGGGCTCACACACGTCCCTTCTCCCTTGGAAGGCTGAATTCTTCATGCAAAAGAGAAATTCTTAGTGAACCACAGTCATGGCTAATACTGTTTTGCAAACTAACACTTGTGACTGGTATTATTTCATGTTTGTATCTTTCTTACATTCAGAGGAACTCCATTCACTTGACAAATTGCTTTGGGAAGTTTTTGCTGACCATACTCAGTTCTGAAGGGTGTTATGCTCATATGTTTCTTGTGCAGGGAAACTGAGGCACACACACGTCTAGACAAGCTTAAAAAGCAGCCTGGTTTGGGATGGCAACTTTTAGGTAAGCAAGACATTCACTAGTCCAGCAATTCCATCTCAAAATAACTTTCCTTCCAACAGAACACTCAGCTCTCTGGAAAAATGAGTTTCTAATGAATAGGAACAAAGCCTTTAAAGAGGGAAGCAGAGTGTCCCTCTGAAAAACTTCTTTTGGATGTGACTCGCTCCAAGATCTAAGCAACTCTTTGATGTAGGATTGGGCAGAGAAAGCTCAGATCCCAACAACCCCAAATGTGGCTCCTCTAATGACTCAAAAACATCAGTCCCTGCTCCTCCTGTCCATCCACTCCACGGTCACATTAGCTGAGACATTTTTTTAATCCAGCATTTGCTACCAAGAAGAGAAAACCTCAAAGTCACAGCTCACAGCTCCCATGTGAAAAGAACTTTGACACCTCAGAAAATTAAAAAAACATTGAAAAATATTCCATGCCACCTTTACCAGAAAGGGATTTTTTTCCATTGCAAGGGACGTGGCAGCATTTTTCATCAGGCAATCAAGGGCTCTGGCTACCTGCCTAAAAGGTGCTGTCAGCCTAAAACACACACGACACGTTTGCACAGCTCCTTGACAGAGGGGGATGCTTTTTTCTCATTAGCCAGTAAAATATTTCTCATTCCTTTGCCTTCTCTAATCATCACAAAGAGGTGAGTGGAGTTGGGGCCTGGGCTGCCAAATGTTCCCTGTAATTACTTAAGGCTAATTTACCAGAAGATTAAACGGGCCAAGTCCTGTCACCTGTTTCCAGGTCATCTCCTAGAATTGCTCAGGAAAACATTTGCAATACAATTATTCCATAGACTAGAACTGCACATGGAAAATTTCTTTCCATCATCCAACTCTGAGCTCTCCAAGTTCTGAAGAACCTGCATTGCTCTTCCTCTGGGCTCTTCCAAGAACAATGCTCAGACTAAAAGCTAATCTTCATTTTTTAAACAGTAATTCCTCTGTGTCTGATGCTCAAAATCCTCCATGATGTTAAAGGAGCACATGGAATATTATTTCATGTCATAGTTAGAGAGCTGTGACAGTGATTACCCTCAGAAATGAAACTTCCTGGGAATGCAATTGCCCTGAACAATAGAGGAGGAGGGAGAAACACAAAAAATACATAAACCAGAAATACCCATGGTTCTAGAAATTATGTTTTGTAAAGAGTTCCCTGAGTTATAATTGATTTCATTAACTCTTTTTTTTCACAGTAAGTACAATTTTTAACACAACTGCCTGAAGACACAGGACTGCCACCAACTGTTACAACAAATCCTTGGCAAGGAGATGGCCAGAGGGTCACAAAAATCTCAGTTCAGTGTCTGAATGAACAGCAAATGAACTCGCCCTAAAGCTGGGAGAATTTTCAAGAGATTCTGCCAAACAAATAAGGGGACTTTTTTTTTCTTCTTCCTTCAAGCTGCGAGGTGATCAGGGGCAGAAACTGAACATTTCCCTGAGAAATAGAGCCACAAACACTGCACTTCAACTAGCTCTGTGCCAGGGTCCTGCCTCCTCTGCAACTTGTTTCCTAGAAATTGGGATGTTGAGGCAAATGTACTTACGAGAAGGCAAATGCCACCAGGGCCCCACTGACCACAATGAAGTCCAGGATATTCCACAGGTCACGGAAGTAGGAGCCAGGGTGGAGTAATAGCCCCAAGTCAATCATCTTCAGAGGAAAGACAGAAAAAGGAAGAGTTTTAATAAAATAAAGACTAACTCAACACTTCTGCAGTACAGAGATGAGCCCTCACAAACTCTTCTTCAGGGCAACAAACAAACAAAGTCATGCTGTGTGTCTCTAATAGGCACAGAGAACTCTGTCAAACCCAAAGCTGGAGTCAATAAACCATAATTAAAAGCATGACAGAAAATAGTACTAACTGCTACCTGGGCTTCTCTGCACAGAAACACATTCATGTCTTTATTTCACACCGCAGTCTGTGTGTGCAGCTTCCCTGGAACTGTGCTTTCTGGGAAGTGACCCACATTCTTAGCAAAGCCTGTCACCTCACAGCAAAATAAATCTTCAATCTTTCGAAACAAAACAGAGCAAGAATCAGTTGCTCTTAATATTCCTGAGCAGCACTAAAGGAAAGCAGAAGGATCAGACGTGTCTCAGTAAGGTCTGTCTTCAGCCACACACAGACATTCCTGATCAAGCATCCACATTTATGATCCTCTTACACAACCCCAGCTACTAAGGCTGTCCTTATTTTCCTCCATAAAATGTGAGATTAATGTCTTGGCTGCTTCCTAGTGCTCTTCATGAGCCCAAGCTTCCCTCCATCCCTATGTTTCCAAGCCCCAGGGAGCTGTCGTGCACCCCCCTCTTTCTCCAGCTTCCCAGAAGGAGTGTAAACCACAACCTTCCTGCTTGGAAAAATTCTTACCTTGATCACCATCTCAAAGGTAAAGACACCCGTAAATATATAATCCAAGTATTTCAGAGCCTGAATTGAAAAGAGAAATGAGTATGAGGGGAGACCACACACTGAAATCAACTGCACATCAGCAGAGGACAAAGTCTGTCCCAGCACGGAGGTGTTTCCTGCAGTGGGTGAATCTCTCATGGGAGGCACATGCTTGAATCATCTGATTTTGGAGGTCCCTTCCAACCCAAACCATTCTGTGATTCCATGATTCTATGAACTGTGAGCATTTGGGTAGTGGAACAAGCTGGTTTGGGGGTGTCATTGCAGGAAGCTCCAGCTCAGCCCTCGCCAGCACACCGGGCTGTCCCTGGGAGATGGGCAGGCACGTGCCACGTGCCAACTGCTGGGAGAAGCAGAACAACTTGATTTTCTGGCCTTGTCTGTTGGTACTCACATCGTTCCTTGGTGACTCAGCTTGGACAGGGTCTTCTGCAGCCAGGGCAATGCTGCTGAGGGCGATGACGATCAGGATGACCATCTCGAAGTAGCGCAGGTTGACGATGTAGTGGAACAGCCGCCGAATCCTGCAGGGGACACAAGCAGAGGGGAGGGGACTGCAGGGGCTGCAGGTCAGGTGCAGTCTGACTGACCAGCAGGAGGAAAAGGTTCCTCAAGGGTGGCACCATTAGGATTCCT
>NW_009952709.1:1687531-1737778 GCF_000747805.2 Chaetura pelagica | reverse complement strand
GCTGCAGTAATGGTTAGAGAATAAAACCCTGGATCAGCGGCTTCAGACTCGTTTGCAACTGATCTGTGATGAGACCTGAAGACATTGACCATCTCTGCTCTGCTCCCAGCCCCTCTGCAGAGTAGTGACATCCAACAGGGCATCCAAGGCTTTCCAGCATTCAGACTTAGTTCTACACATTCTGTTTATACACTCCCCCATCCTTTTCACTTTGAATTCACAGGTAAAATCCTTTCAGTTCAAAACTAGATTTGAAATCCTTTTAATATCAACTAATCCCTTTCAAACTGAGATACATTCTATGAACTTTGAGACTCTTGGCTGAAACTGGCTTTGTAACTATGACTTTTACTTCTACCAACCTCTCCCTGGCCAAGCACCCCTGAGCTTTATTCTAAGATATGCTTTAGATGCTGCACAAATACTTCACAGCAATATATTTGACTCCTTTCACCTCATCTTCTTCCCAAATTGCATCTAAGAAAAGTGCTGAATGCTTCCATTCCTAAGCAATGCAAAACTACTCAAAATTTCAGCTAATAACTCTGACCACAATTCACAAGCACTGAACTGCCCAAATAACTCTGCATTTGCATCATATTTGTCAGCTGAAAAAAAAAAAAGACTTAATTCTGCCTGAGAATCCAATTATTTGTGTAAATCACCAACAACCTTGTCATCTGAGAATGGAATTCGGTTACTACATCACACCTTCTCTAAGCAAATACCTGGACCACTAGAATTAACATTTCTTTTTCACATCTGCTTCCATTTTCTCTGGATTTCTAATGGACCCAGAATCAAAGAGAGCTGCAAATACCAAGGAAACAGATTTGATGCAAAATGACATGAAGAAAAGTGCTTATGTGGATCCCCAAACTCTGGTTATCAATCTGACATGATGATGATCACCTCTGTGCTCCATAAATCCACAAAAGTGAGAGACAACATTTTCAAAAGCACTTGTGAGTGTAATTCTTGCATCAGACTCAATTCATCAAAAAATAACGAGTCCCTATTTTTGGCTCTTCATCATTCAGAACCAGCAGTGAGATGTGGGAGCATTTGCAAACTGCCAGTGATGCTCAAGAAATCATTTTCAAGGCAAATCTTCTCCTGTAAGAAGCTGGTGGCACTTGAAAAGAAATGCATTGCATGTTTCTTCTCCAGACTGCTTTGCCCACCAGCAGCACCCAGGTCATGCATCCCCAGCAGGACTTGGAAGGGAAATAGTTAGCAATAGATATATAGCTGCCTTCTGGTGCCTGAAGGGGCTCCAGGAAAGCTGGGGAGGGACGTGGGACAAGGGCAGGGAGGGAGAGGACAAGGGGGGATGGATTAAGCCTGGAAGACGGGAGACTGAGGTGAGACATGCGGAAGAAATTCTTTGCTGTGAGGGTGGTGAGAGCCTGGCCCAGGCTGCCCAGGGAAGCTGTGGCTGCCCCATCCCTGGCAGTGTTGAAGGGCAGGTTGGATGGGGCTTGGAGCAGCCTGGGCTGCTGGGAGGTGTCCCTGCCCATGCAGGGGGGTGGGACTGGATGATCTTGAAGGTCCCTTCTAACCCAAACCAGCCTGGGATTCTAGGATAAGATATGGTGAAAACCTTCATATCCAAGGAAGCCTGAACCACACAGCTGGCACTGTGTTCATCCTTCCCCCATCCAGGGGTGTCAGACCATGGCTCCCACCACAGAGGCAGTTCTGGTGTCAAAAGTACATGTAGCAGCCTGTTTTGTTCCACTGACTGCATGGGTGGCCAGGATGTCACAGCTTTGAGTAACAGGAGGTGTAGAAGCCCTCATTCTTCTCCTGCATGGAGTTGCCAAAGGAAAGATCTGAGGTCAACTTCTGGACCTGAGCACACAGGGTACAACCTCAGAGAGCAACAGCCAGGATTGCAACAAGTCCACCTGAGCCAGAGACAATCACATCTGCTCCTAGCAGATCCCTGGGTAGGCAGAAGCTTCAAACACCCTCTGTTGCCTTAAATTACTGCTTGCAATGACTCACAAGCCTTCATGCTACTATGATTATTACAACCCTGCTGCTTTGGTCTAATCCTGAAGCCCTTCAGAGCAACATCCTCAGTATTTGCAGGTTTAGAGAACAAAGCTCCTCATAAGGTAGAGATGCTTGAAGCAGAAGTGCTGTAATCCCAACAGATCCCACAAGCTGCACTCTCAGCCTGGGCACACAGAAGATACTCAGATCTTCCCAGAAGTTCAAAATGTTCAGTGATGTGAAGGTACTAGTATGGAAAACACACAAATTCAAACTGAGGAACCTGCCAGGATTTTCTGACATCAAAACCAGCCCCCAACCTGCTTCCCCTGATACTGTCTTCTCCTCATACTGTCTTCTCCCAGCCACAGTCCATGTTCACACCCTTCAGTGAGCTACACCTGAGCAAACAACCGCTCAGGCAGTTTGGAAGGGGCTGCCTGAGGCATCATCTTTTCCCTCTCCTGGCAATTTATTTCCCCAGGAAAGCCCAGCTGAAAGGCAGCATCTGCTCCACAGCCTACACTAGTTTTATTTCCTTTCCCAATGTGTTTGACTGGCAGAGCTGAAGATGAAGGTAGTGTTTTCAGTCTAGAGAGGAAAAGACAGAGGGGGGATCTAATTAATGTCTATAAATACATGAGGGCATCAAGAAGGCAGGACAAGCTCTTGTCACTTGTGCCCTGGGACAGGACAAGGGGCAACAGATCCAAACTGGAGCCCAGGAAGTTCCACCTCAACATGAGGAAAAACTCCTTTCCTGTGAGGGTGACAGAGCCCTGGGACAGGCTGCCCAGAGAGGCTGTGGAGTCTCCTTCTCTGGAGCCTTTCCAGCCCTGTCTGGATGTGTTTCTGAGTGACCTGCCCTGGTTTTGGTCCTGCTCTGGCAGGGGGGTTGGACTCGATGATCTCCAGAGGTCCCTTCCAACCCCTGACACTCTGTGATTCTCTTATTGCTTTGAATACCCACGCTTGAAGCACCTGCAACCCATAAGTGATATGACAGAGCCAGAGGACTTACGGATTTGTAGGACTCAAGATAAACATGGAACTGTAAGGCAAGATTGGTTTAGGTCCATTCTTCGTCAAGTCATCGACGTCTTTCTTCTCCTCTGTTTTACTTTCAAAGTCAACGTTGTTCACTGGCATTGAAGGAAAAGGAAAGGAGAGAGTTAAAAATATATCTGCACACACACACACACACCCCAAGCAGGCTGCCTGCAACAGCTGGCTGTGCAAACAATGCAGCTGGGACAGCAAACAGCTTCTGAGTGTGTTGATTAAACGTGATGAACAATCATTTGATTATTATCGCTGCTGTTGGCTGGGGTGTGATACACGCTGCAATTACCCTCCCTAACTGCTGCACTCAGGAGCAACACATCAGAAGTGGCCAGGAAATGAAGATGCCCAGTGCAGACAAAGAAACCTTAGACTTATTTACACAAGAGCTGCCAAACTGGGGATGGAAATCCCGTTCCAAATATCGTTAATTACTGGGGAGACAGGATCAGCTAGGGATCCTTGGGAAGGAAGAGAGTAAGTCTCACCAACCACATCACTCTGGGTCCTCTCCCATAGATCAGTAGCACAACTGGCTTTGGAATGTGTAAAAGAGCAAATTCATAGATGAACTTCAATAATTTTGGGGCTCAGGCTGCTGAACTGCCCAGCAGTAGGAACAGAGGGAAGGACTCCCTGGGCCCCCTAAGCTCTGTGCCTACACAGTGCACCCCAGTTTTGGCAGAGTTCTCCATGTATAAAGGTGTTTAGCTCCAGTTCACACCAGGTTTTTAACTTACATAATATCCCCTTCTAGAATATAGTTCTGAGCCTCACACAGTCCCAAAGGTTAGAAATCCATTCTCTAATCTCCCTCCTAAGTTTTCTTGCAGTGGGTTTATAGGATAATTTATTTAACATCATTTCCAAGATATGAACTGGAAAACATTTTATGCTGCAAATTCTTTTCTTAGGAGGATATATACACATATCTATTAATTCACAGGACCCAGAATCCAAAAACTCCACCCACTTATAATGTCTTAGGTGCAGGGTTTTTATTACCTTTTATTTTATTTTGCAACAAAATGACATTTCATTGTGAGTGAGTGAGTGACATGTTCAATAAACTCCTTATTTTATCTCAAGCCAGATACCCAGGAAATGGCTGGGAAAGAGAGGGGCTGATAAAATGTGATTGACAGGAACTCAGTATTGCAATAGAGTAAAATTACCATTTAAGAAAAAAAAGAAAGAAAAGAAAAAAAGAAAAGAAGCCACTCAAGGTTTGTGTGGCTGAAAACACAGTGAAAAATAATGGAGAGAAGCCACCAGCTTTTGGTTGTGCCTCATGGAAAGCAGAGTCCTGACAGCCTTCAAACCTGTGTGGACCTCTTAGATTTGACACTGGTATTCACCTTGGCACCTCCTGGTCTCAAAACTTCTCTTGGCTGTGCCTACACTGCCAAGGATGAGGCAGGAGCTGGTCAGAACAAGGCTGGTGGCTGCAGAGCAGACCATGGACACAGGGATCTTGGGAGCATCTGAAAAGCTGTATAGATCTATGCTTGCAGACCCAAGGCACAGAGCTCAGGAAAAGTGATGGTGGATCTACTGAGATGGAGAGAATTGCAGGAAACTCCCAAATGACACAGCCTGCAGGAGCCCAGAGCAGCAGGGCCACATGATGGGTGCATGATGGGAGCTCTGCTCACCCAGACCTGCTGCTCCACAGCTTTTAATAAGCCAAGAAGCAGGAATTTGGGCTGTGGGCTTGACTGCAATGCTCCCTTGTCCTCTGCTGAGGGGTCTGTGGCCAGCCAGGCCCCTGGGACACCACTGCACAGCACTGCTGAAGTAGGAGCTTGCAGCATGGCAGCAAAGGAAGGTGATTAAGCAGAGGATCCAATCCTGTGCTCACAAGGTCCTAACTGGTTTGTTGCAGCTGTTGCTTCTTTTGCTGCTCAACCCTCAGTTACTACATTTTGCTTTACTTCTTGCTCATTCACCTTCCTGTTACACAAAGAGATGTGCTCAGTGAGGCATCCCCAGGGAACTTCATGTGGTGGTTTTCCAGAGCCATCAGCTGGCCCAGGTGACCCAGCAAGCCATTTTGGGTTCCTGCAGGCTGCATGAACTGTCCAGCCCTACATCAACAAGTTCTCCTGTTCACCTCTTGCAAGGATGCTGGTGGTCAGAAGAGCCCCCACCACCCAGAGCCTGCTGCTAGCTCCTTGGGAAGTGAGCTCTTTTTGGGCAATTTCACAGCATAAAAAAAAGTCAGGAGAGAGGCACTCACTTGGTATGACAGTGGTTTCCCCTGGTGGGGCAGTGATGGTGACGGGGATGTTCACAGTGGTGGTCTTGTCCAGAGGTGGCTGGATCATCCGTGTCACGTTCTTCTGGTTGTCAGCATCTTCTGGCTGCTCTGGCACTTTCTGCAGGTAGGTGCTGGGAAGGGTGTGCACAGGGACACTCACACTTCCACTGGCCTCAATCTCACATTGATTCTCCCTGAGGTGAAGAAACAGGTTCTATTAAATATGGTCCAAGAAGGATTCAGAGAACACCCAGACCCTGCTGCTGCACCTCTTGCCAGGTCTCACAGGCTGGTTCCTTCATGGAAGTCCTTTGCAGAAAAGTCACAGACTGCAGGACAACCTACTGAGAGCAGGGAATGGGACCTTTTCCCTTGAGACCTTCTGAACCAACATCCAAACACAACATTAGGAGGAACTGTGCCACCAAATGGCACTTTCTCCAATTGAATAAGACTCAGGCCTGAGGTTCATAAGCAAGTCCCACGTGGCACTGCCATGTAGCAGGGACATTACCTCTCCAGCATCAGCTGGTTTCTGAATGAAGTCTGACACTGCTTCCTAATGTTCTCCTGAGGCCTTATTTAAATTGGGTGATTCTCTTTTCCAGCTCTAAACTACTCTGCCATGTTGCTGTGGGCAGCTAAAGAGCTTCTGCATTCCTCTGAAGCAGGGGCTGCATTTCAGGGAGGAGGAAAGGGAGCTTGTGCACATGATCAAACTAAATAGTATGCAAAGCATTTTGAAATCCATCTGAAAGGAAGATAATGCAGACAGGGAAATTATTATCTCAGTGCTACTCAGCTCTCCACGGTGACATGAACTCTATTCTAAAAAATCCCAGTGAAATCTCTTTTCCATCAGACTAATAACACTGAGAAGGCAATCCATCCTTCTTTATTAACTACTTGAGATGCTTCCCAAGAACTGTTTTTCTCACTTGACTTACATAAGAATGAAACCAAATGGGCTACATCATTGTTCTTAATGGGAGAAGCCACGTGCTGCAACAACTGGTGATGCAGCTGATGGGCTCACCAGCAAGACAGGGTGATAAGCAGGACTGGATGGCATTTCAAAATATGGCCCTCAGAAGCTTCCTTTAGGGGCTGTGAAGTTCTCTGCTCCACTTTATGGCCTAGAGGGTCTGGTGGTGTTTACATCCAGGATTTATGCTTCCTTGAACCTGAGCTATTCTATGGACCAAAGTGATTTTTTGGGGAGCCTCTGTGGTTACTGATCTAAGCACAACGGAACTGCAGGTTATGGTGGTGTGAGTGCAAGAAGAGTAGCAGGGAATGTCATGGGGAAGGGGAAACAAGTCCCTGAAAGGTGTCTGGGGTCTTGTGCCCCCTGAACTGTCCCAGGGACACTTACTTGGGCTGGTGGTTCCGGTGCTCCTTCTCGCCAGCCTCCCCCTCCTTCTCCCCGTTCTCCTTCTCCACCGACTCGTAGGTGGACAGCGCCCTGTTCCTGAGCCGGTGCCGTCTGTGAGGCTCTTCTCCATTCTCCCCCTTGGATCCGGGTTCTCCTTCCCTGTTCCCAGACCTCGACCCTCCCCGGTGGCGCAGGGAATGGGACCTTTTCCCTTGAGACCTTCTGAACCAACATCCAAACACAACATTAGGAGGAACTGTGCCACCAAATGGCACTTTCTCCAATTGAATAAGACTCAGGCCTGAGGTTCATAAGCAAGTCCCACGTGGCACTGCCATGTAGCAGGGACATTACCTCTCCAGCATCAGCTGGTTTCTGAATGAAGTCTGACACTGCTTCCTAATGTTCTCCTGAGGCCTTATTTAAATTGGGTGATTCTCTTTTCCAGCTCTAAACTACTCTGCCATGTTGCTGTGGGCAGCTAAAGAGCTTCTGCATTCCTCTGAAGCAGGGGCTGCATTTCAGGGAGGAGGAAAGGGAGCTTGTGCACATGATCAAACTAAATAGTATGCAAAGCATTTTGAAATCCATCTGAAAGGAAGATAATGCAGACAGGGAAATTATTATCTCAGTGCTACTCAGCTCTCCACGGTGACATGAACTCTATTCTAAAAAATCCCAGTGAAATCTCTTTTCCATCAGACTAATAACACTGAGAAGGCAATCCATCCTTCTTTATTAACTACTTGAGATGCTTCCCAAGAACTGTTTTTCTCACTTGACTTACATAAGAATGAAACCAAATGGGCTACATCATTGTTCTTAATGGGAGAAGCCACGTGCTGCAACAACTGGTGATGCAGCTGATGGGCTCACCAGCAAGACAGGGTGATAAGCAGGACTAGATGGCATTTCAAAATATGGCCCTCAGAAGCTTCCTTTAGGGGCTGTGAAGTTCTCTGCTCCACTTTATGGCCTAGAGGGTCTGGTGGTGTTTACATCCAGGATTTATGCTTCCTTGAACCTGAGCTATTCTATGGACCAAAGTGATTTTTTGGGGAGCCTCTGTGGTTACTGATCTAAGCACAACGGAACTGCAGGTTATGGTGGTGTGAGTGCAAGAAGAGTAGCAGGGAATGTCATGGGGAAGGGGAAACAAGTCCCTGAAAGGTGTCTGGGGTCTTGTGCCCCCTGAACTGTCCCAGGGACACTTACTTGGGCTGGTGGTTCCGGTGCTCCTTCTCGCCAGCCTCCCCCTCCTTCTCCCCGTTCTCCTTCTCCACCGACTCGTAGGTGGACAGCGCCCTGTTCCTGAGCCGGTGCCGTCTGTGAGGCTCTTCTCCGTTCTCCCCCTTGGATCCGGGTTCTCCTTCCCTGTTCCCAGACCTCGACCCTCCCCGGTGGCGGGCACGCCGCTCGCCCCTGGCCCCGTTGGCTGCCCCGTTGCCCTCCTTGCCCGGCCGCTCCGTGCCGTGCCGGTGTGCCCGGTGCCTCCGGTGCTCCCGCTCGCCACCTTCCTCCACCGACCCTCGGCGATGGTGCCTCTTCCCCCCTTCCTGCCCCCTGCTGCGGTCGCTTTTCCCTTCCTTACTCCCTCCTTCCACCTCCTTGCTGCGGCTCCTGTGCTGCCTGTGCCTCTCCTCCTTGCTGTTGGCGCCGGGTTCCCCGTTCTCATCCTTGGTCACGTCCCCCTTCTCTTGCTCTCCCAGTTTCTCCTTCTCCCGATGCCGGTGGTGCTTGCGTGGAGCTTCTGCCCCATCACTAGAGCTGACTTTGGGCTGCTCCACCTCCTGCACGTCCACGGGACTCAGCTTGCTGATGTTGTTCCTCCCTTCTCCCCGGGGTTCTACCACCAGGGGCCGATCCAGGTGGGTCTTCATGTCCGGCCGGAGGTGGAGGGTGGTGGCGTAACGTACCCTCTCCTCGGGGTCCAGCTCGTTGTACAGGGCTTCGCAGCTGGCTCGGAAGTTGTGCATCCGGATCTGGCTGGTCCTCTGCTCCCAGACAGACTTGGACTTGGAGGAGTTCTGCTGCTTGCTAAGGAGGGGAGGGAGGGGCAAAAATCAGTACCCGACTTCCCACAGACTCCCCCAAAAAGCAACCAAAAATAACAAAAGGGGTGACGTTTTTAGCTGGGATGGGGGATTAGAGGGTTCAGCTGGAGAAATTAGAGGGATGGAGAGAGAATGGCTGGCGGAGGACATGAGCAGGGAAAGCCAGCAGGATCACCAGGGTTAGTTTGCCCCCACACGCTTTAGGGACTATGAAACAGGCCCCCTGGAAAGGAGTTTTCTTGTTTTCTAAAACGTGCCCATCCCACTTGGAAGCCTCGGGTCAAACCTGAAGGGTTCAAGTCTCTGTGCACAGAAATCCCACAGCACAGCCAAAGCGTTTCTACAGCCTGCAAGGAACAGCACCTTCCTCCCCACCTGGAAATGGCTGGATGGGCAAATTAGTGGTGAGCAAGAGATGTTAGTTTGGCAGGAGGAGCGAGGGGGAATTAAACCTGTCCCTGAGGATCAGACTGGAGCACCCTGCCCCCTTCCAGCCCCCCAGAGGGGTCCCTCCCAGCCCAAGCTGCACTGCCCCGTCAGCTCACGGCACAGTGGAGCTGCTGCTCTAAACCCATGGCATCCTTCCCAGGTGAGGATGGACCATCCAGCCCAAACATCACTGGAGCCTGGGAAAGTAGAAAGGAAAACTGGTTTATGTCGTGGAAAAAGAGCCCGGGGACCGAGAGAGTCACACATTGATGCAGATGTGATGAAAGCACCTTTATCCCCTGGAGAGACCTGCTCTTTTCTATCACTGTCATCTGATGAGCATGCCAGCTCCACTGGCACTGCCTAAATGCTTTGATTTTTCAGCATAGGGCTTGGTTTCTGACCTCCACGTACAGCCAGCTACCTACCTAGCCTGTGCAGGCAGGCAAGATTTATTTTTCTTTCCTCCTAAAGGCTGCAAGTCAAATTCTGCTTCTGAAAAAAACCCAACAGAAACCCAAGGGCTTCCAGGATGGAGTTCTGGATTTAGCCTGGTGGAGGATCAGCACCATTTTCTTAAGGAAACCTTTTCTAACAAAGAGAGGAAAACCATTTTCCTCCCACCAGCCTGCTCAGATCCCTCTGCTCCCTACACATCACTCTGACCTCTGCAGCCCAGGAGCCACCTGGGGCTCCCTGACCTTCAGCACTTCACACACAGCCCCCCAGGGAGGCAGACTCACCTTCCTTATGTACTTTCTAGGCTCCCTTTGGCAACAGAAGAAACCAGTTTCTGTGTGTGTATGTGTTGGTTCAAGCTGGGGGGGCGTGCAGGGCCTGGGAGAGGCTCGTGTCACACACTGGCAGCTGTTGGAAAGGGTTTGCATCTCAGGGATCTGCTGGGGCATTGGCCCTAAAGGAGGGTCCTGCAGTCTGGTCCTGCTAGAGATGCTAAAACCTACTTGAACACTCACTGTGGATGGGATGAGAGCACCCAGGCAGGTGTGAAGGAACCTGCTTTCAACCAGAAATTAACGTGAGCAGAGCTAACCACCCAAAACTAAAGATCTGCATCCTCCATTCCCAAAAGGCACATTCTGGGCTAATTTTCCAGCAGCTGAGTGTCCCGGGGATGAGAGCACCCAGGCAGGTGTGAAGGAATCTGCTTTCAACCAGAAATTAAAGTGAGCAGAACTAACCACCCAAAACTAAAGATCTGCATCCCCCATTCCCAAAAGGCACAATTTCCAGCAGCTGAGTGTCCCATTCACAGCACAGCAGAAGAGCAGGTGACAAAAAAATCCCAGTTCTAAAAGTAAAGAAGACCAGGAGATACTGGGGACATCACTTTGAGCCCCAGTCACCCAAAATACCTGCTCAAAGGGTGAGCAGGCTCCTTGTCAGGGGAAAGCACCCAGAGCTGCCCTCCTGCCAGGTGAACAGCCTCCTCATAGCAGGCCATGATTTGTCATTTCTTGTTGATTCAACATTAAGAAACACTGAGGTGCTGTCCCTCATCAGCAGAGCTACCTGGGTTTAGGAGGAATTGGTGAGTAACATGCAAAGCCTCTGACTGCCCAGACCTGCCACCTCTACAAGGATTTCCCAGGAGAAGCCACGTGCTCTAATTTGCAGCTCTGCACAGTCAGAGATGGGCACAGAGAGATGGAGCTGCCTGGAACAGACTTCCCAGGATGTCCTCTATGTCCTCCAGGATGGATGAGGTGCCTTGGTCTTCAGTGCTCCAGATCTAGCTCAGCTGAACCAAACCAAACCAATCCAAACTTCCTCTCTAGCCCACATGCTCCAGGAAACACAGCAGGTCCAGGGTGGGTTTGTGCAAGGCTGAGCTCCCCCCCTGCTGCCACCAAACTCCTTTGTTCTTAGGGGACATTTCTCACATCATTATGAAAGTCCTTGGGGTGGGGACCAGCTGCTGGTTTGTGCTTTGAACAGCCAGAGTGAGCTGTCAACACTGAAGTGATAACTAGTAATAAAGAGTTAGAGCTGGAAAAGTGCCCTTGTGCAGAGTGAAGCCTTCAATTTATCTCCAAGAGCACAGAGAAGAGCTCACCCACCTGCTCCCTGTGCTCCATTTCCACAGGAGAGGCATCACACAGGGGTGGGTTGCAAAGCCCCAGCCTCCTGGCAGGGACTATCCAAAGGAAATCACACCATAAATCATCAGACAACTTCCCTGTACACAGCCCCTCCCCATCAGTGCCTGTTCTGAGCCCATCAAAGCCAAGAGATAAAGAAAATCTCCTAAACCAGGTGGGCTGTGGCAAGGAGGAAGGCTGAGGATGCGGGGCTGGTGCTCACCACGCAGGGCAGAGGAGACACTCAGAACCTGCTCTAAAAGCTCTAAAAGATGATGTCGCAGTTCAGGAGGGGTTTTTGAGTTGTGTTTTTGTTATTCCAAGGACAAAAATCAGCCTTTACATTACCTCTGAGGTGCTAAAGCTTCCACTGTACGTCACTCACAGCTAACTGCAAGGTGCTGCCAGGTAGAGACACCTCCGAGCACCTGGAGAAACCAAGTGATGCACGTAGTAACCAAGCCTGTTTTGCTGAAATCCCTTCCTTAAAACAGACACTGACTTTACAGACTCCAATTTCTTCACATCTAGAAAGGAGATGCAGCTTTGATACTGACACAAGCAGCAGAGGTGGCTGCCAGAAGCACTTGCCCACCCCTTTGGCTCTGCTCACTAACAAGCTGCAGAGCAGGAGTTTCAGAACTAACAACTGCATCCTGGCTTCTTTCTACATGAAAAGACACACTAAAAAAAAATTAAAATAAAATAATAAATATAATCAGAAAATATAGGAAGCTCAGTAAAAACACAACCAGGGAAATAGGAAGCTGGTCTGTGAGTTCCTCAACAGATTCAAACCTGTGAAGAACATCAGGAGCAAGTGAGAGTGAACAAAATCTGCAGTAGGGAAGGAAGGGAAGTAAAGCAACCAAGCAGGTTGGTCCCTCTGGGGACAACATTTACAGTTTTAGAGGCAAAGCAGCAGCAACTGGAGGGAACGGGTCACCTGCTTGTCCAAATAAATTTATCTGCCTCTCATGCTACAAGTTCCCACAGCAACTGGACAGGGACATATTTGACAGCTCCTGTCTTCTTGCTCTGCTGCTTCACAGAGCTGATTCTTAGAACTCATCGAACGTCACCTTAAAACAAACCACAGCTTCTTTACAACAACCTGCCTGTGAGGCCACGGTGCCCACACACACAAGATGAAGAATCACAGAAGAGATGGAAACACAGAGACAAGGGAGAACCATTTCCTCTGCTTCTTCCAGTGTTTGGTCCAGTTAATTATCGAGGCAGACACAAACCATCTCCAGCACAACCCTGATATGCTGCAGCAGAGCATGGCTTGTCCAAACTGATAAAAAATGAACCTTGGTGATAACCAGTATTTTTTTCCACAAGAGAAAACCATCTATTTATGACGCCAACTCCTTATCTGAAACCCTGTTGCCTGTTTCCTTCTTAAAATGCTTCTTAACCTATTGTGAAGATGGCAATAATCACTTCTGATTTACAGACATGGTACAAAGATGAAGGCTAATTCACTTTCTTTAGGATTACTTCCCATCTCTATTCTCTGTCTACAGAACTTCCTGAACTCCTTGAAGGGTGCTGGCAACATACTCAGTTTTCAGAACCTCTAGGCTTGAAATCCTGTAGTAGGTGTTCCTAATTTGTAGTAGTTATTCCTAATTTGTAGTAGTTATTCCTAATTTGTAGTAGTTATTCCTAATGTGCTTCTTTGAGTAGCTCCACTGGTTTTGCTTGGATTAAAAAGCCAACAGTCAAACAACTACCTGTGGCTAAAATGAAAACCACACAATTGAAGCAGAATCCAATAAATTTCATATTAATGACTCAGACCCTAATCTTGCCATCAATAAAAAATGCACCCACTGTGTAGATTGTTCAAGGAAAGAAAGCATCCTTCAAGTCATGTTCTAATCTTAGGGTAGTCCTTCATGGTTAAAGATTTTGTTATCATAACCTTTAACAACAGTTACTGGCACTTTGCTTCCCAGAACTGCTGCTTTAATCAGCTACACAAATGCCAGGCTTAACATTTTGCTTTAGTAAATAATGAATGAAAGCTGCCTGTGAACATCATAATTTGATGTTAAAAATACCTCCACGTTAGATTGTGGGTGTGAAAGAATATGTTCTGACTCCAGAGGAAACAGAATTTCTTGTTAAAATACAGTTTCAATTTTAAAAAAAAAGGGATGCAAAAAAACCTTTCCACTAAAGTCCTATTTTCTGTTCTTAAACTCAGAGCAGCTCTCTCTCTGTTTCCATTTTCCACTCAGAAAACAGGCAGGCACAAAGCAGAACGTTTTATCTCTGGTTTGCTAAAACCATTTGCTTTCAGATGAAAGCACCAGCAGTGTTTAAATTCCCTTTGCCAGCCACCCCAGGAGCTGCTGCTTGGATGTTTTAGCACCTTGGCTTCTTCCTGAGCTCCATCCCTCTCGCCTGAGCTCCCTGGGGAGATGTGCTGGGCTCTCACTCCCTCCCACCTGAGGCATCACAGAAAAGCCACTATCAAGGTCTGTTGCAAAAAAACCCCAACCCTGCCCAACCTCTGTTTTATCATTTGATTTTGGGTTTATGTCTTATACTTTTTGATGTTGCAGTTTCTCAGAAAAGACACCAAAAAAAACCCCCAAACACATCTTTTTTTCCCCACATTTCTCCTAATGTTTATTAGTTACAAACTAAATTTTGAATATGTTCTAAGCTGAATATAACACTGGCCATAGATCACATGGTCAGAAACTTGCCACCAAAACTATGAAATGCCTTTGGAAGATCACAGATGCCAACTTCTTCAAGCAAGGAAGCTCCTTAAAGGCCACATTTTACATTTAGTGCATAAGATCATCCTCAGATTGAATTTCCACTCCCTTTACCTGAGCTTTTAGAGAAATTCAGAGAACTGGGGCTGCAGGACTTGCTGACCCCAGATAACTGGTCTCAGCAGGAGGAAGCAGCTGAAATGCCCAAGGGGGACAGAGCTGAGGTCAGGGCAGGGGAGCCATGTGGGCACAGAGGGCTTGGTGGCCACAAGCCCTTCACCTTTGGCCAAAGGAGAGCCAGAAAGTTTTCACAGGCTGTATCAGAACAAAATTTAACAAGGCTCTCCCATTTACTTCCCACTCCCATGAGGTGTCCACAGCCACTTAAGAGCAGCACAAATCTTTACATGCTGCTGTTTAGAGCTTGAAGGCAGCTGCATCACTTGTTTAGGTACAGCTCTGGAAGGACCCAAAGTTCATCCAAGCTGAAGCTGGAGTGAAAAGCAGAAATTTTACTTCTTTCAGCTTGAGAGTTTTGGGTTTTGGTTTGGGTTTTTTTGGGTTTTGTTGTGGGTTTTTTCACAAGAAGAGAGTCATGGAAAGGATCCCAGGGCTGGAGCAGCTCTGCTATGAGGACAGGCTGAGAGAGTTGGGGTGTTCAGCCTGGAGAAGAGAAGGCTCCAGGGAGACCTGAGAGCATCTTCCAGTGCCTGAAGGGGCTCCAGGAAAGCTGGGGAGGGACTTGGGACAAGGGGAAGGAAGGGAGGGGATGAGGGGGAATGGATTAAAACTGGAAGAGGTGAGACATTAGGAAAAAATGAGACCCTGGCCCAGGTTGCCCAGGGAAGCTGTGGCTGCCCCATCCCTGGCAGTGTTGAAGGGCAGGTTGGATGGGGCTTGGAGCAGCCTGGGCTGCTGGGAGGTGTCCCTGCCCATGCAGGGGGGTTGGAACAAAATTATCTTTAAGGTCCTTTCCAACCCAAACAGTTCCATGACTCTATGATTTCACCCAACCATAACTCACCACCCTGCCTGCTGCTCCCTATTGCTTGAAGAAGAGTAATTTTCTAATTGTTTTCTACAAAAGTGCATCACATCCTAATCCCAGAAGTATAAAAGGAGGCTCAGGTTTGTGCACAACCTGATCTTAGGAAAACGCCAGAAAATATTTCTTCTGTCTGAAGTTTTGCTATCATTATTGCTATCATGAGTCACAAGGTCCCTTTTCAGATCTCAACATTCGTCTGGTATTTCAGTTGTGAATTGTGATCAACTAATTGCAGCCTCAGTAATAAATAACAGAGTGAGACAGTTGAAAGCAAAACAAAAATATTGAAGTTAAAAGCCACGTTGTTGTGGCCTGATTTAACTAAAAAACCAAAGCACTCAGGCTAAATATGTGGAATAATCAAGTTCTCCTAAATTGCAGTGAAATTATTTAGTTTCAATTATTTTTTTTTCCCTCTGAAGTGCTCACAGACACACTCACCAGAAGACATTTGGGCAACCAAGCTGCAGTGGCCCAAATCAGGCTCCATTATGACCAAAGTCCCACCAGGAGCTTCAGGTTTTGATACTGACCAAACACAGCAGGGAAGGAAGTCACAGCCCTCTTCTCTGCACTCTGAGGGTGGAAATAAAGCAAGTAGCCCAGACAGTGAGTCACAGAACCCCAGGGGTTGGAAGGGACCTGGAAAGCTCCCCCAGCCCACCCCCCCTGCCAGAGCAGGGGCACCCAGAGCACATCACACAGGAACGTGGCCAGGGGGGTTGGAATGTCTCCAGAGAAGGAGACTCCACAGCCTCTCTGGGCAGCCTGGCCCAGGGCTCTGGCACTCTCACAGGAAATAAGTTCTTCCTGAGATTCACATGGAACCTCCTGTGCTCCAGTTTGCACCCACTGCCCCTTGTCCTGTCACTGGACATCACTGCACAAAGCCTGGCTCTGTCCTCCTGACACTCACCCTTAACATATTTATAAACACTGATGAGCTCACCCCTCAGTCTCCTCTTCTCCAAGCCCAACAGACCCAGCTCCCTCAGCCTTTCCTCAGCAGGGAGATGTTCCCCTCCCTTCATCATCTCTGTGGCTCTGCCCTGGACTCTTTCCAGCAGTTCCCTGTCCTTCTGGAACTGAGGGGCCCAGAACTGGGCACAACATTCCAGATGTGACCTCACCAAGGCAGAACAGAGGGGCAGGAGAACCTCTCTGACCTACTAACCACCCCCTTTCTAACCCACCCCAGATGCCCTTGGCTTTCTTGGCCACAAGGGCACATTGCTGGTCATGCTCATCCTCCTGCCCACCAGGACCCCCAGGTCCCTTTCTCCTCCCCTGCTCTCCAGCAGATCAGCCCCCAACCTGTACAGGTCCATGCAGTTGCCCTTGTTGAACTTGATCAAGTTTCTCCCCACCCAACTTCTATCTTGCAAATACACAAGAGCAAATCATAGAGCTCAAGGGCAAGTCTTAGAGATCAAGAACAATCTGGGTTCTTGGATGGCAATTGATAAATTAACCCTAGTGAGAGATATTTAAGCTTTTTTATTTCCCTCTGCCCACTATCAGCAGGGACGTGCTGGGGTGGGAAAGAAGGAGCTGCCCAAAGGAAACCAAGTGTTTTTTCTGGAAAAAAAAAAAACAAGCAACAGAAACAAGAAACCACTAAAATATCTGTGGCAAGTGCAGGTGTTCAGCACTTCTGAGAAAAATACAATGTAATTATTCACTAAGCTGTGTGTTGTTTCCTATGTACCTTTCATTTAGTTCCCAATTTCAGTATATATCTTGGATAAATGCTGATCTACTTCAAGAAATAGTGCAGAGCTCTATTGAATTACCTCTCCTCAGTGAATTAAAAATGGGTTTCATTCTGCTTGCATCATGGGTTGGTTATAGCAGAAAAGCACAAGAAAATGACTCACCTTGATTTTTCTGTAGTATTTTGTTAAATTCATTTTTAGGAAACTAGCTCCAGTATTTCATCCTGAGTTTCTTACCAATTTAGAATTGTTGGGGTTTTTTTTTAAAAAAAGAAAAATAATCAAAGAAAGAATATGGGGGAAAACATCCAACCTTCTGTATCTCAAAAGGTTATTGAGTAAGATTTGCTCTTTAGAACAGGTGAGCAAGGATTTGCAGATCCTGGTTCTTACTGATATCACAGGCACAAGGTATTTTATGCTGCTTGAGCAGCCTAAGGCAGAAAAAGGACCAGGGATTTTTTTTGTGCACCTGTTAAATGCTCTTTGAATTTCACAGATTGCTGTTCCCAAATCATCTGTGCACAAAAATTAGACCACTTATCTTTCAGGGTAATTACAGCACTGGCATTCACAGTGGGCAGAAACAGACTGATCCAAAGGCATCCTGAACCTACATGAATGTTCATCCAGGGAATGGGAGCCCATGACACCTGCATGTCTCTAAGAGCAGTTGTTCCAGCTTCTCTTTGAATTTTAAATTAAAAAAAACCCACATTTATAGTGACATTTATACCAAGTAAATGAGACCTTCAGATGTCTTTGCATTTCAGGAGGGCTCTACTGATGCTCTGTGATGGCTGCTACTTGTATGCATTGCACACTTTTATGGGGCCTAGTCATTAATTTAATCAAAACAGGGGATTTTGCTGGGGAAATGCTCTTTAGATACCCACAGAGAAGAAAATGCAGGCTCAGCCCATCTTTCAAAAGCAGTCCTGGTTTGCATAGGAAATTAGAAATGACTGCCCAGACAGTGCATAGAAATGTTAAAGAGATTGAGAATCCTCAGTTACAGCTTTTTGCAGTAAAAATTGATTCTGTTCAGACAGCAGATGTGAGTCATACCAGCAAAAGAAGCCTCTATTATAGTGTCTCCTTTGCTGGTGGGGAGTGAGCAACAGACCTCAATGGCAAACACCTCCAGATGTGGGCAAACCCTCCTCCCAAGGGGGGTTTGGTACCTGCATTTTGATCTCATCTTTCTAAAAGGCAGTTCTGTCTCTGGAAGTTTGGAAAATGGGCCAAACTCTTTGTTCTTTCAGGCTTTGTTCCTAATTGTGCAAATGTTGCCTCAGACCAGTGTGGTGCAGCTCCTACCAGAGTGAATCCCAGGGCTGGGGTGAAGGCAGCTCAGCAGGACCTCTCCTCCATCACCACCTCCAGGGGCAGGGCATGGAAGGAGAGACCCAAAGTGCAGGTGAACTCTCTCTACACCTTTCTGCCTGTCAAGAGTCCTGGCAGCCTGGAAGAAACGAGCCAAAAGCTGCCTTGGTCTGATCTACTCCCCTAATTTTCACTGTCCCAACCCTAGGAGATGTCAAACCTTAGCACAGACAAGTTTCACCTACTTCTGCTAGTCACCAAAGTTCAATCTTGGTCACAGAAGCTAAGCTCACATATGGTATCACCACATTTTGAATGGAAACCTGCCTAAGATCCACTAGTGGACAAGAGTCCCCAAAACACCCATGGAAAAAAGGAAGATGCCAGGAAGCTGGTGGGAAATCTTTGCTTCAACCTTGCCTTTGGTACCTGCTGGTGCACATAAGGACAAACCCACGTGTGTTTGAATTGCACTTACTTGTCTCTCCAAAAGCATTAAAGAAGAAAGATAACATCAAATGGTAAAAACATTACCCAAAGCACAGACACTGAGATGGGTTGATGAGAAGCTGATGATGAATTTGGTTGGATTAGTTGGCAGGGAACAATGGTACTTTCTACAAACCTGTGTCGGTGTCAAAGACCACCCATGATTCACAGCAAAGCCAGCAGGGTTGGTTTGTTAGGAAGTGTGTGGAGTCAATGGAAGCTCTCCCACTGTGTTTGCTCTACCACAGGTACATAGGAGCTTGCTGAGTGCCTCGTTTTTGCAGCATCTGGAGCTTCAAGCTCCAGCTTGAGAAGGTTAGAGAGCACAAACATCACCAGTGCTCTGGTTACTATAATTTTGCCAAGGATGTTCATGCAGAGTTTTCCAATTTAGTCTCACTTGGGCCCTGTTTCCAGAAGTTTCTTTCAAAGTTCTCCTCCAGCTTTCATCTACAGAGTGCACTCATGGTGGGCCCTCCCATTCTCCTACTGAACCAGAAGTGCAAACACTGGTGGAACATCAAAGCCATCAGCCCAGCACAGAATAAACACAGAGAACAAAAATACAAGTGAGAACAAGACAAACCATCAAATGAGGGCAGAGGGGAGAAGAGGGAAAATAGTTAAGGAAGGAATTGAGGAAAATAATGAAGGGATTGGGAGAAAAATGAAGGAGGGGGGAAGGGGGAATCACAGTCAAGGTGTGAAACACCACAGAGTTGCTCACAATCAAATCACAAGTGTTCTATGGCAACGTCGCACACCTTCCAGTCCTTCCACCATATGTTGGTCTGGAGGCTTTCCACAATGATGGGAATGATTGTTTTGGTAAACAAAAAAAAAAAAAGAAAGGGGGAGGGGGGAGTGAAGGCATCAGGAGAAGGGGAAAGAGGGAGGGTTGTAAATAGAGAGATAGAGAGCAGGAATCCATGTAGTGAATATTGTAACAGAGAGCAACTCACGGTGAATTTACGCTGGAGACTGACGAGCTGCGAGATACAGTACCTCGAGTTTGCTTTACAAAACTGCACATGCAAAAACAAAACAAACAAAGAAAACAAAAAGTGAGAAAAGAAAAAAAAAAACAAACACAACCAAAGAAACAGAAAAGAAGAAGAGAAACCATAAAAGACGTTGGGAGGAGACTTGTACAGACTGTGTCCTATCAAATGCAGACTGCAGCGTGCGGCTTGGGAGGAGACCAGGCAAGCTTCAGAAAGTGTGGAAGCCACAGACACACCATCTCTAGTCAAGGGAACCAACCAAAGAATCAAAAACAGAACCAAAAGGGGAAAACAAAACAAAAATGAAAAGGTGAACCAAAAGCCACACGATGACATCAGGACTTGGTGCCTCCAGCTGCTGTACTCACACAAAGAAAGTCCTCCGCAGGAGTCATCGTTAGGACCTCGGGGTAGAGGCCTTTGGAGGCACAGGTGGTGATTGCTTTTACAGCTGTGCTGCCAAGAATTATTTCCGAGTGGGAGCAGGATGCTAATTCCCAGTCTGGGCCACATCCAGAGACCCAAAATCCACCCGAGCCCTGGCAGCTGGTGCCAGGTTGCTTATGGCCACTCAGGTTTGCTCTTCAGGGGCACCTACCTCTCCCTTGGCAAGAAGAGAGCTGTGCCTGAGCTCAGCCCCTCAGATTTTGGCTCAGAGTGGCCCAACCCATGGGGCTGCTGCAGCTCAGGCAGGGGCTTGAACATCATTGTTTCAGTTCACAAGTAATTTTGCAGATTCTCCTCCATCCAGTGTTTGTTTAAACATCCTTATATGTGGGGGGTTCTAAATACGGAAATTGCTGAATTACACAGAATATTTTATTCTCCCTTTGGCAGGAAATCCACAGAAAACCAGGCTCCTAAATATCTTGAAAGATCTTGGCTTGAGGGGCTAATTTTTTTTCATAGTTATGAACTCTTTTTTATAAATATACATCATTCAGGGAGTTCTCCTCAAGACTGAAAATGAAATCTCTTCAGTTCTTGAGTTTGCCTTCTCACCTGCAGCATTTTTTTTTCTCCTGCTCCATAAGAGTTTCAATCTGTTCAAAAAATCAGTTCTAGTGAGCCACAAGGTCCAGATAAAATCTAATAATCTTTGGATACCATACAAGTAGAGTTTTAAAAATACATTTACTTAAAATTAATGGGTTCTTCTGAACAGAAATGTTGGCCCAGGTAAAATATAGAACAAAGGTCAAGAAACCTGGATTGAATGTAAGAGAAATTATGAAAGGCATCATCAAAGTTCTACTTGGATCAAATAATCTGCTGAAGAGTGATTTTTCTTAAACTTCAGAATTTCTACATTTGTACCCTGCTAAATGGGATGGGAGCAGGAGTCAAAGTGAGGTTGGCACACCAGGAAAATTGTTTCCAGGTTTGTGAGGCTGGGCACCCCTTTCCTCTTTGGCTGGATGCTGAGTCCCCAGGATGTCAGTGAGAACCTGCACAGAACAAGCCCTCAGCTGCACCAACACCTCAAGGGGAAGAAATGTCTTGGGCAAAACAGGTGGAAAACTCAAGATGGAGGAGAACACACTGGGCTGCCCTGATTTCCCTGAGATCTCTGACCAACATTGTGCAATCCCTGTGCAAATGTTGGGTTTAATGACTGGGGGCAGATCTCAGCATCCCTCAGCAGGAGGCTGGAGTGGGTGTGTTTATCCCTGCCTGGTTTGGTGCAGTGCAGGACACAGACCAGGGGCTGATCCTGCCAAGTATCTTTGTAACTTGGCCAGCCAACATTTTGCAAGTCCTGCAGCACTCCAGGTCCACTCCTCCACTCTCATTCCAGAGTCTGGTTTCTTGAAACCATGAATTTGAGTGAATTTGCTCTGGAACTGCAGGGTGTAAGAGCCACAAAGCAAAGAGATCTTATTTTTCCAAACCAAAATGACAGAAGCACTTGAGCTTTACTTGCTGCTACTTACCAGCCAGGAAGGACAGAGTACAAAGTGTGTCTGGAGGTGCAGCTGAGTCATGGTTACACCAACAGCAAGGACACTAAGGTAAGCTAACAGGAGGAGTGACAGTACCTCACACATCAACACATTTTTGGGGGAGGAAAGAAAGGGAAGAAATCACAAGCCAGCAAGTGAAAAAGAACACCTCTTCTAATCTACACATCACCCAACACGGGACAGGGTGTTCAGACACACTTCTTGCTGGGTCCTGTTTTGTACCGACAGCCCAACAGGGATTTGGAAACAGACCACAGTATTCCCAAGACAAAAGGAAAACAGGGAGCCTCTGAGATGGAAAATGTCCTGGAGAAACAGAGCAATTCCCCACCCTTCATCCCCAGACCTGTACAAAAGGGACAGACACCTCTGAGAAGCCACTGAGATGTGCCACCTCCATTTGCTCTTGGCACTTATCTAGTGAGCAGTGAACTCAGTCACATTGGCAGGCAGTATCAACCCATGGGCCTGCAATTAAATGTCAACTGCTTTGAACAACCATGGGAGGGACCAGCAGAACCCAATCAGAGGTCTCTAGAGGTTGGAAGGTTGTCCTGGGAAGCACCTGTAACTTTGAAAACCAGTAGTGGGCAATTCTAGAGGCAGTGTATAGCTCTGGTGCCCACCTTGCATGAACTGTCTCTGGCACTTTCTCCAAGGTTTCATCCACTGTATCTAAGAGCTTCTCCTCCCACGCAGAACTCACACCCTATAACTCTGCTTAAAGAACCTCCCAGGGTCTGACTACAACTCCAACCCTTTGTTCCATGGGGTTACAAAAAAACCCCTAAGTAACAAAAAAAGCAAGATGTTTCACTCAGGATGACTTCAGCATAACTGCTTAGCAGGTTCCTATAAATTTAGTGTTTGCTTGCTTGTTGTCATGGCTATTTTTAAGCTGTTCCCAAGAAAAGGTGGAGAAAGGACACATGGGCTTTGGGTGCCATGGGTTGTGTCCTCTCTGGCTGGTCTGCTGGCCAGGCTGGGCTGGGTGTGCTCATGGCAGCCCCTTTTGTACTGGCCATTGGTGCATCTCTGGCTGGAATAGAAAAGGTGGAGGGGGAAACCAAAGGTGGGGAGCTCAGGCTTTGGGTTAGACAAAAATCAGACTGTGTTTGCACTGGGGTCTTCATGTTGGGATGAGCCTGGTGGCTCTTCCTCCCACTGGCATCTCTCCAGTGGGATCACAAAGTGCTTTACACATCCATTGCCTGTGGAATTGCCTCCTTTTCCCCCCTTCCTCTCTTCTGGCCACCAAGGAGGCTGCACCAATGGTTTTTCTCTAAAGACCCTTGGGTCTGTACAGTCTCTCAGTTGAAGAAGCTGAGTGGTTTCCACGTTGTACAAAACAGAAGGTCTTAAAGACAATGCTGGGCAAGCTGAACAAACCCAGAAACTCACCTCCAGAAACATTAAAGCAAGGAAAATGCTAAACAGAAAACACACAAATAAAAATTAAAATCACAAAAAATAAGAAGGAAACAATGGGCTCAAAGGAAAAAGCAATAACACATGTTCAACAGATACGTTGTTTTAAACCAAACTTTGCAACAATGACCAAAAAAACCCCCACACCATCCTAGCTTTGAATCCTGAAAAAGCACAAAAAAACCAAGAAGGCCCATTCTGGATAGAGTTCACCAGGTGAAAAAAACAAACTGTGGTCAGACAGATGTGTTCACATTCAGTCCCTTTGGGTGGAGCAGAAGACAAACCATAGAAACCCTGGGAGATGGATGAAGCAGGAGGGACAAACCAGATGCAGGTAGAACATTGTAAGAAAGACAGTTGCAAGACAGATGATCTCTTGACATTTATAATAAATAGATTATTAAAACAGAACCCCATGACACCAGGCTGCTTGGGCACCTACCAACCAATCTGCTGCTCACGTGTAGAGGTGAAGAGACCACTCTGGACCCTCCCAGCAGGCTGACACAGAGACTAAAACACCAGTTTCTCCAGCCTAGGCAATTCTATTTTGCAACTGATGCAATAAATGGAACATTTCCTGGAGCTCAGTCATG
The DNA here is from genome assembly GCF_000747805.2 of Chaetura pelagica. Classification (NCBI taxonomy): domain Eukaryota; kingdom Metazoa; phylum Chordata; class Aves; order Apodiformes; family Apodidae; genus Chaetura; species Chaetura pelagica. Next base: position 1,714,184 of record NW_009952709.1, on the reverse strand, counting down.
AAGAGAGGCTGGAATGGCAGTGGAGAGGAGGAGAACCAGTGCAGATAAACCAGGAGCACACGCTGTACTTGCAGAGGACAAATTCTGGAGGTGGAGGAGCAGGTCCAAAGCTTCAGAGTAGACAACAGCCTGGAAAGAGCCTCAGGGGAAGAGACTCTCAGTCCTTGGTGCAGGATGGACAAAGGAGAGAAGCAAAACAGCAAGCACAGCACCTTGCTGGTGGAACAGCAGAACGACTGGTAGGACTTTTCACTGGCTTCAGCCCCAGGACAACTTTGTCACCTCTGCAGGAGGTGGACAAGCATGCTGGGAACACCAACAGCATGACTAAGGAAGTGCAGGTCACTGTGTCCTCTGCTGACACCTGAGGCCTGTTTTGATTGATGCAGGTGAAGAAAATGTTGATGTCATGAGAACACAGATCCACGCTAGAGCTGCCTATTGTTATAGAACTTAATGTTCACACATGATGAAAATAAAATCAAATTACAAACCCCAAAATTATTTCCTTTGGGGAAAATAAAAATACAGACATGCCTTGGCAGCAGACCTTTGGTAGATAAGTCCCAGTTTTTCCCTGCCCCTGCTCACCACCCACTTAGGGGTAGAAAAGCCCTACAGGTGTTTGCTTCTTACCAAGAAATTTCCATATGCCAAAAATCCCTTTTTCAAGCATGCCCAGTACTTTTTCATTCTTAGCATGTCCAGCATCAGAGGCTGGATCTGACAGGTTTTGCAATCTGCTTCATCTTCAGGACCACTGTGTAGCTCAAGACCATAAGAAAAGAAGCAGTGGGGCACATCTGGCTGTCACCATGGGTCTGCATCATCATCTCAGAGATATCTGAAGGGCAGGTGCTACAAACCTGAAAGCTGCAGCTGCTGAGCTCCACTGGATTTCCCTGTGGATGCATGTGTGTATTTACAGGCTCCTTTGGCATGCATCCCTTACATATAGCTTGTATCAGCACCCAGCAATCCATCCATCTGCCTGTTCCTCATAAAACATCTACCTTCTCCCTTGCCTTCTTCATTCCCTATCATTATCCATTTGGTCATTGACCTGTTGACCTGATCTCCTTCTTTTTCCAAATGGAAGGTCCTGTGAGTGACCCTGTGAGCACCTCACTGGCACCCAAGAAGAGATCATGAGAAGATACAGAGAATTCATGCAAGAGCTGTTGGCTGATGGCTCCTACACCTCCTACATGGGATTGGTGGATGTGGCAGTGATTGTGCCTTCCAGTGTGTTCATTTGTGACCCTTATTATCTGCCTGAACAAAAGTGGCAGGTGGGGATCTGGGCAGATAGGATTTGAGGCAAAATAAGCAGGAATCCACACTTCTGTACTCACTTGCAGTTGTGGTCACAAAACAGGCCTTATGATATTGAAAACTAGGTGAAAGCCTGGTGAGAAATGATGGAATCAAAGGTTATTTTAAGCAACCAACAATGTGGTGTGAAATCTTCTTTCCATTAAAGTCTTGGGGCTTTTTTCTGATTTCTAAGAAATCTTCACATGCTCTGTGCTTTTGATTAAAAGTAGAAAATAAACATCATCTTGTATTTTCAAATAACACTACCAGGAAATCTGTCAAAGACCAAGAGCAAATATCCTCAAAAGACTTATTTGCAAGACTGGACAGGAAACTGTCATAAGAAAAGGATTGTATGCAAAACCAACAAAGAGACATGGCATAAACAGGAGCTGATTAAAGCAGAAGGATAAAGCAGTCAAATATTCTTTTCCTTCACATGTAATGAACTGGCTCAATTTGGCCTTTTATCTTTGATCTAGTGGATTAAACTCTCACTCACAAGAGTCTCAAGAGATTTACACCGAAGGAATGAAGAGAGATCTTGTTGCAATCCAGATACTTGGGAATAAAATGGAACAGGAAATTTCTTTTTCTCTGCTTCAGCTTATGCAGCCTTTGGAGATCTCTCCTGGAAAAGTGAGCTGGGAAACATCAGCAGCTCTCAGTAAAACAGACAAACAAAATGTTTGGATGCTGGAAGTCCTGATGCTAAAACTCTAGAAGTGGCAAATGAACCTTTATGGAGAACATACTTGGAAGCAAACACATTCCAGGCAGGCACGTCTCAAACACAGGCCCATCATCCCATGCAGGCAGAACGCTGCACTGACCTCAGCAACATCCAGACAAGTAATTCCACTTAGACAGAAGTTTTTCCCTTCAGTTTAGGTCAGTGCATACAAACAGCTGGGCCTCCAGACAATGTTTCCTAAGGGTTCTGGTGTCACAGGATCTGTCCGTACGTCCCCAGCCCTGCAGGAAACCTACACCTGAAATGCAGTTTGATGTTTCTAGCTACCAACCAGTGACTGTTCCCATACCTGATTTTACTCCACCCAGCACTCTTGCAAAGACCAAAGATCATTCAAGGATATTTTTCAGTCCAATATTTACCAGGTTGCCTTTGCACTTGAACTCTCAAAGCAGAGACCATTAAAGAACAGTTAATATATGATGTGCACACATACCTCTTGTACTTCCAAATCCAAAGTGAAATGTTAACACTTCACCTGGTGAAATCTCTCCTAGGACAGCTCAAAAAAACCCTTTGACAGCACAGTTATTCATAGGAAGGCAAAAGATGAGGCATTCCAAAGAAAGACAAACTAAAACAAGGACTTCAGTAAGTTCCTAGTTAAGTGATGGGCACTGAAGTGTCCAACCTGAAGCCCTGTCTGTAACAGAGGTGGGATAAAAGGCCTCACAGAGTATTATGGGATGCTCCAGTTAACCAGACACGTACTGACACTGACAACCAGCAAGAAAATGGGAAAGATCCCAAATAAGAAACTGGTGCTTACGCAGCTATGGAAATGTTGGCTGCAGACATGGGGCTGACTTCAGCCACTTCCTTGGCCTTCTGCAGGGCCAGCTTCTGGTTGGTGGCCTCCTCCATCTCCTCCTCATCCTGGGACAGCAAAACAAGAGAAATCAGAGCATGCATCATGTCATGACAATCATCAGAGGTCCCCAAGGACAAATCAGATGTGACTGTCACTGCTGCACTGCAGGAACAATGGAAACTCATTGACAAAAGGCAGAATTTCAAAACTTCCTACAAGAACCCCCTTGGTGCCAGCAGCAGCCAGTCAAGATGAGAAGTACAATATTTTATCAAGTGCTCAAGGCATTTTTACCAAGATTATCTCTTCCTTGCATAGCTTTCCTACCTTTCTTGGGACTCCTCTTATCACTGAGCACTGGGGAAGGAAACCACAGCAGAGCAGGGAGAGACCTGAGCACAAGTGACAGTTCTGGGCTGAAGTGACCCCAGTTTATCCCACAACTGTGTGTGCAAAAACTTTTTAAAGCCTATGTCTGAAACGGACTCCTAAGTCCTTCAGAACTTCTTGCCAAAAGGACATTTGGGAACCAGCTAAGTCCAATAAACAACAATGGATTGGCCTGATCCTGCTCACACCAGTTTTACCTGATATTTCCACTTATTGCAACTGAGTCACTGAGGATTCACAGGGTGAAAAGAGAAATGAAGAGCCGTAATAAAGTGTCATCTGTAGATTCAAGCATGGATTAGAAAGCTGGTCATGTTCCTGCAGGCTGGGAGAGCTGGGGCTGCTCAGCTGAGAGAAAAGGAGGTTGAGGGGGAATCCCATTAATGCTTATAAATATCTCCAGGGGGTGTCAGGAGGATGGACCAGATTCTTCAGTGGTGTCCAAAGACAGGACAAGGGGCAATGGGCACAAACAGGAGCACAGGAAGTTTAACCTCAATATAAGCAAATACTTGTTTATTGTGAGGGTACCAGAGCCCTGGGACAGGCTGCCCAGGGAGGCTGTGGAGTCTCCATCCCTGCAGACATTCCAACCCCACCTGGATGTGTTCCTGTGGGATCTGCTCCAGGGGATCCTGCTCTAGCAGGGGGTTGGACCAGCTGATCTCCAGAGGTCCCTTCCAACCCTGACCATTCTGTGATTCTGAGATACCTCCCAGTCTTGTGACTTTTTAATCTCTACTGACATTGCAAATTGCCATGAAGTGTAACTGTGATTCATTTCCTCTTACCTGGGGTAATGACAAGAGAAACACTGCTCAAATCCAAACTACAGGACCTTAAGCAATAAGACAAGGGCAAAAAGCAAAGAAATAGCCTGGTGCATCTTCAGGAGTCATCTAGGTTAAACCTCCTTTAAACTTTCTAACCAGTCAAATGGGGAAGTAAAATGATGCTGAGGAAAACACAACCCCTCAGGTACAAGGTCAGAATCACACCATTCAGGGAATAACCACCCAATTCAGGGCAAGATCAGGCACAAATTCCTCTGTCAAATTTCATGAAGTGCCACAGGTTTAGCTCTGCTCTTCAACAGTGACAGTGTGAAAGAGTTATGCTTCAAATAATGAGAGCAGACAGCAGGATATCTTGCTCTGAAAGAGGAAATGACATGGATTGATCCATCCTGAAGCCCATGAGCATCAACAGCTCCTCATTGTGACTTGGGTGTTATTTGCTCAAACTGAACTCATTTTGAAATCCTTTTCTCCTTCAGAAGGAACAAGAAAGCAAGGAAAATTAATTTTTTTAATTTGCTACCATTCATGGGGGTTTTTTAAATTGTTCTTTCCAAAGTAAATTCTTCCTGCAGCAGATAAAGAACCTGACACAGGCCAAGAAAAAAAGTCCTACTGAACAATTAAACAAAGTAAATATTTCTCATCTGCCAGTAAATTTATCACTGGTTTGGCATCTTGTTTTAAATCAAGGGTATCTGCCAAATAGGAATTTTTTGAGGAGTAAGGCCCTAACTAAGAGGCTTTAAAGGTTTCCCTTTCATTCCACAGGTATGTTCAAGTTGTTGCTTCTCTTGAGGACTCTCTAGAAGTGTCAAAATCACATCCATTCAAAGGCTCTTGATTTTTCTTTCTCTACACCTAAAGCACCAGGTGCAGCTTTTACCATCTCTTCACAATTTGTATCTTCCACTCCATTCTCCCTGGTGCATCAGTAATTCTGCTGCATTCCTTATCTTGACATAATAGCAGAAAATATCCATTGTCATTACAGATGCAGCTGTCCCTAGCTCAGAATGAGCCCACCCCAGAGCAGATGATTCCTTACTAATACTTCTGCAGCTCCTCCAACCCACAGACTGCAGATCACTACTAAATATTCATTAATGTTTTGCCTGCTGTTTACACTGTGAGGTCTCACTGGGCACATCTTGTTCTGCTTAGAAGGTGCAGGAGTGTGAGAGTGCATGACTGAAATGAACTCTGAGCTGTGATGGCAACATCCATCCATCCATCCATCCATCCATCCATCCATCCCTCCCTCCCTTCCTCCCTCCCTCCCTCCCTCCCTCATCCCACCAACAGCCCAGCTTGGCAGCTCCACCACCACCATCCACTGCACAGGGGCACGAGCAGATGACCCTGCCTGTAAGGACATCTCTCTCCTGTATTTGTTTTCTAGAGCTCTAAATCTTCAGTTAATCTAACATTTAACTGAAGTTTATCACACAGTAAAACCCATGTTTGGTGCTGCTCATAACAATGTACCTAGTTAACAGACTAGTAAATCCACTCAATTAAAGTCCTCCCCAACGTGAAGGAGGAGGAGGGGCCTTCATGGCTGTTAAGACTCTTGTTTTTTCCACTCTCTTCAGTCTATTATTGCTGAGGATTTCTCAACTTTGTCATTTATTTTCACATAGTTCTCTATATTTCCAGATAGAGCTCACACATCCCTCCTATCCCACATTGCTTGTTTTTATGCTGCTTTCTCAGGGACCCCTGAGATCAGAGAACAAGTTTTGTGCTTGAGGGTATTTAGAAAAATAAAGGGTCTCTTATAGCAGATTTATATGCCAGTTTAAAAAGGATGAAGGGCAGGAGGGTGATTCTCCCCCTTTGGCTCTTGTGAGACTCTGCCTGGAGCTCAATGTCCAGTTCTGGAGCCTCCAACACAAGAAGGACATGGAGCTCCTGGAGAGAATCCAGAGAAGGCCACAAAGATGATCCCAGGGCTGGAGCAGCTCTGCTCTGGAGCCAGGCTGGGAGAGTTGGGGTGTTCAGTCTGGAGAAGAGAAGGCTCCAGGGAGACCTTAGAGCAGCTTCCAGTGCCTGAAGGGGCTCCAGGAAAGCTGGGGAGGGACTTGGGACAAGGGCAGGGAGGGAGAGGACAAGGGGGATGGATTAAAACTGGAAGAGGGGAGATTGAGGTGAGACAGCAGGAGATGATTCTTCACCATGAGGGTGGTGAGAGCCTGGCCCAGGTTGCCCAGGGAAGCTGTGGCTGCCCCATCCCTGGCAGTGTTGAAGGGCAGGTTGGATGGGGCTTGGAGCAGCCTGAGCTGATGGGAGGTGTCCCTGCCCATGCAGGGGGGTGGGACTGGATGATCTTTAAAGTTCCTTCCCACACAAACAACTCTGATTCTATGAAGCAGGAGCTGCTGTGGGTGTCATCAGAGACAGAGCAGGACGGGCAGCTGAGAGATTGTTTTAAAAGCAAAATTTGGGGGCAAATGTAGATTCCACTCTGAGTAAATGAGTATGAAGCAAAACCTGCCAATAGATGGAGAAGAATGGAGGTGAGGTAACCCAGAGAGATTCAGGACAGTTCTGAGGAAGCACCAGAAAGAGTTGGCAGAGTTTAAGGTGGTGGTAAGAGAGACCAGAACAGGAAGAGGAGGGAGCCCTGGAGGCTGGAGAACAGGTTCTTTATATACTCAAAGCAAAGAAGGTGATTTTTTTTTTTCCCCCCCAAAAAAATGAGTCATTCTAAAGAACTGGTGAGTTTCATAACAGACAGTGGATGATCAAGCTACAGTTAAATATAGTTCCCCTCTGCTGCTGCCTGGTACGGGTCACCAGGCGCAGCCAAAGCCACCGAGAGACGTTCAAAAGCCACGACAACACAAGTCCAAATGTGCCTCCAGAAGTGGAGATGTTGGTTGAAATACTTCAGTCCTGAAGTTGAGCTGGAAAGCTCTGTCTTTCCAAAGCAGAAGCTGTTGCAAACTGCTTTTGGTTTTCCCACAGGATATGCAGCCCTAAACTCCATTTGTTTTACAGTGTAAATGTCAAGAAAATCTCCTGAGCTCAACTGACTCCTGAGGAACTTCATTCTATCTCCAGGCCATTTGGGGGTTTGCATGATCATATTGACTTAGGAATAAATCCCTCACTCCCCAGGTATGCTATATAATCAAATCACTTCTATCTTTTCCCTCTTCTTTCCAAAGCCCTAGTGAGTTTTGGGGATCACAAATAAAATCAGTGAAAAAAGAAGTTACTCAAGAAGCTTTATGATTTGGAAATGCTGCTAAATCCAGCAGTATTTAATTCTACTTTACAAACATCAACAAAATCAGGTTTCTAACCCTCCCAGAAATATTCAAAAGAAAGCACTAAAAGTATTAAGGAAGAAGCAAGATAAGCTTCATTATCCAGGGATTGTGCTGCACTTGATTCTTTCTCTTAGCACATGCAAGGGATGCTCATAAATCTCTGGAATAAACTGGGAAGAATCTCCAGGCTTGAGGTTTCTGTGGGCTCTAGAAAGTACAGAAACAGCTGGGCTGCTCTGAGGGAAAAATTGCCCAGAAAAACTAGAACTGAGAGCCATTAAACACAGCCCTGAGCTGCAGTGTAAGGGAGGGATGCAGAATATGGTGTCAGAGACACAGGAATATTGATCACACACCTGTGAGCCACCAGCTTTCTGGCAGGGGCTGTGCTGGGGGGAACAAGGTTCCAGTCAGAGCTGGAAGCTCCACAGGAGAAGAGAACTAGTGAAGACAAGCTCAGCTGCAGCAGAGATGTGGGTCTGAACTGAGAATGGTTGGCTGCTTTGGACTTCAACAGCTGGAGAGGGGCAGGAAACAATGAGAAATCTCTGTGCTCCTGAACTGGTTGTTGCATCCCTGAACTACTGCAGCTTTCTGCAACCTTAAAAAGAGCAAAATTCCCTGCTGGCTGCTGCACAAGCACTTGGATGGTGACCTGCTTATCCTGCAAGGAGTCTGTAAGGTAAAGCTTGTGAAATCATAGCATCAGCAGAGAATCCCAGATTGGTTTGGGTTGGAAGGCATCTTGAAGATCATCCAGTCCAACCCCTGCATGGGCAGGGACACCTCCCACCAGCCCAGGCTGCTCCAAGCCCCATCCAACCTGCCCTTCAACACTGCCAGGGATGGGGCAGCCACAGCTTCCCTGGGCAACCTGCGCCAGGCTCTCACCACCCTCACACTCAAGAATGCCTTCCTAACATGTAGCCTAAATCTCCCCTCTTACAGTTTTAATCCATCCCCCTTGTCCTCTCCCTCCCTGCCCTTGTCCCAAGTCCCTCCCCAGCTTCCCTGGAGCCCCTTCAGGCACTGGAAGCTGCTCTAAGGTCTCCCTGGAGCCTTCTCTTCTCCAGGCTGAACACCCCAACTCTCAGCCTGTCTCCACAGGAGAGGTTCTCCAGCCCTCCATGTACCAGCTCATGTGGACATGATACTTCTTTCCCCACTAGCAGGTCACAGTGACACACAATGATGGCAGCAGCCACAGCCCGTGCCTGGTTCTATCCACTCAGTGAGAACAAGCAAGAAATGTAGAAAGATAATCTAATGCTGCCTCATAACTACAACCAAGTCTGCTACAAGGAGAGGGCAAAAGACCACAATGACATGAATACAAACTGCAGCACCTGGGATCCTCAACTCAAGCTCTAAGCTTTTCTCCACTGGGGATACTCATAGACCTGCTCACACAGTAGAATTACACCAGTGTCATTTCCATTCCTTGCCAGGACCTGCCTGCACTGAGGGTGGTGCCTCAGATTTCTCTTGCACCTGGTGAGAGGCAGGAAGATTCTAACATCTCCACTGAATATTCACAACAGTCTCTGCAAGTCATTTTCCAGGGAGTCGGTTGGAGAATGTTCATTCTTTGATTCAGCCCAGAACTCAGCAAGGTATGAAACATCAGCTGAGGCAGCAGAAGCAGCAAGACAGCACCTGTGTCTCCTGTGCCTCAGCTTCAAGTCAGCCCAACCTGTCCATTGCTTTGCCTCTGCTCTTGAAAACAGCAAGTGCTCCACATGCCTGTGCAGCAGGGAGAGGAGCAGTGCCCACTGCCCACTCTGGGATCTGGGGAAACTCAGGATCAGGAGATGGTTCAGTGAAACAAACCTCAAAGGAGAGAAACCTGAACCAGAATAAACCTCCAGGTCCTGCTGTGGTGCAAACTGGCAAACAGAGAGATCACATGAACCAGCTCTGGAGGAAATCTTGGGGTGTCTGGAAGGGTGGGGGTGAGGTGGGCTTTAGATCCAGTGCTGTGGGCTGAAGAGAAGCAAGAGGGCACCTACCTTGGTGAGCTCCTGGGCGTTGGCCAGGTTGTCAACAGCGATGGCCAAGAAGACATTCAGGAGTGTATCTGTTGGGCAGCAGCTCAGGAAAACATCTTCACCCAGCACACACAGTGAGAGGTTACCCTTCTGCTGTGACTACCCACCCTTCTTGCCCAGCTTGCAATCCACCCCTTGAACCAACCCTTTGTCTTCATGTCCAAGCTCTGCTGGGAGCCAGGTGGGCAGCACAGCAGGGCACCCTCTGTCCCCTCCCAGCAGGTGTCTCTGGTGGGGACACACACCTACACTTCTGCCCATACATATATATATATATACAAAGGGCTTCATAGAACCCCACTTCACCTTCAGTTTTCCCTCTTGTTTAAAAGGACACCCAGTAGAGCTCCTGGAAATGGATCATTTTAAAGCCAACCTCTGCATGACACACACAGATCACTGCAGAAAGGCTCTGAGCACCAGGAAGAAGTGAAGCTTAGGTCACTGCTGCATTACCTCCTGATGGGAGGAAACTATCAGGACTTGTCACACTAAAGTCAAGATGACCATGAGAACATCCTAAGCATCCTCTATCCTGGAAGCTGCAGCATCACACAAAGCACAGCTAGAGAGGAACCTGGTAGCAGAGCAGCCAGCCCCAGCTAACCAGCTCTGCTGGGAAATGGGCCATTAGTCCCAGCCTAATTACACACACCCTGGTTAACCAACCACCAGTGGCCACACCAGCCTGGGCCTCTCTGCAGGGCACTGCATTAGATCACTAAGACATAACATTTCCCTGTAATTGTTTATTCCTATTTTCTTTTCACTTTTCCACTTAATGATTCCAGGTATTATCCCTCCATATGTTTGACTTGTTGTTCCCTTTGGGCATCTGCAAAACAACCCCCAAACCCTCATAAATCAGACAGCTCTGCAGGTGAGAGGAGAGCAAGAAAAGCAAAGCCAAACTTAAACTCATTTCCAAGAAGAAAATACATCTTGTTCTTGCATGTTACCTGAGGACAGGAAAGTCACTCTCTCCATGGCTGTGTGTAAAGCCAGGATTGCTCCTTTAAATACAAACATAGGTGAGAATGAAGTTGATCTCTTCACCCTCTGAAGATTCACAAATGCTTGAACAACACCACTCTGCCCTACCCTGTTAGTTTTGCAGTGTCCTCACCAGGGCCAAGCAGGAGCCTGGGACCAAACCCAGGTCCCCATGAGCTGGGTGAAGTGATGGCAGGAATTTAAGGCATCTAATTAAGCTAACAGAATGGAAATGGACACATCTCCTCCTTTGGTCTGTGAGCTGGATGCATTTGCTCCAGCAAGGGGAGGGGGGTGAGCAAGATTTTGGGAAATCTTGGCCTCTGTGCCCTGCTAATTACTTTGCAGTTCTCAGAAGGATGTCTGGAGGAGGCACTTGAGGTTCCTCCATAAACAGAGGAGCCAGAAGCAGCTCAAGGCTGCAGTCATCTCTGCCAAAGAGCAGAGTGGCCAGATCTCCTGGTGCTCCAGCAGCTCCCAGGCAGGACAGCAGCTGTGGGAGCTGCTGGCTGTGCAGCCATCACCCCATCCTGGCACGTGGCTTCAGGACACTTCCTAGGGCACCTAGGGACCAAAGTTGTCCCAAACAACCAGCTGAAGTCTCCTTTGCTTTCCTTCTAAAGAGCTTTCACCAAACAGTTCAGCCAAGACTACAGAAATCAGACATTCACACCTCTAATTCCTCCTGAGATGAGGGTCTCCAGAGCGTGAGTGACTGGCCAAACCAGAGTCTCTGCTTGTGCCATGGGAAAGCAGGAGCTGTATTTCATCTCTTAAAATGCATCTGCATCCAGATTACCAAAGTCTGCAGGGGGTGGGACACAGAAACCTTCCCCAGAAACAGCCAGGTTGTCCATCAGGTTTCCCCCATGTCACGTAACAGGGGATGGAGCTTTTTATCACATGAAGATAATCCCTCTGGGACAGACAGAGGTTGGGAATGTGATCTATCCCTCAATTGCTCCTTCCTGTGTCCCAGCAGGCCAGGAACAGCAGGGCAGGGCAGGAGCACTTCAATGCCACCAAGCCCAGCAGATCAAGAGCAAGAAAAAGGGGGAGATGATCCTGCAGTGATCACCTCCCTCCCACGCTGCAGCCAGAGCCCCAGCAACTTCTCCTCTGGAAAGACACTCATTTCTCTCTTTCCTTTTAGCTGAGGATTGGCAGAGGGGGTTTTTGGGGGGTGTCATTTACAGAGCAGGGGTGCAGGCAGGGGGTTGAGGCACTGCTGCCCATGGCACTGCTGGGGGGGGCTTGGCTGGTGGCAGCTCTTTGGATTTCCTCCTCTGAGGTGCTTCCAAAACACTGAAAACACTTCCAAGCCTCCTGCTCTGGGAATAAATGTCTCAGTGATAAAACTGTCTTCCAACCCCTGCCTCCTACACACACATGCTGAAAATGTCTCATGTAACATCAGCAACTACTGGAAATATAATTAATTTTTATTATGATTATTTTTTTCTTAACAGATCAGGCTGTTGTGATCCATCTCCAGTCAGACACAAGCTGGCAGGTTTGGGTGTTTCTGCCCACAGAAGGGTCCTCTAAGCTCTTTACAAAGAGCTTGGGGATTCCTAAATATCCCCCAACCTCCAGCCTCTGCTCCAGGCTGTATAACCTGAGCAGACCCACTGAGCTGTACCCAGAGCTGTGGGCACAGGGCAGCACAGCCCAGACATTCCCTGCATTTCATTTCAGGCTTCTCTGCAGTTTTTCATGTTGTTATTTTCCCTTTTCCCCCTCCCCTTCAACAGATGCATCAATTTATCAATTAACCAGATAACAAGGAACTACAGGCATGGTGTCATTTCCCAGAAAATGGGCTAAATCCTGCTCTTCCTCTAATCATTAAACCATCTCAGGTCTGGCTCTGCACAGACTCTCTGGAACTGGGAAGGTGACGTGAGAAACTTCTGACTTACAAAACCAAAGTTTCTGGAACTTTTCCTTGCAAGAGTCACTTGAAAAATGGAAATGGATTCAAAGAAATCACTGAGCTGGAGGCAGAAGCTGGGGCAGCTGGAACCAAGCACCTTCCTTCTTTCTAAAGTGGAAAAATGACAGTGGCCCAAGAGGCTTTGGAAGAGGAAAAGAGTCCTTCATGTTTAAAAAGAGCAGGTTTTGCAAGCTGACCTGAAATCACCAGTGCTGATTCTCTAACCAGATTTGATCCACAGTCTGCCTGAACTCTTAAAAATGAACTCACCAAATTCCAGGGTTCAACATCTCAAAATAAACCCAGTTCCAGCTGAGGAACTGAAGAGCTTTTTGCCTGGTGGCTGATCAGCCTCCAGAGGTGGCAAAGACCAATTTCAATGATACTGATACAATCAGATAAAGTCCCACATAAGGAATTCAGCCACAATGAAGGTCTGGGTGGAGAGGGCTGGTGGCAAATCCTCACTTGGCAACTGAAAATAAAAAATCCACTGCATATAAAAATCACATTTGTAAAGATTTTGCAGGGAGTTCTGGAAGGCAGAGGGAGGAGATCTCAGAAAGGGAGCGTGACTGAAATGTTCAAGTCCCAGGTTAGAGCTGAAAAGACAGTTTATACTAATCTAATCTATAATTAAGCTAATCAGCAACTGGGACTGGTCTCTACAGTGTGTCCTCTTGGTGTGTTGCTGGGCTGTGGGGTGAGCCCAAGGCTTGGATATGAACCTCACCTTGTACACTCACCTGGGGCACCACAGCATCACTGACTTTTCCTTCCCACAAACATGCAGGATTGTTCTGTTCTGGCAAACTAAGCTTTCTTTTCAGACATTCCTGGTTCTGTCTTGACAGTTAGTGATAACTGAAGGCCCTGGTAAGTCAGCCAGTTCAAGCTTTCCCCCAGAGATAAGTCCCTGCCTGCTGCTTGCTCTCAGCATCACAACTCTAGCTGCTGGAAAGCAGGAGCAGCACTGACCTTACTGAAATACTGCCTGAAATATCAGCACAAACACTAGCAGCTTTACTGCTGCAGTTCCCACAGCAAACAGACAAGGAAAAGATTTAACCTCTCATCCTCCTCTGCACACCTCAGCCTCAGTTCTCCCCTCCTGCTCATGGTGCAGCAGGTCCATGTGTTATGCAGAAGGGCTCTCACAAGCTCTCTGGGAAAGCAGCTGGTGCTTCCAGACTGTTTCCACAGAGACAATCTGGGTTAGGATTCTCCCATAGGGATGTAAAACTCCATAGAAATAAATTGATTCCTTCAGGTTTTTTCATTCTGAACACTAGAAGCTGGTGAAAGAATTCTCCTAGGACACAGCAAAAAGGTTTCTGAGTGTTGTTCCAGTCAGTCAGTCAGTCAGCCCTCAACTCTGTGCACACAGAAACTCACCTGCAGCAAACTCATCCCATCTGCAGGATCCAGGGAGAATGAATGAATCCCACCCAGATCCCCCTCCTGGCTGAAGACACAGCCAGTTCCCCAGGGAGGCTCTGCCTGCCACCAGCACACAGCTCTGGGCACAGGGGGTGGGACAGGGATGGGAGCTGCTCCTGGGGAAGCAGCCAGGAAAGTCCTTGTCCTTGGCAGCAGGGACAGCAGAAGGAAAAGCATCCCAGCTGGGCCCTGCCAGAAGGATACTTGGGGAGAAGGTGGGTAAGATTTTGGCTCACCCCTCTGCCAGGGCAAGCAGAGGCAAATGCCAAACTCATGGCAGTGGCAGTAGGTGAACCTGGTCCTTATTCCCTCCCCATCAACATCCCCAGCTTTTTCCTGTAATGAAAGCTAAAAGACACAAGGGAGAAGGCCCCTCTTTGAATCAAAGGTGGAATAAGGAATTTTATATCCTGTTTCTCAAAACTGCTGGATCTCAGCTGATCTGAGGTTAAAAATCTCTCTCTCAGCCCTGCTGTCAAGCCTGATTATAGCTTAATCCCATTTTCAAATGCCAAGTCCTGAGGATTTAGAGATCTCCCTGCCTCCCAGTTCTCCATTGACCCAGTTTTCCAAAGCTGCCTGTTTCTGGAAAGGGACACAATTCCCAGCAGGAGGCAGCTGCCTGAGCCAGCCCAGGCACCAGGGCTGCTCTGCCAGGCAGGGGGATGGGATCAATCCCACAGAGATACACCCATGGCACAAGCACAGCTCCCACTTGCCTTGGTTCCTCGTGCTAACAGGGAGATTTCAGGCAAAGCCAAGGCCCTGCCAGGCAGTCCACGGGTGCTGATGTCCCACCTTTTCTCACCCTGCCCCCAGCTGAAGGGCTCTAAATCCATAACAACACAATGCCTTGAACACAAGGACTGCCCTCCTGACCCTTCCGTTGTTCCCAGGTACCCAGCTGATGCTGCCAGCCCAAACAGGGCTCCTAGGAAAGGATGAGTACTGGGACCAACTAGCAAGAAGGTCTGCACTGCTGGGAAACCCTCCAGAGTGCTCTCAAGCGGTGTGATGAAGCTCAGCATTATTACCCCTATTCTATGGAAGAAACAATCCAGCCAGGCCAGGCTCAGGTAGGAAACAGGTTTTAAGATCCCCTTGTTCAGGATGCTCCGTTGGACACTGCAAACATCTCACACCAACAGTTTTGTCCCCAGTTAAGCAACATCAGCCCATCAGCAACCTCCATGGTGGAACAGGGACAGAGTCCTCACAGCTCCTGTGCTCTGCTGGCCTCCTTATCCCACCCACAGTGCAGCTGAGAGGCTCCTGCTCATGCCTCTATAAAACTCTGCCTCCCTTCCCCATCCCACCTCCATGTGACTGCTATTTTTTTTTTTCATCCTCTCTGGGGACAAAACCAATGTCAAAGTGGTGCTGGGTCCCCAGCAGGCACCTTGAGACCTCTGGGGGGAACACAAGTTTTCTGTTTCCTCAAGGGATTCTCCTGACAAAGCAGAACATCTTCAGATACTTTAGGTATCAGGTCTTGGGATCTGACTGAATAGTCCCAGAGCCTGGAACTCAAGATCTGAACTGAAGTTTTAAGCATTGTGTGAAGACCAGACAATTCCAAACACTTGGAATAGCACAGCTGGTTAAGCTGTTACATAGACTAAGGCACCAAGAGATCTGATCTGATCAGGCACCTTGATTTACACATGAAACCCACTTTAATTTGTCCAGGTTTGAGCAGTCAAACCATGACACAAGTCTTGCTTCCCCTGGCCTATTGTGAGCCATCTGGGAAGACATTCAAGGAACATAAGTCCTGCTCTGACTTGACTTCCATCGTTTTTCCCACAACATAAATTAACTCACAGTGGTGCCTTCTCAACCTAAAATAGGAAAACAAGACCCTCAGTGACATCAGGGACAAGTGACACCAACATGGACAACTTACCTACACCTCTTATAACCATGTTATAACAATGATCTGGTTTTTAAAAAAGCCTAAGAGAGGGGGTGAGAATTTAAATGCACTCAGGTTTTCTTAGCACCCCCAGAAGGGTGCAGGACACAGGAGGCCACCAGCAAGGATACAGTTACCAAACAAGGTCAGGACGATGAAGTAGATGGAGGAGAACATCCCTGAGTGGACCCCACCTTGGGACTCGATCCCGTGGTACATCACTGCATTCCAGTCTTCCCCTGTCAGGATCTGCAGGGACATTGGAGAGAGGAGAAGGAAGGGTGACTCAAAGGAAAGACGAAGTAGGGGAGGTCTGGGGGAGCCAGGCAGCTCAGGGCTGCAACCCAGGACTGGGCTCTGGGGGGAGACTCTGGTGGGAGGTGTCCCTGCCCATGCAAGGGGGTTGGAACTAGGGGATCTTTAGGGTCCCTTCCAACCCAAACCATCCTGTAAAAATGTATGAGCATATGAGCTTGGCAGACCATAGTGTTAGACATTAGTCCTCAGCACTGGACAGTCCCACCTTGGGCTGGATGCAACTTTCTCCATTGGTTTGGGCTGAGGAGAGTGAGGACTGTTGCTGAGGGAGCATTGTTCCAGCAATTCCTGCCCTTCCCTGCTTCCCTGCCCACCTCCGACTGTGAGAAGCAGTAAGAGCCACCTTCCATCGCTTCACCTCCATTCAAACACGTTCCATTTCTCCTCTGTCTCCATGTTTAAGTCCTGCAGTGATACCAGGCTTCAGCTGCTCCACTCTCAGCATTTCCCCCAGACCTCAGGGAACTCTGAGTCCTAAGCCCAGTGCCCTGGGTGGAATCTCTGCCACCACCAGCTTCCTTTCATTGACTTCATACAGAAAGGTCTTGCTCATCTCCCTCTCCCCAGACCAAACACACTGCACCCATGGAGTGACTGTGCAGCAGGAGGAGAAACTCCTGCAGCCCCTTCCCTTGTCCCTCAGACCTTTGCTGGTCCCTACATGAACGTGGCAGCGCAGCCACGTGAGGTTTGGACCACAATGGGCTCTTGCAGGTTTCCAAGGCCACAGGGACCCTCAGCCACCCAGATGGCCACAAAAGCAACCCCTGAGCAGAAGCAAGGGCAGATGAAGGCAGCTGGAAGGGGACTCTGTGCCTCCTGTGTCCTTGCAGGGAGGTGAGAGCAGCTGCAGCCCTGCAGAGCTGCCCTGGCTGCAGGCTCAGGATACTGAGCCTGATTAACCAACACATGAAAAACAGAAAAATTAATCACAACAATTGAAAACACCTAAGACTCAAAGAAGCCTTGTCATGCTAGATGCTAATTTTGCAGCAGCCTGAGTTGCCAACCATCCCAGCTCTTCCCCAGTGGCTGCAGCCCAGCAACACTTTGGGCTGATCAGCACTTCTGCCATGGCTGTCCAATGATGCTTCTTTCCAGTAAATTAAAACCTGCCCACTGGGATGTGGAGCTCGAAGTCCTAAATAGGAAGTTGTCTTTGTGTTTAGTAGAAGGAAAAAAGACACAACGAGCCACAAAAAGCCCCAAGCATGATGTGTGTTGTAGTAATCAAGTCCCTTGTGCCCACAGCACACTCAGAATGGTTGCAAATCCCAGGCTGCTGCTGGTACAGAGAAAATTTGTTGCTGCAAGGTTGGTGCTGATGACAGCAATAGGCTAAAGAAGCAAGTAAAGACACAAGGACACCCAGTGCACACACACACACTTGTTTCCTAAAGGCAGCATCTGGTCTCAAGTAACTCCGTGCAGCCTCAGCCCCACGGCTGGAGTTGTTCTGGGTTTACACCAGAGAACATGAACCAGGGCATTGGGCTTTTAGCTCTGCTGTTCAATTATGCAAAACACTGTTCAAAAACTTGCACGCACATCATTTCCATGAATTCACAACTGTTCCTGCTTTCTGGGAATCACTGTGATGTGATTTCTGTTCACACAGACTTTTGTGGAAAGGCAAACTGGTGGGAACATTCCCATGTCCTGCAGAAGACCAAGAGCTGCAAGTATCACAAATTAAAACAAGTCCAGGTTGGGGTCTGGGTTCAAAGATCTAACTGGATTAATTTAAAGTGGAACACAAACTTAAAGGAGTAAAAATAAAGAATGGTTTATGGAACTTTTGCAGAGAGATAAATGGTCCAAAATAACGAGCCTGCCTGTGTGGGGCTCGGGATGTTCTCTGAGAAGAGGACAGACACACTGACCTGCTGTCCCTCATTCCTTCAGCAATTTGGTAGCAGCCCTCAAGGAGCAGAGCACATCCAGTAAATAAAAGAGTTCCTGCTCTACAAAGTCCTGGTGTATGGATGATGTGAGGACTTCTTGCCACAGCACAGGGGTGCAAGCAATGAGAAGTTTGGATTAAGCTGAAGCCCAAACGTTTTGATTTTCTCCAGGCCCAGAACTGCTTCTGGCTTCCTCAGATGAATGATTTGCCCAGTGCATCTCAGCTTTTAATACTCAGGCTTGGCTGAGGAGCCATCAGGTGATGGAATTAAAAAAAGCTTTCAAGAGCTGTTATGAAATCTGAGTGGATTAATGAGCACATTAACAGAGGGGACACTCAGCTTCTGGGATCAGGTCCTGCTGCTTTTACAGAGCCCCTGTGCTTAGGGATGTCAAACACTTCCAGCTCAGTCACTGCTGGAACAGGGAGATAGTTATTTTTCATGTCTGTGTGTGTGTGTGTGTGTGTGTATATATATATCTTGTGAGCTAATTTCTGTGTGTGTACAAAACACAAAGATTTATTGGGAAGCAGCATCTGGAGGAAAACACACGATGCTCTTCAAAGGGGATTTAGGGCCAGGGGGGCTCAGTTGCACCCACTGCCATGTCCTGGGAGCTGCATGAGAAAGGGCCCTGACCCAGTCAGGTCTGCTGAGAGAAAACAGGCTGAGGCAGGATACAGAGGACTTGAAGACTGTTTCTTCAACAAAGACCCTCCAAAAGGGGCTTGGGACAGCCAGAATGTATCTGGCTTTATTGTATTTGTTCAGTGCATCAAATGCACTCATGGAATGATGCTACTCTGCTCATCAGAGCAGCAAACCAGCCTGCTGGCTTCCTGGGCCTGTGGGAGATGAGGTTAGAAAAGGATCCAAAGCCTGGATTGAAGAAAGGTTGTCATGGCATTTTGGTGTTTGAAATCCAGGGCAGGAGGGGGATGGCCTGGGAATGCATCTGTGAGGCTGCAATGAGTCATGTTGGTGCTGCTGGTTTGGCTGGTTTGATGGTTTTAGTTCTGACATTCTAAAGCCACAAAATCAACAGTATTTTCATTCATGCCACAGCCACTACGTTTCAGGGGTATTTATCTCAGGAATAGAAAGGAACTACTTCAGCTAAGTATTCTCAAGAGATAGCTACAGTCCCACAGCAAAACAACAGCAGCATTTCCAGATGTTCAGACACCCAGAGCCTGGCTCAGGCTCAGGTCCAGCTCTGCAGCAACACCTTCACATTTCTGTAAGTCCTTTCTTTGATGAGCACTAAACCACTGTGCAAATATTAATTTGCCATGATTTGCAATACCCTGTAAGTGCTGCCAAAGCTGCTTCCCTTCTGGAGAGCAGCAACATCCATATGAAGCTGCTTATGCAGAGGTCAGAGCACATTTTCTTTTAGACCCTCTGTTTTAATAATAGAAAAAATGTCATCAACACTTTTTTCCTTTTTGGGACAGGACACAGAAAGACATCACCCAAGCCTTGCTGAGATCTAGTGGGATCTGGGATCAAGTCTCAGCTTGAGCCCACATGAACCATTTGTGCAGGACAAGGCTATAAAGCAGAGCAGCTTTGGACAGACTGGGCACCTGCCCATGGGTGGGGGTGCAGCAGCCCCAGCTCTCCACTGAAACACCTGAAATCCCTACTTTAAAAAGGCATCCAGAGAAGAGCTGCAAAATTAGGCTCTTAAATCTGAGCCTTGTGTCTGCCAGAACTGTGACTTGTTCCTGCCATCACATGAACTTGCCCAAGGCTGATGCCTCTCTCTGTGCCCCCCCCGTTGATTGTCAGTTTTATCCAGCATTATCTTCTCCTGAGCTATTACCCTGCAAACTGCTGCATTATTTCCTCACTGCCTGGAGCCAGCTCAGGCCTGTCTCCTCATTAAATTATGGTAACCAGAGGAGAAAGTGAAACAGGTCAACCCTTCCCTGGCTGGCTGGGATTTCAGAGCAGAGGATTCATGCAATGGGGCACATGCAAGTGCTGCCACTGCCCTGTGTGACTCTGGGCAGGGCCCTTCCAGGAACAGAGCCTGGGCACCCATAGACTAAGCTCAGCACAGAAATATCTATTTAATCACTATTTTTTTTTTCCTAGCAAAAGTCTTTTGTTCAGTAGGGTCTGGAGAGACCTTAGAGCAGCTTCCAGTGCCTGAGGAGGCTCCAGGAAAGCTGGGGAGGGGCTTGGAACAAGGGCAGGGAGGGAGAGGACAAGGGGGAATGGATTAAAATTAGAAGAGGAGAGATTTAGGTGAGACATGAGGAAGACATTCTTGAGTGTGAGGGTGGTGAGAGCCTGGCCCAGGCTGCCCAGGGAAGCTGTGGCTGCCCCATCCCTGGCAGTGTTGAAGGGCAGGTTGGATGGGGCTTGGAGCAGCCTGGGCTGGTGGGAGGTGTCCCTGCCCATGCAGGGGGGTTGGGACTGAATGATCTTTACTGTCCCTTCCAACCCAAACCAGCCTGGGATTCTCTCATTCTATGTTATCTCCATAATTCCACAGCATTGATTTTTAAATGCATTGATTAGTCAATCTGGCAAAAATACATGAGAAGGAAGAACTTCCCCTTTCCTAAACTCCATGGATTTTTGGGGACCTCTTTGCCTCCCACAAGCAGGAACAGATGCCCAGGAATTTCTTATCTAAGGACAAGATATGGCTTTACCTGGAACACTGTGAGGATGGCAGCAGGGAAGGTATCGAAATTGGTGGTTGGAGTTTCATCTTGGAAATTAAATCTAGAGAGAAGTCAGAAATAAAAACAAGAGCTGTAAGGGACCAGCAACCCTTGTGCAGCCTCTTAACACCCTGTAACCCAAAGCAGAGAGCAATGTTTACTCCACCTGGCAACAACACCCCAGGCAGCCCCAGCACAGTCTCCAAGAAGGTGCTTAACAGAACTATGAGCAGAAACTCCATCTTATTCCTAGAGAAAAGTCTGATGCTTTCCAATTCATTGTCACCCACAATGAAAATGAACAATCACACTCTCAAATGCTTTTTGTGGCACAAACCATTCCAAGGAGCTTTTGTTCTCAAGTGTGAAAGTCAAATTCAAATTCAGCAATTTATTTTTTTTATATATTATTTTAAGATTAAATAGAGGCTGATTAAAAAAAGAGAAGTGTTTTGGTTTGTTTTTTTTTCATTTCAAAAGCTATACTAGAGTTTGGATGGTGACACTGGGGTAGTTCTTTTCATCACAAGTAGTATTTCTTAGTGAAAAGAAATCAGATTCAACAAAATGATGTTTTCTAACCAAATATTCCCAGTGGAAAAAATATATCAATCCTGTTTCTCTGGCTGCCAGGGAAAGAACTTGCCTTTCCCTCAGAGCAGAAAAAGTGCTGCCTCCTTCCCACAGGCCTGTCTCAGAGGTCTGGGTGCTCATGGGGACCATGGAACAACACAGAAATTTTGGATTAGAGTAGAAAAAAGGAAGAAGAAAAAGCACCAAAATAGGATTGTTCCTCTATTAACCAGAGATCACGTCTCAGGCTGAAACCTGCACCCATGAGGTGAATCTGTGAGCCCAGCAGCCCCTTCTCCCCTTGGATAGTCCAGGTGGTTCCTTTCAGAGAACTGACAGGACAACAATTAATTCAACTTACTGTCCCCCAAAGAGCTGCATCCCCAGCAAAGCAAACACCACGATGAACAGGAAGAGCAGGAAGAGCAAACTAATGATGGACTTCATGGAGTTCAGCAAGGAGACCACCAGATTCCTCAGGGAATTCCAGTACCTGTGTTGGAGATCAGAGCAGCAGAGAGATGAGGTGAGTGGGAGAAGAGCCTTGGGTGAGAAACTAATATGGTCCATATCATAGGATATGGATCACCAAGGGAGTGACAGGGAATATCAGCATCTTTATGTTAGACATGAGGAGGAAATTCTGGAGTGTGAGGGTGGTGAGACCCTGGCCCAGGTTGCCCAGGGAAGCTGTGGCTGCCCCATCCCTGGCAGTGTTGAAGGGCAGGTTGGATGGGGCTTGGAGCAGCCTGGGCTGCTGGGAGGTGTCCCTGCCCATGCAGGGGGTTGGGACTGGATGATCCTTAAGATCCCTTCTAACCCAGGTCTGTCTGGGATTGTATGAGCTTTAAAGTGGCCTCTGTGATTGGAAAACCCAGCTCATAGAATGACAAACCCTCTCAGAGCAGTGCACGGGCAGGTCACCTGAGGCATCTGCAGAGCCCAGGTTGCAGTGACAGGGTTCAGTTTAGTTTCTCAGTATCCCCTTTCCTGGTACAGATTTCAACCTTTCAGCATCTTCTCATCCAGCAGAGCAGTCAGTAGAGGCATGAACAACAGGGATGTGTTGCTACCAGCCATGTGACACCCAACGTGGGGATGGTGAACCCTCCCCTTTGCAAGATGTGGACCAGGAATAAACTGCTCTTTCCAGCAGGACACCTTGGCCTGGGTCCTTCCAACTTACAGAACACCCTGTGCCTTATCCACAAGTGGACTTACCCTCCCAGATGTTTAACCCTTTCTGTAGCCATTTAGCACACATGTCCAGGCAGTGCCTGTGTTGAGGCAACCCAACCACACAGTCTGAGCACCCAGGACCAAGCAACCACCTCAGAGGATGCAAACAAATCCAGGACATGAACACCAACAGGACAACAGGGAATGGCTCAGCCCAAATCCTGGCTGATGCATCCCAGTTGCATCCTGCCAGACCCTGAAGTTGGTTTGGTTTCATCTCCCCTGTCCCCAGGGATGGTGCTGGGACACACACAGGCAGGCACATTAAGTGCTGGGATGGTGCTCCCAGACAACTCTATCCTGGCTTTATTGCCCTGCTGAGAGCAGGCAGAGAGCACTTGTATTAGGACAACTAATGAATCAGAAAATGCAGAAAGAGTTATTAAGCAGAGGAGCTTTTTGACAGTCTCCTTTTGGACAAACTGGCACATGGAATACAGGGCTGGAGCAGGCAGAGGGAAAGGGCATTTAGAGCCATTTCACGTGTCTTCTGGTGGAAGTTTTGAGTCTGAGACCATGGGGGGCAGTTTTTCTGGTTTTCTCCAGTGACTTCTCTGGTTTCCACCACCCAACACCAGGAGCTGCCATCCAGAGGTCACTCTCCCCAGCAGTGTTTTCTGCCTTCCTGATGCAAACTTCTGGGGACAGCCCCATGCTCTGAGCTCCTCCCTGCAGAGCAGCTCTGGGCATCCAGCAGAAGGAAGCCCATGAGTTTGTCTGATCTGCTGATGAGAAGACAAGCTCAGAGCTTGCATCTGAAGAGCAGAATCACCATCCTCCCCCTACTCTTTGTCTTCATTTTCCTCCTTTTCCTTTCCCCAGGTGTAGGACAGAAGCACCCTCTGTTTCTCTGTGCTGAGGATGATACGGGAACATCCATCCCAGGACAAGCAGGATCTTGCTCTCTCGTTGCACCCATTCCAAGAAAAGTTGTGTCCATAACACAGGACACAAGAGGTTTCAGGGCAAGTTTGGCCTCTTGGGAGAATATCTTCAATTGAAAAAGTTGCAACCAAACCTACTGAGTGTTCAGCCCTAAGGAAAAGAAGCTGAGCTGATTCTCCTCAGAGTAGGTTTGCTGACCACAGGCTCTTCCCTGCTTGACACTTGTCTTCAGGCCAGCTCTGAAGTTTGCAAGGAGTTTACACTTTGCAATTAACCTCTATGCCAGTCAGCACAGGAGTTTTGGGGACCTGGTTTTTAGGGGTTTTTGTGTTTTGTTTTTTTCTTTACTATTTGCTCTGAGGCTGGTGATACAGATTTCATATGGACTAACAGTCTAATGTGAGCAGAAAGGGAGCTGGACTTACTTTGTTACTTTGAAGATCCTCAGCAGTCTCAGGGCTCTCAGGACACTGATGCCAAATGAGGTACCAGGCTTCACTGCAGCCCAAATCACTTCAAAGATACTTCCCACGATGACCTGCAAGAAGATCCCATTTTACATAAGGCACAATTTCTACTTAGATCTTTGTGGTCCTTCTAGAGAGGCCGAGGACAGAACAAGGATCAGAGCTTGTGCTGTGCTGGTTTCCTTATGAAGGCTTCAGCAAAATCATAAATTAGCCAACAGCACTAAAAAACCTTGCTCCAACTGCCTGCAATCCAGTCTAAAGAAGGACAATATCTAGAAGCAGGACAGACAGACACACAGGAGATCACAGACAGGAACTTTTTGCTTTCTTCTCTAGCAAGCAAACTACCTTAATCCTCTCCTTCCCATCAGTAGCACCAAAACTCTTCCCCCACAGCCCTGCAGAAGAGCAAAGCTCTGGGCAAGGTCTACCAGCATGTTCTGTCCACTGAGAGTTGTTAGGAGAGCAATTAAGGCAATGGTTATTAAGAGATCCTGCAAAGTCTCCAGCATGCACAGCCAAGCCTCAGGTTACCAAAAAAATTGCCCCCAGTCAAGGTGGGTTTGTTTCAGTTTTGTTTTCTCTGTTTCAGGTTGGCAGAGAATTGACCTCAGGTGATAAATATTCTCTGAAATCCTTTATTATAAAAAGGCCAAAGTAGTAGTGGGTTAAACCCAACTGGAAAGGGCAATTATACCCACACAGGTTCCTGCACAGGTATTTTGCTGCCAGTTGCTGTTATTATTTGCATTAACCCAGCATTTCAGAGCTCCTGGGGACTGTGGTTCCCAGTTGCACAGAGCACACCACAAACACCTTCTCACCAGAGCCCAGCAAGCAGCTGGGTTGTGCTGGGAGAGGCAGTGTTAATGGGAAGGCAGGACTGGGTCTGAGCACCTGAGCAGTGCTGGGGGACTCAGCACCTTGGAACCCCCTTTTGTAAACAGCATCCTGGGTGTCTTGAAAATTACCCTGAGCTTCAAGAAACTGCAGTGGGAAAGGGACATATACAGGAGTTGCTCATCCAGTTTGTCCCATCAGAAAAAGAAGGAACTAAAACTTATCTCCCACAGCCTCTTGGGAATCCCTCATGAACCAGCAAAAACCTTTCCTTAGAAATTAATTTCCCTGGCATCTCAACATGGGCTCCTGGGAGCTTGTTCACATCAGACCCCATTGGACTGTGTCTCCCAAGACTGATGTTGCTCTGATTTGTTGTGACACTTTTTGCATTTGAATTTTCATCTTGATGGTTTGTCAAACCAAACTGGCTACAGATCTGGGTGATGTTCCAGTGAGGGTGAATTAATTCTGGGGGCTGGAAGGTGGGTGAGGAGGAAGGAACATAGAAAGAAGTAGGATCCCCATGGATTCTCTAAAGGAGGGAAAATTAGAAGCAGAACAACAGCTTTATCTCTTGGGAAACCCTCAGCAAAGCTTATTGCTGTTGCTGCAATGACAGGAAGCAGAGAGACCTTGTAGGATTAACTCTTGCTTAGTGCAAGCTCCTTAATCACCTAACCCTGACCAGCAGGTACAAGGTCTTCCTGTTGTAGGAGCATCCTGGATCCAGGGAGCATGGGGGCAACCTGGCTGCAGCCCAGAGCCTCCCTGATCCACCAGTGAAGGACATGGAGCTAGTGTGGCACCAGATGATGCAAACAAGGCAATCAGACCCTTGCAAGACTAACTGGGTGACACTGCTTGGCCACCAAAGGTCTTCCACTCAGCTTACAGAAGCTGGGGTCTCTGAGCATGCCCTGAGCTCACTGACAGCTGGGTGTGAGTCCCTGCTGCCCTGTGGGACACTCTTCATTCCAGCCTCTGCAGAACATCACACCAGCAGAGCTGAACCTTGGTTGGGTTGGCTGCCTTCAGCTCAGGGGCCAGCTCTTGATGCACAGACATGTCACAGCATCTGTGGGATTTGTGCTCTGGTTTCCTCATGACAGTTTGTGTCTCTGCATTACCCTTTGGGCTGTGCAGCCAGAAAGAGCAGCCCAATGCACTGAGAGGACAACCCCATGCTTGGGGTAGCCTGACACAACACCTCAGTCTGTTGGACACAGGAGATTCTTGGGCTGGCTGTTTCCATCTCCAAGTCTATTTAGCTCTGAGCTTTTCAGCTGATGCTGCCAAAAAGGAAGGTGACTCTATCTGTGGGGTTTGGATTTAGGAGAGGTTATCTTCTAAGGTAAGAACACCTCCTCCTCCTCGGGGGTGCAGGACTGAAACATGGAATTTTACTCCACAGTGGAGAAGAATCAATCCCAACATTTTGACAAAGAAAGACTAGAAATGACAGACTAAATCTCTGAGAGAAGGGCTGGATGACATGTACCATGACCTGAACTGGTTTTCCCCTGCCCTTGGCTGTATCATAAACTTCACCTCTATTTTATTAAAGAGACTTCACAGACCAATTGCCTCTCTGGGATGCAGAGCTCAGCCCACACCAAAGGTAAAAGAGACCCAGTTGACCTCCATGAGGACACATTCCAGCCTGAGAGCTATTCATGATCCCAGCCTAAGAGCTATTAATGAACACATCAGCATCTGCCTGTGTCCCTCCTTGTTAGGCAGAGCCTAAACTGGCCCCACTATTCCCATTCCAAAGCTGCATCTTTGGCACAAAGAGGGGAACTTCTGCAGCCAAGGGTTGGAGTTATTCCCTGGCTGCCACTCATCATGTTTAGACCTTTTCTTCTGGGCAATCAGGTCTGCAACGTGCTGCCTCTGTGTCTTGAGGGGAAAGGCCATTAAAGTGATGAGAGAGGAGATGAGCTGCAAGATGTGTGAGGCTTTTGTTTTTCAAGCACCTCATTTAAATGGTAGAGAGAATCTCTCCATAATCAGAGCTGTTAGGGGCTGGAGCTTGCAGAGGCAAGGAGCCCCCCCCCC
>NW_009952709.1:1669707-1687333 GCF_000747805.2 Chaetura pelagica | reverse complement strand
CAAAGAGAAGATAACTGGGGGAAGCTTTATGCCTTTGTCTGCAGCTGATCCATCCAATGACTGCTCCCAGCAGGAAACACACATTTTCAGCCCCATGTCCCATGGATTCCAGTGCTCAACCTTAAAGGTCCAGCCCCACTAAATAACGGGAGAGCCCCACACTTCACCCACACCCCACACACACTCCACTTCATTCCACACCTTACCCACATCCCCCACTTCACTCACACCCCCCACACACACCCCACTTCACCCACACGACCCCACTTCACCCACACGACCCCACTTCACCCAAACGCCCCCCACTTCACCCACACGACCCCACTTCACCCAAACGCCCCCCACTTCACCCACACGACCCCACTTCACCCAAACGCCCCCCACTTCACCCACACGACCCCACTTCACCCAAACGCCCCCCACTTCACCCACACGACCCCACTTCACCCAAACGCCCCCCACTTCACCCACACGACCCCACTTCACCCAAACGCCCCCCACTTCACCCACACGACCCCACTTCACCCAAACGCCCCCCACTTCACCCACACGACCCCACTTCACCCAAACGCCCCCCACTTCACCCACACGACCCCACTTCACCCAAACGCCCCCCACTTCACCCACACGACCCCACTTCACCCAAACGCCCCCCACTTCACCCACACGACCCCACTTCACCCAAACGCCCCCCACTTCACCCACACGACCCCACTTCACCCAAACGCCCCCCACTTCACCCACACCCCCCACGCTCACCCCAAAGTCAAAGCAGTTGAAGGAAGAGTGGAAGTAGTTCCTTGGCCCCAGTCCATACATCTTCAAAGACATCTCGGTCAGGAACAGACCCAGAAAAACAAACTCTGCAAAATCTGGAAGAAGGAAAAAGAGATTCAATCAGTCCCCAGGACCTTGGTAGGAGGATCTCTGCACGTGGGGAACAGTGGTAGTTCCTCACTACACAAACTGCCTCCTGCCAGAAGAAAATCCTTCTGCAGTGACCAACAAGGCCCTAAGGACAGTTTCACATAATGATTTCTATATGCACAGGAGCTGCATTTATCCCTCACAAACTGAAGGCAACACTCCATGTGTGCTGAGGGAACACTGATGGGAGCATTAAATCATATTCTCATCATCTGAGCAAAGGAATTTCAAAACAAAGCTCTGGAGCTGACATTTCTAAGGGTCCCATTTCATTGCACAGCTCATGTTTTGCAAATAGATGCTTGGGGTTTCTGTACCTGCATGAGACTGGCAGGTCTGGGAGCTTTTGGGGAGCAAGGTGGAAGCTTTTTTAATTTCCTCTCGTGATAAAAGTATCTCGACACCCCACAAAACTGCTGCCCCTCAGAGCTGACAGGCAGAGCTGCTGTGTCTCCTGGTAGCACGTGGCCACATGGATTTTTCTGATGCCTGTATGACCACATCATTATGGAAGCACAAGTTCTGTTTCCTTCTGCTTCACCTCTCACAGGCAAACTGGCTGTGAAGCTTTTGATGGGAAAATTTATCGCCTGTGCTGAAACAAAGGGCAGAAAGAACATACCTGGAGACTTCCATTTCCACACCAAGTTTTTTTAGGATTGGAAGATACAGAAAACACTGCCTGTGGCATTTTAAGTTATGCAAGCTTAGATCTGGAGGCCAATCATCAACAGAAACAACAGAATGTTGAATACAAACAGGAGAAGGGCAAGACCCTCTACACTACCAAAACAAACCAACTAGGACAAGGGAAACATCTCCTTCTGGAGAAAAGATGAGGAAAAGAATCAAACTGGGAAGGGTGGAGGTTAATCCCACTGCTCAGCACAGTCCAGGAGGTTCTCAGATGCTGTAGCAGCACAGGTGCTACAGCAAAGTCATCTGTAATTTCAGCTTCATGATTCCAGGAATGATAAAGATGCAGCCAAACTTTGCTCAAAGGTGCCCATGGACAGCAAGGAACATCTCAAGGAATCCTGAGTGCCAAGTGCTTTGCAAACCTGCTGCAATATGTGGCTTGAGCTAAGGTGCCTGGGAAAGAGGAGAGAAGGAGGGTCCTTCCAACCTGTGTGGCTTTCACCCCCCTCTCTGCCTGGCACGTTCACATTAAAGGAGCATGGATGGCCCAGGTCCATCTGAGGTCCCTCACAACATCTCCCACTGATGCTGCCATTTGGAGCTGAAAAAATACAGCTTCAAGCATCAAAAAATAATTTTAAAAAAAGGGGGTTGCAATTTTAAACAAAAGACAGCAGTGAAATATCATGAGCATAAGGTTCACTGAAATCCAGGAAACATGAACCAAATGAGAAAGGTTTTCTTACAGATCAGTGAGGAGCCTACAAGGACACTTGTGCCAACATTTGCAATAGGAGAGAAAGTACCAGGAGAGTATCAATTACACCATGTAATATGTTCTCCTTGAAAATAGGAGCAGTATCGTTAAAGGACATTATCAAGGGCAAAGTGTTGAGGAATAAGATGACCATGTATGAGGTCTGCTGAGTTCTCAGCTTTTTTTGGACCTAGGGGTAGGCTCCATCAGCCCCACCACAGGGGCATGGGCACAAGGAGGAGCAGCACACACACTCCCTCACCCTCTGAGCCTGCAATTTGCTTGGAGAAACAGGGTCCCACCTGCAACATCTTGCAACTTTTCTCTCCTTTCTGACATGGGGCAACTCAGCAAGCAAAGAGTTGTCTCCAAAACAGTGGGTCCCAGAATCAAGTTACCCACAGTTTCAAGCAACTCACCTGGCTGTAGGAGAGCAGAGGGTGTGAGGAAGGGACCCAGTGAACCAGGGACAGGCATAATATGAAATGGCTGACAAATCAATTAATATCAACATTCAGAACAGCTAAAAACCATTCATTCAGTGGTGTTGAAATCCCTTGCATTTAATTAAAAAGAACACACTTGTGAAGCAGTGAGAATGTTAAAACCCTTACTCATTACTAGCTGGCCCTGTAAATCAGAAGCTTAAACAAGCTCCCAGGGCTGATCCTGACCTTCCATTCTGCACCCTGTGTGCTTGGAAAGGGTAAGAAAGAGAAGGCAAAACTCCCCCAGTAAAGCAGACACATCTTCTCTGGGTGTGGAGGAAGGGTTTGTGCTGCTGCTGCTGGCTCCCCCAGCCCAGAGGGACAGTTTGCAGCAGGGTTTGTGCTGACATGTGTCTTTCCCTGGCTGGGATGTCCCCACTCCTCTCCCGGGCTGCAGGCTCAGCAAGCCCAGCCGTGCTCACTGGGATGACTCCAATGCACAGTCTCCCTGTCACCAGGGGTGACATCAAACCAAAGCTTTGGCTCGGGTGGCTTTGCTGAGTTAGCAGGGAAAATGTAAAATGACAGGAGGGGCTGGAGATCAGGCCTGCAGAAAGCATTGTGTGATCTCTGCCTGCTTCATATCTCCTGCTGGCAGGGAGATGCTTCTCCTCTTATCTCTCCACCAGGCTCACCTGCAAGAGTTACATTTGGGATACACCCCGTGTTCTCTCACAGAATAACAAAACCACCAGATAGGGGGGTTATTTTCTACTATAATTTTCACCAACAGGTCTCAGTACACTTCACCAAGGCTATTACCACCATTTCAAGGAGAAAAAGGAGGAAAGAAACAAGGATTAGTGTTCAGTCACCAACCCAGCAGAGGTACCAACAAAACCCAGGTATCAACAAGTGCAATTTTCCATCATCAGACTGACACATCCTGCAAACACACATATAAAACCAGAACATCACAGGGAAAAAAAAAAAAAGATAACAAATGCCCTAAGTAAAACAGAATCAAATAAAATTTGATTAAATAATACAAGGAACAGGAAATGTGAGACACTCAGGACATGCAAGAACAACTTTATTCCGCTGCTCCTGAAAGAACCACCCAGCTTGTCCTGTCACAGCTGATGACTTCCATCTAGATCAGAGTCCAAATCAGCTGTATTTCAGCAGGTACCAGATGCTACAAGTCACAGCACTGTGAGGACAAGGGATGGAGGCAGGAAAAAAACAGACCTAATGACTCCCTGGGCAGAAGGGATTGACTCAGGATGAATCAGCTTCTCCAGCAGATGGATCAGAGACACAATTTCTTCTGACATGGCCCTGCCCATATAATTGAAAATGCAATTTCATTGTCTGGACCTCCTGGTATTCAGACCTTACATGTAATTTAATCTGCCTTAAGCAGAAGCATTTTATAATGTGATTTCAGGAAAAGAACTTTGATACAAATACTCTTATTTAATTTCAAATCTGTGCTATTGGCAAAGGCCATGTTAGCAACTTTTTGCCCCATACGTTTGAATTAGACAGTTAGCAGCTCTTTTTAGTCAATCACCCTTGGATTTATTCCATTTCTGTCCTGTCTTGCAGTCCAATGTCATTAGGAGCAGGTACCAAGCCTATTGCTTTGGTTCTTTCTCTTCATTCTCCTCACACATTAAGCCAACCAGGAGGAGAACCTCAGCCCAGTCTAACTTCCTTCTCCTTGACAAAGCAGACATGAGAAGTTCAGCAGACAAAGAAATATTCTTGCTTCAGAAAGTCTTTTCCTTGCAATTGCAAATGCTCCACATTTATGCCCAGAGGGAGCTGGCTATCTAGTTCAAAGGTAAAAAGCATCATCCAAAAAGGCCCAATTGCACCAAAGACATGGTTCAGCATTGTCAGGCACACATGGGAGACATTCCCAGGCCATCATCATTAAAATACTGTTTTCAAATAGTGTATTTATTAGAAAGGAGACATTCTGGATCTTGTTCTCACACAGATATAAACTGAGGAGCAACTTAAGGATCACTCTAGTGTTCGCTGGAGAAAAAAGGAGAGAGCTACTTCATGAAGGGCAGAGAAGGCCATGTGAAACTTTACTGATCCAATCCTGAAACCTTCTCACAATGACCCCCAGATCCCACCCTGGGGAGGCAAGGGAGCTCTGGTTCCAGCCTTCGTCCCCAGCTTTAGCCAGAGGAAGAGGAGACCACCAGCAGCACCACTTCTGCTGCCTCCTGCACAGCACAGGGCACACCAATGCCTTCAGCTGCCTCCACATCAGGCGTCCAACTTCTGCTCAAGGTATCACAGGTATTTTGAAAATGGACAGTCCTGCCTGACAGTCCCTTTGTGCTGCATCTCCACGGTGTGCCCACAACAGGGATTTGGTTTGTTGTCCTTGGGTGAAGAGGTATCTTGGCTGCTACTAGATCTCTGTTACGATTTTCTAGGCTAGATTCCAGAGGTGGCTTCTGACAGGAGCCTGTTCTTTCTGAAAACACTAACAATGGTGGAAATGAAGGCAAACAGATGATAATCATGGGTGGCTGCATGAAATACATATTTTGATAAGGATCTGCAACCTGTTTAACCAAAGGTTGGTGCTTCATGAGCAGAACACACCAAGTGTCTATGTGCAGGATGAGAAAACTCCTGCTGCAAGTTGACACTGGGGTCCTTTCCATACAGAGAGGGAAAACCTCTGATCCAATTTGAGGCTAATCACAGGGGCACAAATTGTGCCCTGTATTCATCCCACCCCAAGAATTAAAATAATGTCTCACCAACTCTTTCAGGAGGACTAAAGAAATCCCAAGCCCCTCTCTGGAGCTCCTACTGCTCCTTTTCCAGAGAGGTTTGCAGCCACGTGGATGTCAAGCTGAGAAAGCTAATCAGAACAATTTAAGAACAGAGAAGTTAAAAAGAAAAGACCAAGGGGAAAATGAAGCAGCACAGACCCCTAGGATTTTACCAACCATTCTTTAAGTAAAATTAATTTGTAATGTAATTAAACTTTTCCCCCGAGGGACAGGTCTAATTGAATCAGAGGTGCCTGGGCAGAGTTTCAGAGTTTAGCAGATCCTCCCAGACTTTACCCACTGCTACAGTTCCCAAAACTCCTCCTCAGTTCATTTCTAAGCACCTTCCATGAAGCAACATAATTAGAATTGGCGACTTCTCTCTTGCTCTCCATCAGACCAGCCAAGTCCTGCTTCTCTGTAGCAAAATTCACTCACCAGGGATTAACTTTAAAGCCATTTTTAAGCTCTGTCACTCTTACAGTTAAAGGATTTTGCCAAATATTTCCAGGAGCTGTTTAAAATCCCCTGGGTTTGTCATATCTCGTTCTGCCTCTATCTGAGGGATTTGTGCACAAATCCTGGGCAGGACAGGAATTTCAAGGAGCTCTCCTGGAGGACTAAACCACAGCCAGGTAAATGTGTTTACTGCAGGGTCAACCAGGCTGGCTACCATGTGGTGCAGGCAGGAGTGAGAGGGACCAAGTCCTCTCTTACCGTATCTCCAATAGCAAAACAACCTGTTAAGTCCACACAAAGTCCCCTGTACCTTAAGATATAAAATATTCCCTGCACTCAAGATGAAACTTCAGATCAGTAGGGAAGATTATGCTATGAAAACTATAACTTCCCCAGAAAAGTGGGCAGGAACCTCTAGCTTGCTACCAATGCAAAGGCAGGTGTGAATCCAACACTACAGCTCATCATCCTGATGAGCTGGGAGGGTTGGGAGGAACTCTAATTGAAGAGGTAGAGGTTGTAAGGCTTTTGAGAGGACAGTTCTCAGAAGATCTTAGTTCTCATATTCCATTCAAACATGTTTCTTCCAAGAGTTTCCATTACACTTTGCAGTAAGATAGGCCAGAATGAACCCATGGCACCTCTGCTTCTTGGCCTGGAGAAAACTCTCTTTGAAAAAAAACACCAAAACAAAGATAATTATCTAGAGTATCTTAGAATTTCCATGATGACCAATCATTCTGCATCCCTGGCTTTTAATCCTTTATGTCACAGTGGCAAATCTTGTAGCCCTCCAGTGAAAGACCCAATGTTTACACCTACGTGGGAACATCCACCAAACCTGCAGCTCCTCAGATATTCTAGTTTTGTCCAGGACTCACTTCTGTGCTGCCCCTCAGCAGTTACAGTGAGGGCCACTTATCTGTGGCCACTTCTCTTTTCAATTTTAGTAAATCTAAGGGTTTCATTTGAAAAAAACATCTCTCCAGGTGTTTCCTTATGGACAAAGGACACTGAAGTCTGACAAGAAAACGGTGGTGAAATTATAGGAAGATGGAGACAGGGCAGATGAGACCCAGGAATGCTGGAAAGAAGCTGAGGACTGAATTCCCAAGAACACCTTTTTTTGGTGTTTTTCTGACTTTTCCATTCAAGGGACCCCTCATTCTTAGCTAGGTGGTATCTCAGCACCAAGGAATTCCTGCATGTTACCCAAGTGTTTCTGAAACCACTCACAGCTCTGGGCAGACGCAGAGCTCCTGAGAGGAGGACCCACCCCAATCCCTGATCCCAGGCACAACAGAATTTCAACCTTTCATATATTTTGTCTTCATCTGAGGTAGGTTGGGACCCTAAATTGTGGGTTCTGTCACAGACACAATCCCCACCTGGAGGTGTAACTTTCATTCTATTAAAAAACCTATTTGTGATCTCACGTGAATATGAAGTGGAAGTTGCTGCCTCATGGTTTTCTTCATGTTCCCTCAGAAAAGTCACAGGATGAGGTGTTCCCAAAATGAGTTTATAAATCTGAAGATTTAAAGCAGGAGTTTTTTTCTAGACACTTAGTCCTAATTCAAGAGGAAATCCTAAGCCTCCAACTTCTGATTACTCTGCCAATCCAGCTTATTATTTCCTCAGTTAAATTGAGGAAATGAATAATCAGGACTGACTTCTCTGTGTAAACCCATTTCTCTTTGCAGTCTAAATCTTACCAAAAAAAGAAGCCCCAAACAAACCCAAACCAAACCAAAGTTGAAAGAAATTTCTGTTCTTCTTATACACCTCTCATCATAGCTCCAGTTACCTGGTGGTATTAAATATTCAGCAAACATTAATAGGGAGTTTTTTGAAGTTGGAGCAGCCAGGGTTCTTGACCTTTTAGGTCTATTAAAAAAACACTTCAAAAGATGTTTTTTTCCTTATAATAAAGACCTGAAGATCTGGAGATAGAATTTAAGTATCTCATTTATACAGAAATCAAGGAAAAATAGGTAGATATCTATCTTTAATCATTTAAGCAAACGTTATAAAGTTGGAAGGTTTGAAATATTTTGGAATAATTTTTCCTGGTCTTCTGTTCACTTGCTTCAGTTTTACTTCACAAATGCTGAACTACCCACATCTGAAAATCAAGGTGCTGAACAAGAGACTTAATCCTGGCCAATGTAAAGAGTCAGAAAGGCTCTGTCTTCCAGGAACAAGCTCTCCAACCTTCCCTTCAGAAGGAAACTCTTGCTTTGTGCCACCCTCAGTGTCACCGTGTTCTTACCTTACCAATTTCCACAAGTTTTCCAGCTCTGGGAGTCACATCCTACAACCTCCCTCCAAAGAAACAAAAAGCTCTGTCCCTCACCTTCCACATTTCTTCAAAGGAGGCTTTGTGAGCAACTTTGCAACCTCAGAGTAACACTGTGAGGCTAAAGGCTCTGACTGCAAAAACCTGCCTGTTCATGATTCATCATGGAGCCAAAAATAGGCAATGAAAAAAACCAACCAACCAACAAACCCACAACTAAACAAAACAAACAATACTTCAAAAGTACTTCTAGACTGCCTGAAGCATTAACTGAGAGGTGGCCACAGGAACCAAGCTAAAATAGAAGCTTTTGCACAAATCTGGTATAATCTTCTGTTATGGTATGATCTCTATTTTCACAGAATGGTACCATGATCTCTCTCCCATCTCATCACACACCAGAAAGGAAGGAATCACACAACTCAAGAGGAAGCCACAATGATGAGAACAAACCTTTTGTAAAGTTGCAACCTTTCAAAGACCATGGCAACACTTCTTCAACAGGAGTGTATTAGTGCATGATTCTATAAGCACAGATAGATAGTTTTGTCTCCCAGGTAGCCCAGGGACATCTGAGCTGGCAGAGACTCAGGTATGTCCACCACAGACACCTCCTGTGGATGCAAATCAGCTGCAAAGTGGTGGGAAACCTGCAGATCTCTGGGCAAATGATGGTTAACCAGAGCAACCTGCCTGTACCCAAGTACAGACCCATTTCCTCTCTCTTAAAATCTGATGAAGAACAAATCTTTCTGCCATGTGACAAGATTTAAATGTGGTTGAATCTGAAGCTGCAGCTGATGTTTAGGGTCATATTCCCATCTCAAAATAGTATCGTGTCCCAGTGGATTTTTTCTGAATTGAGAGGACAAGGGGTAATGGGTTAAAACTGGAATAAGTGAAATGTAGATTAGACATTGGGAGAAAATTCTTCACTAGGAGGGTGGGGAGAGCCTGGCCCAGGTTGTCCAGGGAAGCTGTGGCTGCCCCATCCCTGGCAGTGTTGAAGGGCAGGTTGGATGGGGCTTGGAGCAGCCTGGGCTGGTGGGAGGTGTCCCTGCCCATGGCAGGGGGGGTGGGATGAGATGATCTTTAAGGTCCCTTTGAACCCAAACCATTCTATGATTCTCTGTTTACTCTTGAATTACTAGAATTTATGCATTTCTGACCCTCCTTCAAAAGAGACTGGGGAAGCCAAGAACCAGACCTTTTGGGGTGTGACAGCAGCGCTCGGGGTGATCAGAATTCAAGGCCTCACTAGAAGAAAAGTGGAGTCCTGAGTACTCACACAGGGCAGTGGTGAGCTTCTCTGGCTGGTCGTAGTGTACCATGGCAACGCAGAGGGTGTTGAGGGCCACCACACAGAGGACAATCCAGTAGAAGCTCTGAGCTTTCACCATGCGCCGAATGAAGAACCGGAACATTTTCTCTTTCCTCCTGAAGTAGGATGAGCTCTCATTCTTCCCACTCTTCAAACTGGCACGGGCAAAAGGAGACCCTGGGACAGAAAAAAGAGTCACAAACACCACATCCCAGCAGGTGAAAGGCTGGAGGAGGTTCCTGGGCACACGGACCCTCTCCCAAACACCAGCAACAGGGCTGAGCAGGAAGCTGGGCACACTGAGTATGGGCAGAGCAAGGGCATCTTGCTTGCAATGACTTCATGAGGCATGAAGGTTGGGGGTTTACAACTTCATGAATGAATGCTCAGCTAAAGAAAAATATTCACCTAAATGCTCACCTAAAGAAACTGGGCTTCCAAGCCTTTGAAACGATCCTGATTTTTCCACTTTAATACAAAACGTTCAGGTTGCTGGTTGACTGGGAAGGATAGAAAGCACCAGGCACAGTGGTGTTTCTGCCCGTGGTGTGGATCACACCCTCTTGGAGCTGGGTGGCAGCTTTCTTGTTGCCAGTTTCCCCTGCTCCAAGGACCAAGGACCAAGGCCCAACCCGTACCACTGAACTGGGTGAAATCTCCTCATTTTACTCTCCATCTTCAAATATTTCTACTGCAGAGGGCTCAATCTGCCTCCATGCATCAAGTTTTGGACACAGCTACTCATTTGTACCAGTTCTGCCTGTATCAGCTATGTTTGGAGTCTGGCCTGAAACCTTGGAAAAGAGTCAACTCCTTTAATATTAGGAACCTGATGGAAGAAACTATTTCTAATATAAGCTCTCCCCCTGTGGCAACAGGCACTGTTCAAACAAATGATACACAAGTCACCTTCAGCCAGCTCTGAGACAGGAGAAGTGGGCATGTGTGAGTGACACACACAGGTCCCTTGGAGGTCCTCTGTGACAGCCACAGATGCTGCTTCAAGCAGAGCAGATCATGGTTGCTGCAAGCTGGCCTCTGCCTGTGGCACCCCTCAGAAATCACAGACAAGCTTTGTTTTGAGATGGTTTGTAGCAAGGTGATTTGTAGCAAGGTCCTTCCACATCATGGGATGGAGCCTCCCAGCTGATAGAGCTGACCAGGACATCAGGTCCTGTCTTGGACCAAGCACCCTGAGAACAGGTGACTTGCATGGGCTGCCTCTGGAGATGGTTCAGTAACATGAACCAAGTGTTCTAGCCTCTGTTCTTGGGTGCACTCACATTTCCCCACTCGGAAGGGGTGGGAATCTCATCCTGTTTCATCCCACATTAACAACAAACCCAGCACCCACAGAAAGGCTGAAGCACCCACATGTGACAGCAAAGGGCTCTCCAAGCCCCACAGCCTCCCCAGGTGCAACACAAGTTCTTGCATTTCACATTTCTGGCTGCCCACCAACACACTGAGTGCAGGGCTGGCCCTGGCCAGGGTCTGAGCAAACTCTTTGCAGAAAAGCTCAGTGTTCTGGTTCTGTTAAGTCAGATAATCCTCCTTTTAGCAGTTAAAAATAAATAAATAAATAATACTAATCATGGTGCTTCTCTGCTGCTTTAAGACAACAAAATGAACCAGAGGTTAAGACACCACCTTATTGTCACACTCATTAGCAGGTTAACACCTCTCAGATTTTCAAGCCAATCTATACTCTCAGATGCACGTGGGAATAGTCTGCTGCCCTTTTGTCCCCTCTCTGCTGGCTCTGCTGATCTTCCAGAAAATAAAAGCAGCAGTATTTCAACTGATCTAAAAGTAGAAAGCATCCACTTCTCCAGAGTTCTCTGTCTGGCAATCAAGACAGGGTCCCGTGGCTGTTACAGCGTGGAGAGTGGGAAGGCAGAAGGAACCAGCACCTACTGCTGACTTTACTAGTGCAGAAAGAAAGGCTGAGAGTTAGGGCAAAAGAAAAGAATAAATGTTAAAAATAACTCCAGAGAACACACTAGGAATTGTTTACCACTATGGAGCTTTAGAACACAATTATAAGGCTCATTGAGGCATCTGTGTTTGAATTAAAGAGCACACATTCAGCCAACAGCCAGCAAGAGACCTGTCAAAGTGTCTACCCCTCATCTTCACGTTGCACTCAGTAATTGTGTTGTTCATTCTTCCCCCCTCCTTATGCTCCCATCAGCAAAGACATTATAGGAAACCATCCAAAAAACCCTCTTCTCAAAAACAGCTTCGTTATGCGTAATTGCCCATATGATCTGATTGTTGATATTATGCAGAGTTTCAGCCTTTTCAGGAGCCTGCAGCACTAGCTGCTTTATCCATTTCTTCTTCTCTGCCTCGCACCACAAACCAAAAGCAAAAACACTTTCCCCAAGTGGGTGAACCACTCGCAGAAGGTGGAAAGCACTGCTGTTATTTTCCCTGCCATCTGCTCCCGAGACAGTTCCCAGCTCCGCATCAGATCAGCCCCGAGTCCAGATGCTCCGTCATCCGTTGCCACCTGAAACCCTGACTCCAAAGATCTGTTTGCGTGGCATGGGTGCCCAGAGCCTGGAGGGACTTGGATATGAATGCAAAGATCTCATCATGATTAGCAACCATGAACAAATGGGCCACCAAAAGGACCGATCCTTGTTATCCACGCAGGGAGCTGAGCTGCCCGGAATGAAACAAAAACCAAAATGCCCGCTGTTGCTGCATTTTTCTTCCCCTCTTTCAACAACAACCCCCTCATAGAGGTGTCAGCAGTTCAGTCACAAAATCTGCAGCCTGGGGGATTGGGGCAGTTCAGCAGTGGGTGATGGTGTCCGTGATGTGCTGAGAAACACTCATTTGCTGCAACCAGGTCTTCATTGAAAGGAGGGGAGGGGATCCAGCAGCAGCTGTCATCTCTTTAAATGTTAATGACAGAATTCCAAAGAGCATTTGAGGCACTGGTGCTCACACGGATGTACAGACACATACTCTCAAATGTACTGTTTGTGCTGCTGCTCTTCTGCATCCAGGATTTGCTGCTTTGTGGTAACTGGGGTGCCAAGGCAGTTCTTTGGGAGATAATGAGAACATCTGCTGCTTCAGCAGCAAAACAAAACCCAGGCTCCAACATCAGGGACAGGAAGAAGCACAGAGCTAACTCCAAAGCAGGCAGGAAGATGTCTCCCCAGACAGCAAGTAAAAGCCCAGGCCTGGAAAGTCTTTCTGCTGATGTCCAGAGAGCTCCTCTCAGGGTGCTGTCTGCTCTCAGCCTGTCTCCCCCCTCACCTAGACCAGCTCCTGCCTTTCTACTGGCAACTCTGCCAGAGGGACCAGCTCTCCCTGCTGGCTCCAAAACCAGCAGCACCTCTGCATCCCGACACTGCTCTGTTCTCCAGGGCCAAAGATACCAAACTCCCACCATCAGTGCTGCACTCTCTTTCCAGGTATGCAGGTAATTGCAGGTACACAAGTGTTTATCTCCACATTTGCCTTTAAAAATGTGATGAATTGCTTTCAAATGTTTTTCTAAGGCAAGACTGAGAGACTCAGGGCCACTGTCCCAATCTCCCCACACAGTAAAGGCTGCAGAGCTATATACCATGCTTTAGTGGCAGATGTGACTAAGTGTCCACTTCCTCTCCTCCCCACAACAGATGAGGTTTAGCAGCATCATTTGACATATTTAGGCTTCATTACCATAAACGAGCATGTTCCAAGCAGAACCACAGCCTGGCCAACACAGCATGGATTCTCCAAGCAGGGCTTTTCCAAGGGGTGCAGCATGCAATAGCTGAGCAGGGCAGCATGACAAGAGGGTGAAGCCACCAAGCCATTAGCTTTGGTAAGTTGAGTGCTGCTGCAGGAGCAGGCATAACTGTCCTCCTTGAACCTGCAGCTTCTGGAGCAACAAACTGCTCAGAGGAAACGTGCCAAGAACCCATTCAGGTGGAGAACTAAACCTCAGGGAATGCGAAGCCAGTACTCACCAACAGAGCAAATGTCTGTGAAATGGTCCTCACCTTCTTCAGCATGAATCAGGTCATTTTTGCTCTTCTTTATTGCAGCTCTTTTCAACACTGTGTGCAAATTAAAGAGAAAATACCCCGTGAACATTCAGAGTGGATTTTATCTCCCCCTCCCTTCACTCTCCAGGGTCACCATTTGCTTCCCAGTGCCAGCTTCAAGTTGTCACATTAGGGGAAGCTGAAACAAGTCAGACAACCTACAACTTTGTAGGGCTTAGATGTCAGGGTCCTTTATTTATTTGACCTTCTGGACCTTGCAGGTTTGCCAGGCACAGGTTTGCATGCTTAGACTGCAGCCCAGCAGTTGCAGGAGGCAGGGGGTGTTGGGGTAGTCACCACAGCTGCTGGACCTTTTAGTACAGCAGAAAGGCTGGGCAGGGACACTGGATCTTTCTGAGCCCCCGTGGGTTAGGAGATGAGTGCTTCTAGCCATTAAAAACATTAATGGTGTTTACATTGTGCACCATTAAGAAGTTAGCATTTATGGTGCCGGGATGCAGTTTATCACCGAGCAAGCCTTAAGGAGCAGAAGTGCCACATCAAAAGCAACTGCCACAAACCAGTGAGCATAATCTTAATAGCACCCACTGTACAATTCCTTCCCTCTGGGGATGTCATAACTCTTTGAAAACACTTTGTCCAACAGGATGTTTGGTGGGGAGGGCAAATGTTGTCACACCGATTTACTTGGTAGGGAGAGAGAACTGCAGCCTAAGGCTGGGAGAGGTCTGCACTGCTCACCCAGTGCACAAGGGTTAATTAAGGTAGGACCAGCATGGACACTGCTCCCATCACCACCTACCTGAAAGACCTCGAGAACTAGCAGAAAAAGATAGGTTGATACAGTTTGGTAACAGCCTCAAGACATACAGTAACTAAGCACCATTTGCTATCAGCAGTAAGACACCCCACGGTGTGGTGATACGTACTGTTCAGTAGGCACACACAGCAAAACCACTCACTCTGCAACGACTGCACAAGTGGAGGGTGTGGGGAGGGGGCTCACGTGAGAAGCCCCCCTCACTCTACACAGCTTTCCCTGCCTCCACAGGGAAACGGATGCACGGCCAAGACAAGCGTTGGTGCTTCTGTCACTTCAAGGCAACACCCAGAACATCACTGGGGTTTGGAGAGGATGCTCTGAACCTGTGACCTGGAGCCAATTTTTGGCAAATAACTGCTTTTGCTCTTTTCTTCCCCACCCAGCAGGAGGCTGAATCCTCAGTCTCAGCTTTGGAGTCCTTCAGGCTGCATCTGTCCCAGTACACTCCAGCACATCCAGGGCCATCCCCAGCACTGGAACATAATCGGCCCTGGGGAGTAAAGTTTTACAATGCTCTCTGGCATGAATTGAGCATCTTCTTCTTTCTCTTCTCCCCTGCTTAACGCCTGCACATGTTTAGCAATTAGGTTTTGCCAACTCTACAGGCTCCTTGGATGCAACAGCCTTTTGGCTTTGGAGACTAAGATCATTTACGGGAGTAGATGTGGGCTGCTCTGCACCAGTTGGCTTCAAGTCTGGGAATGTTGTTGGACTCCTTTAGCTTCCTAGTATG
This sequence comes from Chaetura pelagica, assembly GCF_000747805.2. Classification (NCBI taxonomy): domain Eukaryota; kingdom Metazoa; phylum Chordata; class Aves; order Apodiformes; family Apodidae; genus Chaetura; species Chaetura pelagica. The sequence continues at coordinate 1,672,121 of NW_009952709.1, read as the reverse complement.
GAGGGAGCCTCAGTATACCTGGGTCTTTACTCCATGGGCTGGACTCACCTCTAGTTTGCTTCACCACTTGGATTTTCAGCCTACTCCTCCAGATACTCATTTCAGCTTGAGCCTAAAACAACCCTGGCTGCACCCACGTGGCCGGACAAACTTCCCCAGCCGCACGTCCACACACCCAGGCAGACACACCAAGATTTGCCAAGCACACCTCAAGCCCTGACCTTCTGCAGCCCCAGCTCTTCCATCCCCGAGTCCTCCTCGAGCGCAGGTCACCCCGGCACAAGGAGCCGCGTGGCTCGGAGCAAAGGTGCAAAAACCACCCCGGGAACCAGCACCGGTGACCTGGGCATTCGGGGAGGGTGGGGGGAAGGAGAAGCACTGCCCCCCTGTGCCACCTGAGCCCCTGGTGATGTTGCAGAGCACTCACTGTTGTAGCTGCTGCCGCTGCTAGTCCGCCCCTGCCTGTGAGCTGGAGGAGAAAAACAAAAGAGGGGGGAAAGGGAGGGGAAGGGGAAAGGAAGGAGACATGGGAGGACGAAAGATGGTCAGAAAAGGGAGAGGGAAGAACCTTTCGCTGAACTTCGACTCGGCTGTCGCGCCCTAAAGAGCTCAGGGGTCCTGGGGGGCACAGGGAGAGCGGCCCCCGCTGCGGCCGAAGTCACGCGTCGGCAGGTAGGATCACCACACCCTGTTATGTCTTACTGCTTACAAGGAACAGGGGTCTTAGCCTCTTTGTCGAATCCGTTTGGAAAACCTCGGTTTAGAGCCCTGCCTCCTCTCGGTCCCTGCTGCAGCCCAGCCCTGCCACCGCCAGCCGCGCCGGGCACAGCTCGGCGGCTGCCCCAGCACCTTGCGGGCAGCACAGGCACTGACAGACCCCGAGGGCAGGTCCCCAGCCCGGAGTGGAGTGTCACATAACTGCTCCTCAGCCACCTGCAACCTCAAAAAGACCCGGTACGGGAGCAGGGGCTCTTTGGCCCGACGGATGCCAAGCGCATGCACGAGGGTGCTCCTCGCACCCTCCTGGTGTCGGCGTTCAGCAGCTCAACCTCGGGTGCCACAGGAGAAAAACTGCACAGCAAAACAACCTACCGTCCAGAGGAGACTTCTCTTCTGCGTTCTTGTCTTCCTCTGCCAGCATAACCTCCTCTGTAGAAAGAAAACGGACCAGGTTCAACCTCAGACTGACCACATCCCCGCGCCAAAAGCAGCTGAGCTGGATGGAGCAGGTTTCTGTCCCAGCTGCCACCAACCACCCCCCATAGTACCACCCAGTGACACCACATCTGTGGAGGAAAGGATGGCTCAGAGAGCCAGGTTTCTTACCCTGTGCTACTCTTACACAGGGCAAGGAGGCCAGACCAGGCACTGGAAAACCGTAGCCCTTCCTCCATGATTTCCCTCTTCACAATGAGTGACCCACTCCAGTTTCTTTACCCAGCTATCTGGAGAACCAGAACCTTTCTTCAGACCCAAAGAAGACCACAGGGCTCCACAAGCCAGAGGACGATCCCTCATGCCCAGCCACATTGGAGACACTGAGGATGGAAGATGCTCTACAGCCATTGCTGCTCTTTTGCCTCCATCAACAAGACCAGGACTTCAACCCAGGGGAAACAAATCTGTCTCAAGACACAGGGTGTGGAAAGCAGAGCTGGCTGCTGCATGCCACAGGGGACAGGATGTCCCCAAATAGCCATTGCATAAATCTTTGTCCAAATAAAATCCACAGCAAAGTAACCACGAGGGAATTCTAACCAGCACTGCTCAGGTTGAGCAATACGTGCAAGATCACCACTCTTGGTTTTCCTTTGCTGTATAACTCATCTCCAACATTCAAGTTGATACTTTCCTACAGTAAAAAAAATAAATTCAGAAAATGCTAAAAAAAACCCACCTCGCAACGGACTCATTATTTACATGAAAGGCAACCAAATTTCCTGAGGTTTCACAATGCAAATGTCATCACCCAAGTCAATATGCAGCACACACTGACTGTGCTGCTACTGGAACCCATACACAGTCCATCCAGTTTGAAGCACAGATTTAAGTTTGCTGCTGTAAAATTCTATCAGGGCTTTCTTCTAAAGGACAAACCAAAGCAAACCAAATACTGAGTTGGCAGCTGGTAAACTACACACTTCCTTGTATTACTCCAAATGACAAATTCTTTCACAGGTTTGGCAAAAATGGACTTTGGGATCTTACTAAATCATCTGACACTTTGCTCCCACAAAATTGTGCTGTAAAGTCCATCTAAGGCAGCCTAGATGGAAGGCTTAAAACAACCCAAACCAAACAAAAAAAACAACCTAAAAAACCCCACCACAATAACCACAGGCCAAACATCAAACTGTGTAGCTGAAAGCTGCCTGGAAGAATATTGAAGGGATCAGAGCTACCACACAAGCCTT
>NW_009952709.1:1661728-1669670 GCF_000747805.2 Chaetura pelagica | reverse complement strand
CATAAATAAGAGAAAAAACTGAGGTGGCTGAAAAAGAATATTCAGGACTATGAAGATGGGAAACCCAAGCAGAGGAGACCAAAATAAGAAAATGCAAACTAGTGCACCAGAAACATGGAAGAAGGTAAGGAAAGCAATGGGGTTCGGAGAGGTGTAAAAAATGTCAGGTGAGCAGATAAAATGCATTCAAACCTTCAAAAAACCCACCAGCCAACACACTTCAGGGCTCCTTAAAACAAGTCAGAAAACCAAAATGGTTTTTGGTAGTTCAAGAACGATCTCTCTCAAACACCTCAGAACCAAATGGTTCTTTCAAAGTCTTGGCTTGGGAAAAGCTCTACTGGTGTTTTGGGGCTTAAAATATGGAAGAAATTAAAGAACAATTAATAATGAACACGGCTGGCCTGAAACATGTAGATGGGATGGTTTAGATATGGAGACTTTTTCCTAAGGGCAGCTGGACAAAGGGCCTGGCAAATGTGAAAAAAAAACCCAGCAATGAGCATGAGTTCTGCTGGTACTGAAGACATTTTCCTATAGGTTTTTTCAAAGCCTACATGGCTCATGGAGTGTGATTTTAAAAGCTTTGTGTCATATCTGAAGGTGATTTACCCACATCGCTGCACAGGACTGGGCAGAAAAGTGAATCCAACTCCCAGTAGCAGCAGAGCCAGCAGTGCCATGTAGCTGTGCCTGCATGGTTTTGGATCTGGGGATTAGTTCAGTCGTCAGTTCTTTGGGGCTCTCCATCCTGTGCTGCTTCCACAACACAGATGTGCTCTTGTTCCCATGCTGCATACCTGCAAATCTCAGTGAAAATTCAAAATTTGGGAGTGTACCTTTAGGTGTCCTGACAAAGAGCAAGCCCAGGAAAGCCAGAAGACCCCAGATGAGCTCCCCTGCCACTCCCAGAAAGAGAAACTGACTTTTAAATGGCATTTAGTAATTAAATGCTCTCATACAAGCTGCTGGAGGGAGCGAACAGTGAGCAACCAAAGTAATGAGCTAGAGAAGGTCAAGAGACAGGCAGTTTGTCTTCAGGGGCTTCACTCAGATGAGCACAAGGCAAGAGAAGAAGTGGCTGCAGGAGAAGGATCTCAGCCAGACCCAGCTCACTTACTGGTCAATGCTCTGAGGGTTGTTGGTTTCAGTCACATCTTGTTAAAAACAAATTTAAAACACTCCAGAAAAGAAAGAGCCTCCTTGCTTAGCTGGATGCCCAAGTCTGCACTTGAAGAGCTTGTTCAAGTTGGAGGGGAGAAGGCAAAACCTTTATGAGCACACAGTGAAACAAGAAGTATCTGAAGCCTTTCCTGTTTGAACTTCCAGGATTTGGCAATGGGAACAGGTTGCCCAGAGAAGCTGTGGCTGCCCCATCCCTGGAAGTGTTCATGACCAAGCTGGATGAGGCTTGGAGCAACCTGGTCCAGTGGGAGGTTCCAATCCCATGCAGGGGGGTTGGAACTAGAAGATCTCCAGAGGGAGATGTTCCAACACACACCAGTCTATGATTCTATGATTCACACCAGTGCAGGAAGAACGTCATTGTACTGGTTCTTTTCAAAGGTCTCCAACTCCAAGAAGAAAAATAAATCCTTATTCTCCTCAGTTTCAAAGTGGTCTCTTGCTTGCCTTTTCCCTCTAATAATTACTCTGCACTGCCTTTTGGGGCAGCTGGGGAAGAACAGTCCTGAGTCCCCACATCCCCCCTGGGGACTGTGCACTGTATGAGTGCATCACCACTGTGATCTGCAGTAGTGCACTGGTGCCATCTGATCCCAGTGACACTTGTGTCCCTGTGGCCAGAGGTTTAATCATAACTGAGGTTTCAGAAACCAGAATGAGAAACACCAGTGGGACCTCAGGATTTGTCAGGAATGACGACTGGATACCAACATATCTCCACTTCCAAAGCACACACCCTTTCAACACAACTCTGCAAACCAGCTAAGCCTTTGCTCCAGATTCAGGGCCCTGAGATGGTGCCCAAACACTTCTCCAGCCACAGACACACCTCAGAAAGGCTCAGTTTTACTGCTCACTTAAACAAACCCCAGGCATCAGCTACACAATTTCCTTAAGCCCAACTGCCCTTCACCATTGCCCCCCAGTTCTCTCCCTTGATAGAGTCATTCCTTGTATCCCCTCAGAAACCAAAGGACCACCCTAGTGAGGCTTTACATGTTTTTTAAAGCCTGCTAACAAGACAGCTCAGCAGGCTCAGCATCATGGCTAGGATTTCTAATGTTTTAACCATAAGCAGAGGATCAGAAGTTGTGTTGCCCTTAGTCATCACTGGAACACAGAGACTGGAAGAAGATAATTAGGATGCCTGAAAAAAAACCAACAACCCAAACAACAGTGTCTCTGCATTAGAAGAAACATTCCACAAAGAGACAGGATCACATCAGCAACTCCTGGCCTCCAAACAAAGGCACAGAGGCTTTGCTGGGATATCAGAGTGAGAGGTGCCTCAGCAGTAAGATTAATTGCTGGTCATGAGGCACACACAGCACACGGCATGTTACAGGGCTGGAAATGAAAGCAAACCTTACACTGAGGAGCTGGGAAGCTGAACTGAACAGGCAAAGCAGCAGAGAAACCTGGTGCCCCTTCCCTTTGGCATGGGGAGGTGGGACCTTGAAGGCTCAGGAGGAGAGGGTTACAGGAAATATTTAACAGGGGACAGAAGTCAGAAAAAGGAAGAGTAACTGAATTAAACTGCTGAAGATTCAGACTTGTTAAATAGAAAAAGTGAATAAAAATGCATCCCTTAGAAGAAGTTTTCATGCTCTCACGGGGACTCTAATTTGTCTTTCTGGCAATTATCCTCCCTTGCCACCTCACACACATTCCTGCCCTTTTCCATTGATGTGTTTATTCCTGATTGTATCAAGGGGCTTGTTGCACTGCTGCTTCTGCAGCAAACTGAAACCTGAGGATCACAGGAATGAAGGAACAGCATTCAAGTCATAGAATCATAGAATCATAGAATCCTAGGGGTTGGAAGGGACCTCGAAAGCTCCCCCAGCCCACCCCCCCTGCCAGAGCAGGGGCACCCAGAGCACATCACACAGGAACGTGGCCAGGGGGGTTGGAATGTCTCCAGAGAAGGAGACTCCACAGCCTCTCTGGGCAGCCTGGCCCAGGGCTCTGGCACTCTCACAGCAAAGAAGTTCTTCCTGAGATTCACATGGAACCTCCTGTGCTCCAGTTTGCACCCATTGCCCCCTGTCCTATCACTGGTCATCACTGAGAAAAGCTGAACTCCATCTTCCTGACACTCACCCTGAACATATTTGTGACCATGGATGAGGTCACCCCTCAGTCTCCTCTTCTCCAAGCCCAACAGCCCCAGCTCCCTCAGCCTTTCCTCAGCAGGGAGATGTTCCCCTCCCTCCAGCATCTCTGTGGCTCTGCCCTGGGCTCTCTCAAGCAGTTCCCTGTCCTTCTGGAACTGAGGGGCCCAGAACTGGACACAACATTCCAGATGTGACCTCACCAAGGCAGAACAGAGGGGAAGGAGAACCTCCCTTGACCTACCAACCACCCCCTTTCTAACACACCCCAGATGTCATTGGCCTTCTTAGTCTAAGCTAAACTTCTTAGTCTAAGCTAAACCCCTTCCCAAACCTGCTCACTCCTGGAGAAAAGAAGCGCTCGAGATCAGCGCTGTGTGAAAGAGATGAACCTGGGAAGAATTCAAATGCAGAAGACATGCCACTTGATTAGCTCTGAACTGAAAGGCTCCCAATCCTCTGAGCAAAATGTTTTCAAAATGATGCATGTCCTTGTAAGATAAGAGAAGCCTCTTCAAAAGGATCTTTGTGGGCTCATCAGAGCTTTACTCAGTGCAGAAAACTCTTCACCCTCCGTTGGAAACGCAGTGGGACAGTCTCATGGTTGCAATGGTTTTGAGGAGCTTGATGGAGAAGGCAGAGGTAGTAAAATCATTTGCATGGGTTACACTGCTTGGCTTCCCCACTTTTTCATTCCTCTGGAAGGCACAACTTCAAATGGAGTGGCTGCTGCCTGTGTGCAGAGCCCAGCAAAACGAGCAGCAGAGCCTGACCCAGCAGGTGGGACAGGGCAGGGTTTCCTCAGCACCAACAAGACTTGACTTGATATTGGTTGAACTGAAGAGGTGGTGTTTGGGGAAGGGAGCCATCATCTCAAGTCTCTTGACATGGCATGTCAAGAATGGGCCAGTCTCTTTTCAGTGGTGCCCTGTGATGGGACAAGGGGAAACTGGCACCAAGTGACAGCCCAGGAAGTTCCACATCAACATGAGGAGAAACTTCTTTCCTGTGAGGGTGACACAGCCCTGGGACAGGCTGCCCAGAGAGGCTGTGGAGTCCCTTTTTCTGGAGACTTTAAACCCCAGCTGAATGTGTTCCTGTGTGATCTGCCCTGGGTGTTCCTGTTGCAGCAGGGGGGTTGGACTCAATCTTCAGAGGTCACTTCCAACTCCTGTGACTCTATGATCTCACACCTAGAGGAGCAGCACAGTGCCAAGCATGGCATTGTACACCCCCCCCAGCTGACTTCTAGTGCTGGGGGGAATTGATCCCTCTAAAGAATTCACTAAAAAAACAGTTGACTTTCTTCTTCAAGACTCAATGTAAGGTTCCAGGGCTGTTTCTACCTGATCCATACAGTTCACTCCTAAACAACGCAGTCAATGTTTTTGAGATTGGTATGATAATTACTACACTAATTTTGGCCTAAATTCTGTGAGATGCAAGAAATGAATGGAATGGATCATTGCTTCTGGTCTGTAACTCACACCAGCTCCACAAGACTGAAAATCTTACCAATTTGAAGACACTTACAGATTTCTAAGCCACTTAAGGTGGCACAACATTTCTCCTTGACATCCTCAAAAAGACTCCACTGAGTTACAATTTACCTTAGTCTTGGATTCAAATGGAGCTTTTACCTGAATTTTATGGAAATTTTACCTGTTATTCCATTCAAATAGATTTAAAGCCCCTTGTTACCCTGATACTCAATCTTCAACATGCTCCGGAGGAAGAAGTAGAACTAAAAACTTCATCCCTGGCCTCTGTGCAATCCTAAGAGAAGAAAGTCAATTCAAACTCCAAGGAAACTGGTCAGACTGTGGGTTGATTATTGGTTCATTTTTATTTTTTTTCCTTCTTTCAAGTCCTGAACATCTGAATCCAGCACTTCAGCACATTATTTCTGCTATAATTTCCTCTTCCATTCCCCAGCCCTTTGTTCAGGAGGCATTTGTTAAGCACTTCATCAATTCAGGCTTCCTGCATTAACTCCCACCAGCACTTGTACATTAAGGTTGTCACTGTTTAAAACACCTCAGTATAGATCCCTCAAGCAGATGTGCTGCTGATTCTATTAAACAATCCACATTTAAACCAGCCTGAGCTACGTTTGCTTCAGTTCCAACCACAACCACCCCTCTGGTGATGTACCAATAGTGAGCTGGCATCACAATTTTCCAGCTGGGCCAAGGTACCTCCTTGAAAATTTCACAAGCACTTTTTGTTATTAAGATTTTTCTTCCTTTTTACACTCTTATTTCACCACTGGGGAAAAAAAAATAAAATATATGCACCACCAGAAAAATAAATATATAAATAAATACATGTAAAATCAACTACTCAAGGGCCAGACTATTAAAGATGTTTCATTCTTGCCACACAAATGTAAGACAAGCCATTAGAGCCAGCCTGGAACACACTCTGGTCAGACAGCACTTCAGAGGTAGAAAAAAATAAAGACCTGTTTTCTTCTGGAGGACTAGACAGTCTACAATTCCAGTCTGAGAAAAGGTTGATAGTAAACAACCCCAAAATATTATCTGAACCACCTTTTTCATGCAATAGGCACAGCAGGAGATCATCTACCATAATTGAGATTAAGATGAGAGAAGGCTCTGAGACACATCAAAGACACTTAGGAGTGGCCCATAAGTGATGAGCACAGCAGTAAATTAAAATCATTGTTGACAAATGGGAGGTAGTGAACAGATGAAGGAGTGATCTGAGTCACTCACAGACTTTTCTTGGTCTTAAACTAATTACAGACCTTGAGGTAAAAACTTGAGCATTAGTGAGAACAAGGAAACCTCCTTTCCAGCTTCAGGATATTTAAAAGATTACAGAGAAACACCAATCAAATTAAGTATTAAGATGCCACTCAATGAATCACTGGGATGCAGCTTTCCATTCTCCCTACCTTGCATCAAAAAGAAATGAGACAAAAATGAACAACAAAATGCTTAGGGAGGATACCATAAATATTAGAAGCCTGAGGAGCCTTCCATGGAAAGAAAGGGGATTGAGCAGGTTGGTTCTGCCTGTTTTAGAGCAGAAAAAAATAAGACAAAACAAGGTAGAGAGACCAGAGAAATAAAATGAAATACAAAATGCACTCATGACCTCTTCCCCTCACTGCAGAAATGTAATAGAATCTAGGACAGGACACACTGCTTGGTGGTTTGGTTTGGTTTTTAAAATCAAACCAGCTGTTAACATGTGGAACTCCTTGCTACAAGACTTAAGGAGGCCAAGGATGCTAGAGAATTTAAAGAAAATTAGATATTTGCATGAATAACAATAAAACCCTCCAGGGTTACATTAGAGAAGAATTCCAAGAGCTTTTATTCTTCCTTCAATGCAAAAAGCTGATTCCATCTTGCTGCCTGGGGGAGTTGCAGGACATTTCTGCACAGACTGGGCTGTGACCACCTTCCTTTTTTTCTTTTCCTCCCCACTCCTGCCCAAGCAATTTGCTTTGGCCATTATCCCACACACAGCCCTGGACAAGGAAGGCTGATTATCTAGTTTAGAAATTCATTTTAATTTCCAAGCTGAACTCCTGGCCTCTGAACCAGAGATGGGAAATCCCCATGGAGGGCACAGGCCCAAATTTCAGTCCCTGAATTTTTCACACTTAATTCCCTGTTTTGCTTAGCCTCCCCACTACTTCTTGTATTCAAAGATTGACTAACACAGACAAGTTGATTGAAGCTTTTTTAAGAATTCCTACCGTATTTCCAATAATGTCTTTACGGAATATTTCCATTATTCAGCTGCTTTGCACACACTTTCTTGGTCTAGAAAACCTTCTGGACCTAGTGTTACTAAACAAAATTAAAAGATGGGCATTTTACAGAAGTTTCATTCTACACTGTTGTGGCATTTATTCAGCACAGAAACAGAGTGGGCAGCTATTCACACAGGATGCAAAGCTGGAGCAGAGTTTGCCTCTGTGTTTTATAAATCTTCCACCTCAGCTTTCAGGGAAGTTCAGCTAATGACCTCTGCATGGCTCTTCTTGGCAGAGCAGTCACCAAAATGAAATGAAACAGCCCATAGCCCTGCAGGGGAATTCTCATCTTCATTTTACTGATGGGGAAACAAGGATTTAGGCCCAAGAAAACACAAGAGCACTAAAAGCAAGATGGCACGAGAGCCAGGACAGAACCACTAGCAGTCTGCTCTGGTCTCTGGCTAAACCATTAATTAATTTGAATTTGAGGCAGCACAGGAGCTGCAAACAAATGGGAAGACAAATGAAAAATGGCAAGGAAAGTGAATGGTTCTTTTTTTTTTTAATTCTACAGAACAACAGACTACAGTGTGGTCACCCAACTGGGGACAGTGGCTGTTGAACAGTCACAGCAAATAACAGGCTGTCAATAAAAGTTGTCACCCTGTGTGGTGCTAGGGGAAATAATGGGTTCCAGCCACCATGTAAACTGCTGCTATTTCTTCCTAATTTATACTTCAATGCTTTAGTCTTTTCCCCCTCTGGCCAGCTTGTCAAAACTCATGCCTACCCCTCTGTGCTCTGAGGTTGTGCAGCCTCCCCCCAGTGCTCCCAGACCCACTTCAGAGGAGAGAGCAGAAGTAGAGCAGGAGGAGCCATGTGAAACTGCTCTTCCAAACACTGACAC
>NW_009952709.1:1654975-1661692 GCF_000747805.2 Chaetura pelagica | reverse complement strand
CTGGACACACAGCAGCACCAGGATGCTCTGCAGGTGCAGTGCTGCAGTGAGCTGCTGTGACCGTGCAGTTACTTGCTGGTGCAAGCACATCTTAAAGCATTAGGTCTTTACCATCAGTATGGACTTCAAAAACAAGGAATGATGACAGGGCTTTTAGCATGGTGCCAGCCCACTGTGTGGGAATCACAGAATCCTAGGATGGTTTGGGTTGGAGGGGAACTTTGAAGATCCGATCCCGGTGCAGTGAGCAGGGACAGATCAACTTGCCCAGTCCAACCTGACCCTGAAATGCACCAGCCACCTCTCTGGGCAACCTCTGCAAGTGTTTCACCATTCTCATTATAAAGAATTTCTTCTGACCTATATCTCTCCTCTTTCAATTCAAAACCATCACTACTTGTTCTATCTCAGCAGACCCTGCTAAGAAGTTTGCCCTCCAGTTTCTTACAGGCCCCCTTTAGCCACAGAAAGGCAGTTGGAGGGTCTCCCTGGAGCCTTCTCTTCTCCAGGCTGAACAGCCTCAACTCTCCCAGCATCTCTTCACATGAACACCCCACAGTCCCAGTTCTGCCACCAGCTGACATGAGGTGAGTCACTATTTCATGTTGGACCTCAGTTTCCCCAGTTGTAAAGAGCAAGGATGAAGCTGACCTGCCTGGAAGGACACCTGAAAACCTATTTGAGAAACCACTGCTTTCTTTTCTCCCCCACACTGTTGTAAAAGGCATTTTTACATGACTCAGATGTTTCACCTTCTCAGAAAAGCAAGCAAGGAAGCAAATCAACCCCAGAAGTTTTCTAGATGCTGCATGAATTAACTGCACCTTGGGTATGTCCAAACATAGAACAGCTACTCTGTAACACAGAAAGGTTATTGGTAACCTTTACTATCTGAAAAAAAAAGGAAAAGAGGCTATTTTTTGTTAAATTAGTGTGTTTGGATCCTTGTTAAAGTTGCTCATGGCTTGCAATAAAAGGCAATGTTCAGCTGCAATAGCTATAAAGCCATGTTAATATGTACCCACATGAGTTCCATGAAAGAGATCACTGCAGCCCATAAAAATGACACTCCAGTGTGTTCTACCATCATAGCAAGAAAGGCTCATAAAACAGCTGTGGTGGAAAGTAAATAAAATATAAATGACTCATATAAGGGAACACTTCCCCCACTGTGGACACTTTGGGCACTGTCTCACTTTTTATATTACACTGTATTAAGACAATTGCTTTGATCTCTGCAATAAAGTTGGCCAAGCTCCTTTATGTTTGCTTAACCAAAGGGAGATCTTTTTGCAATAACTTGAGTGTGACTGCTCAGAATCAAGCCCAGCAAAACCACCAGGTGCTGGCTGGGGGGGCCCTCTACTCTTGGGTCACACCTCGATGACAAAACCAAGGATGGGTTCTGGGACATTTTCCTCTGTCATCCAGACTCCACTTGTCGCAAAACATCTTGAACCAAGACAGGGAGACCTCTTGCCTTACCTGCTTTGAAGATCCACTCCAAGTACCCGTTCAGTTCCCGTTCAATCTGCTGCTGCCTGCGGAGCTTCAGGAAAGCCCGACGGTTTTCTACCCTTTCTCGTTCTTTGGCAAATTCACTACAGAGGGAGAAAGAGAAGAAATATGTCACGAGGGGCCGGGGAAAATGCTCAGCCCCTCTTTCATCTCTCAGCTCGTGCTCACAAAGCCCGTGGAGTCGGTGAGAGCGGCGAGTGGAAACCTCAGCACACCCGGCGTTGTTGTCCAACAAACAACCACTCTGATTGCAGCTCAGGTGTTGCTCTGCCTCTCCCATGGTGGAAGAGGACTGCAAACTGGCAGGTGTGGACACCTGTGTTCTGGGACCAACCATACCCATTGCCATCATATCGTGATACACTTACTTGTCCAGTCAGGAAATACAAGTTGCTACCCCCAGCACTAAGACCTGCCCTCCATCCCTACACACCCCCCAGCAGAATTTCCCCTAGAAGCACAGACATGTCCCAGACAAACCAGCAGCCTCTCTGGCCTGGGAGACACCCAGTTTTCCCTGTTAGACTCTGAGTTTTCCCAGGCTTGAGCCAAACAAAGCTTTGACAAACACAATTCAAAGGAGACCTAAAAGTGAGGATGGGTGCTCTGGTGAAATGTTCTGGGTTGAGAGTGACAAAGGAGACCTAAAAGTGAGGATGGGTGCTCTGGGATTAAGGTGAAATGTTCTGGGTTGAGAGTGACAGGGATTCTGCTATTTGCTCAAATCACATGGGAAGCAAGGATCTTGGCAGCAAGTGATGAGAACAGGACTGTACAGGCTACTCAGAAAGTAAAGTCCATCCAATCACTTCAAAAATCTTGTCCAAGTACATCCTACTGCCCAGTTTGAAACAATGCAAAGACAATAGTGTGGCTACCACCTCCAAGATACCCACACTGGGGCTTTCCCCAAGCTCATCACCACTGGGAAGCTTCTGGTGACCCACCTGGAAATGGACTTGCCCAGGTACCTCTTACAGAGATCTGAGCCTTGCTCTGCAAACCCTCACTGGAGCGACTCCCACAACACCTGGTGGTACAATGTGAGGTCAGGTTTTGGTCCCTGGGCACACCAGTGGCTCATTCATTTGACACATACTCTATACTGTGTCCTTCAAATCTTCACTGAACTGTTACTTGTTGTGAACCTTTTAACCATTAACTCCTTCCTAAAACCCCCCTGATCCCCCAGTCATTTCTCACGTGTTCCTCCTCAGAAACCAACAAGGAGCAGGAAACGGGAGAAAGGTGGAAGAACAACAGGGGGTGAAAAGGAGCTGCAAGTGCCAGAGGCAGCTTTCTAGTCACACTTTACCCTCAAAGCTGCCCCTTTTGCTTCACTTGGCAGCACTGCCTGACCCGCAGAGCCGGGACCGCGGCAGCTCTTGGTTTGGGACCGCGACACCCGCCGGTCCCAGGAGCTGCTGTCAGAGCTGCCAGCAGCTGAGCTGGCCTGCTCTGCACCTTGGCAGAGCCTCCCAGTCTCCTGACTCCCCACCCCTGTCCCCCATCTGACAGCACAGCCCATCACCCCATCCTTGAAGCAAAAGAAGCTCCTCCTGGGCACTCAGCACGGGTCGGGGGGGGGTTGGGGATCCTGCCCGTGGCAGTGGGATCACCCATTTGCTCCTGCCTCCCTTTTAATGGTCTCATTCCTGGTTCAGTGCCTGCTGGTCGGGGCCATGGACCTCCTCTCAGTTTTGATTCCTCTCTGGAAGGGGAGGAATGAGGTCAGACAACACAAAGTGACAATGGCTTCCAGCTTTGGGTCACAGCAGATTTCCCAGAGCTGGGCTGGGGCAGATGGGAGCAGGAGGCAACACTCTGGGGAGTGTCATGAAGGACGACAGCAGGCAGGAAGGGCAGCAGATGAGCACTGGCACTGCTCCCTCACCCCTCGAGAGCAGGCAAGGGAGAGTTTCCTTGAAAAACTTCTCACCCTCTGCCAGCTCCAACCTGGCCTAAGGACAATAAAATACACTTTGGGCTTGTCCCTTTAATCTCAACTTTAAACATCTAAGAAAATGAGGGGAGAATTTTGCCACATTGCAAACCTTCTGTAGTTTCTGAACAGCCATGGAGGCTTTTTGCAAGACACTGGGGAGGAAAGTTGCTGAGGTGAAGCCACTTGCACCCTCCTGGTCTCTGGACCTGGCAGGTGTGGCACTGTACTAGAAGCTGGGAAGGCAACTTCCAGGAGAAGACAGCATCTTGGGTCTCTCCTTATTCAATGTCTTTTGAGCCCTACAGAGCTGCAGCAAAATAGGCCAGGCTGAAGACTGGAGGGTCTCAGTGGATGGCCTTCCTGGCAGCAGAATGCACAGAATCATAGAACATGTTGGGTTGGAAGGAACCCATCCAAGTCATCTAGTCCAACCCCCTTACAATAAGCAGGGACACCTCCAACTAGAGTAGATTGTTCACAGCCCCATCTAACCTGATCTTTAATGTCTCGGTGAAATGTTCTGGGTTGAGAGTGACAGGGATTCTGCTATTTGCTCAAATCACATGGGAAGCAAGGATCTTGGCAGCAAGTGATGAGAACAGGACTGTACAGGCTACTCAGAAAGTAAAGTCCATCCAATCACTTCAAAAATCTTGTCCAAGTACATCCTACTGCCCAGTTTGAAACAATGCAAAGACAATAGTGTGGCTACCACCTCCAAGATACCCACACTGGGGCTTTCCCCAAGCTCATCACCACTGGGAAGCTTCTGGTGACCCACCTGGAAATGGACTTGCCCAGGTACCTCTTACAGAGATCTGAGCCTTGCTCTGCAAACCCTCACTGGAGCGACTCCCACAACACCTGGTGGTACAATGTGAGGTCAGGTTTTGGTCCCTGGGCACACCAGTGGCTCATTCATTTGACACATACTCTATACTGTGTCCTTCAAATCTTCACTGAACTGTTACTTGTTGTGAACCTTTTAACCATTAACTCCTTCCTAAAACCCCCCTGATCCCCCAGTCATTCCTCACGTGTTCTCCTCAGAAACCAACAAGGAGCAGGAAACGGGAGAAAGGTGGAAGAACAACAGGGGGTGAAAAGGAGCTGCAAGTGCCAGAGGCAGCTTTCTAGTCACACTTTACCCTTCAAAGCTGCCCCTTTTGCTTCACTTGGCAGCACTGCCTGACCCGCAGAGCCGGGACCGCGGCAGCTCTTGGTTTGGGACCGCGACACCCGCCGGTCCCAGGAGCTGCTGTCAGAGCTGCCATCAGCTGAGCTGGCCTGCTCTGCACCTTGGCAGAGCCTCCCAGTCTCCTGACTCCCCACCCCTGTCCCCCATCTGACAGCACAGCCCATCACCCCATCCTTGAAGCAAAAGAAGCTCCTCCTGGGCACTCAGCACGGGTCGGGGGGGGGTTGGGGATCCTGCCCGTGGCAGTGGGATCACCCATTTGCTCCTGCCTCCCTTTTAATGGTCTCATTCCTGGTTCAGTGCCTGCTGGTCAGGGCCATGGACCTCCTCTCAGTTTTGATTCCTCTCTGGAAGGGGAGGAATGAGGTCAGACAACACAAAGTGACAATGGCTTCCAGCTTTGGGTCACAGCAGATTTCCCAGAGCTGGGCTGGGGCAGATGGGAGCAGGAGGCAACACTCTGGGGAGTGTCATGAAGGACGACAGCAGGCAGGAAGGGCAGCAGATGAGCACTGGCACTGCTCCCTCACCCCTCGAGAGCAGGCAAGGGAGAGTTTCCTTGAAAAACTTCTCACCCTCTGCCAGCTCCAACCTGGCCTAAGGACAATAAAATACACTTTGGGCTTGTCCCTTTAATCTCAACTTTAAACATCTAAGAAAATGAGGGGAGAATTTTGCCACATTGCAAACCTTCTGTAGTTTCTGAACAGCCATGGAGGCTTTTTGCAAGACACTGGGGAGGAAAGTTGCTGAGGTGAAGCCCCTTGCACCCTCCTGGTCTCTGGACCTGGCAGGTGTGGCACTGTACTAGAAGCTGGGAAGGCAACTTCCAGGAGAAGACAGCATCTTGGGTCTCTCCTTATTCAATGTCTTTTGAGCCCTACAGAGCTGCAGCAAAATAGGCCAGGCTGAAGACTGGAGGGTCTCAGTGGATGGCCTTCCTGGCAGCAGAATGCACAGAATCATAGAACATGTTGGGTTGGAAGGAACCCATCCAAGTCATCTAGTCCAACCCCCTTAAAATAAGCAGGGACACCTCCAACTAGAGTAGATTGTTCACAGCCCCATCTAACCTGATCTTTAATGTCTCCAGGCTGGGGCCTCCACCTCCTCTCTAAGCAACCTGTTCCAGTGCTTCAACACCCTCGTATTAAAGAACTTTTTCATAATGTCCAACCTTAATCTACCCTTTTCTAGCTTAAAACCATCACCCCTTGTCTTATTGTTACATGATCTTGTGAACAGGTCCTCCCCAGCCTTCTTATAGGACCTTTTCAGGTATTGGAAGGTCACTGGGAGTCTTCTTCAGGCTGAACAACCCCAACTCCATCATCCTGTCTTCATCAGAGAGCTACTACAGTCCTCTGATCATTTTTGTGGCCCTTCTCTGGACACATTCCAACAAGTCCACATCCTTCTTGTGCTGGGGGCTCCAGAGGGGGATGCAGCACTCCAGGTGAGGTCTCACCAGGGCAGAGCAGAGGGGCAGAATCACCTTTCTCCATCTGCTGGCCACACTTCTTTTGATGCAGCCCTGGATGCAGTACCACCTTGGTGGCTCCTGTCCAGCTTTTGATCCACTAGTAGCCCCAGGTCTTTTTCCACAGGGCTGCTCTCTAGCATGTCTTCTCCCAAAGTGTTTTGATATCTCTGGTTGCCCCAGCCCAGGTGCAGGACCCTGCACTTGATCATGTTGAACCACCTCTGTCTCCTATTTCCAGGAAGCTGGAACTTGTCAAAAGACTGTGGTTTTCTTTCCAAAACATAATCATAAAAGCATCCTTGTGTGTCTCTCCCACTCTGTTCATCACTGTTCAGGAACTGAAATATTGCCCATTTGCAGCACCTGGAAAACTCCCAGAATTTCTGTTGGAGAGCTTTTCAACAACATTTCAGGATGTATTCAAAGAAATGGGGAAATTTTCTATCAAAATACCATATTTCATCTAAAAATCTTTCAGCTGAAGTTTTCCTGCCAGCTCTAAATTCACACAGAAAGTCCCGTGGGAAGTTTTGGGAACAGTAAATAAGTCTCCTCTTTTGGTCAGGATCATTC
>NW_009952709.1:1652212-1654964 GCF_000747805.2 Chaetura pelagica | reverse complement strand
GTGCCACTGACTTGCAAAGGTCATAGAATCATAGAATGGTTTGAGTTGGAAGGGACCCCAAAGATCTTCTAGATCCAACCCCCCTGCATGGGCAGGGACACCTCCCACCAGCCCAGGCTGCTCCAAGCCCCATCCAACCTGCCCTTCAACACTGCCAGGGATGGGGCAGCCACAGCTTCCCTGGGCAACCTGGGCCAGGCTCTCACCACCCTCACAGCAAAGAATTTCTCCCTCATGTCCAACCCCCATCTCCCCTCTTCCACTTTTAATCCCTCCCCCCTCATCCCCTCCCTCCCTGCCCTTGTCCCAAGCCCCTCCCCAGCTTTCCTGGAGCCCCTTCAGGCACTGGAAGCTGCTCTAAGGTCTCCCTGGAGCCTTCTCTTCTGCAGGCTGAACACCCCAACTCTCCCAGCCTGTCTTCATAGGAGAGATGCTCCCAAATAACCAGAAAGGAAACCTGAGCAGGAAATATGCTGCCCCTTACCCACCTCTACCTCCAGCACTTTCTCCACAGCTGGTCCTCCACAGGTTTTTAGATTCTGGAATGAGGTATATTCAAAGATATTCACCCATTGTCCTCCTTGGCTCTCATTAAGCATCACGTGTGCCCCCCAAGCCCCTGAAAGCACCTTTCAGCTCTATCTTGGGGGGGATTTGGAGAAGGAAAGAAGAAAGTTTTGTAACTCCTACACCCAGCAGAGCAACAAGAGACATGTTTTTGGAGGAAGCCAAGCTCTGCCTGGGCAGATGACTACAGTGCATTTTAGTTACAACATGACAGCTGTGAATAACTGATTCTATAGACACAGCAGGAACAACCAGAAATCAAAGGCAGGGCATTCATCATGGGCACCATATGCCACACCAGTCAAGCTCAATGTGTCACATTTTTCTTCTCAAGAGTGGTTGGTGCTTAAAGTCATCAGGAAAAATGGATGAGTGTTGCTTATCACCTTGGAGGGTGGAAGAGTAAAATAAATCTCAGCTTAAACATGTACTGGAATAGGCACTTGAGAGAAATTCAAGAGCCTTCCTAGTCACACAAGAGACAAGGTCAACTCATGAGTAACCACCAGGGTCAGTAAAAGATTATAAACCAATGAAATTCATACAAGGACTTTATCCATGCTGTCTTAAATTAGAAACACTGCATCCAAAAAAGGGGAAAAAAACCCATCCCAAACCACAATCTTCATTCCCTGGGTCTCTGATTAAGTTTCCTGTATGACAGCAGAGATGGAGCATCATGTCCTGTCCCAATCCTGGTCTTGGGTTTCGTGGCACGTTCCCAGGGCTGGTGGCACCAGGCCTGCTGCAGGACTGATCACACCAGGAAACCTCTGCAGTTCAGCTTTGCTGCTTAGAAAGCAGCCTGAAACACTTCCCACTCACAGGGAAGAGACAGAGAGAGATGATGCAGCATCACTGCCACTGATAGTGTTCATGATAACGACAGGCAGGTAATCAGCTCCTGATTCAGAACACACTGAGCTACACGTGAGCTCATGACATCTCAGATCTTCAAACAGGAGAACAGCCTCTTGAATCTAAAGCACCATTCAGAGTGAGGAGAAAGAAGAACAGATCTCAGAAGGACTCCTCCAAGGGCTCCCAGGAAGCAGCTGCACAAGACTTTTAGAATTTGAAGTCTTAAATTAACTAAAAACAACCTCCAACAAGCCCATGTTAGGATTGATTTAATCTCCAGTCCAAGTACATCAAAGAAATGGGGGAAGTTGAGCCTGGGTGGCACGTGATGTCTAGGGAGAGAGTCCTCTCTGGAGAAATACAGCCCTCAAGAATGGAGAGGAGCCAGGTAATCCAAGTGGGTGAGCTGCTGGAGAAGGACCCAGCCAGGACTGCAGATGTTTGACTGAGTTACTCACAAGCCAAAACGAATCCTCCAGATGGAGAAACAAAATAGGCCAAGACATGAGGCTCAATTTGTAAGCTTTGTTGCTTGAAGGTGGAGCAGTGCCCAAGAACAAACTCGGTACTTGTCAGCAGCTTGTTAAGAAGCCCACATCTCTCCAGAGCAAGGAGGGCCAGGCTGGAGGTAGAAGATGGAAAACAGCAAGTCCTCTGGCTGCCTGACACATGAGTTGGAGGAACATCACTGTGGGAAACATACTGAGGGAGTGGAACAAACCCACAAGTGCTGTGCTGCTGGGGGGGCTGGATGAGGAGAGGGGAAGTGGTAAAAATTCCTCTCTGTTCCAGTTCATTCCTTTCACAGTCAGTGGGGAAGAGACTTCAAAAGGAGCTCGGAGCCAATTCCCCACCTGACATGCAGGAAGCCTTCAGCAGGACTAACCCTGAGCTGGGAATTTGGGTAGAAGGCTGCAAAGAGTTCCCAGAGAGGACACCTATGTGTAGCAGCCCAGACATAGGAAAGGGCTGGATGAGAAGAGAGGTAAGCTGAACATAATACTCCACATTTTTCAGTAAAACCAAGTTTTTTGTGCTCCTGGTACCTCAGTGGTAGGACCTCACCTCTGAGACACTCCAGGCTGCCTTAGGGAAACTTCCCACCACATGGACCTCCCACAGCTCTGAGCCTCCCAGCATCCTGAGAGCACCCACATGCAGGCAGAAACACCTCCTTGCATGTCAAGGGTAATATTGCAATTCTTACCATTAATTTTGATTAATCAACTCTGAGAAGGAAACAGAGATAGAGCCTTCAGGTCATTTTTCCTTTCCCTCTCAAGTGTCCATTTCTGGGTTTGCCACCTCCCAGCCCAACCAAATC
>NW_009952709.1:1640105-1652159 GCF_000747805.2 Chaetura pelagica | reverse complement strand
ACTCCTTGTGCTTCTGCCACCCTGCAGGTCCTGTAACACTTGTGTGACAGCCTTAAACACTCAGTCCTGCAGAGCCCTTTTGGCCAAGAAGGCCAAGGGCATCGTGGGGTGCATTAGAAAGAAGGTGGTTAGGCAGTCAAGGGAGGTTCTCCTCCCCCTCTGTTCTGCCTTGGTGAGGTCACATCTGGAATGTTGTGTCCAGTTCTGGGCCCCTCAGTTCCAGAAGGACAGGGAACTGCTTGAGAGAGCCCAGGGCAGAGCCACAAAGATGCTGGAGGGAGGGGAACATCTCCCTGCTGAGGAAAGGCTGAGGGAGCTGGGGCTGTTGGGCTTGGAGAAGAGGAGACTGAGGGGTGACCTCATCAATGTTTATAAATATGTTAAGGGTGAGTGTCAGGAAGATGGAGTTAGGCTTTTTTCAGTGATGACCATTGATAGGACAAGGGACAGTGGGTGCAAACTGGAGCACAGGAGGTTCCATGTGAATCTCAGGAAGAACTTATTTCCTGTGAGAGTGCCAGAGCCCTGGGCCAGGCTGCCCAGAGAGGCTGTGGAGTCTCCTTCTCTGGAGACATTCCAACCCCCCTGGCCACGTTCCTGTGTGATGTGCTCTGGGTGCCCCTGCTCTGGCAGGGGGGTGGGGCTGGGGGATCTTCCCAGGTCCCTTCCAACCCCTGGGGTTCTGTGTGATTTGTTTCACCAGGGGCTGAGCCAGGGAATTCTCCTAACATTTCATTTCCTAACAGCATCAACGTGCACATGTTTCTGCAGAGGCAGATTCCTCCTCCAGGGAAAGAATTTGTTCTGCACTTTCATATCTGTCTTTTGTCTTCCAGAACAGTAGATCCTTTCTAAGGGGAAGCCTCTGCTGGATGCCACAAAAAAAACCCCAACCCAGCACCTTTATGACTGTAACTGTTTATACAGCAGAGGACACAAAGCCTTGGCTGTGCCAAATGTTTCTTCTACCTTCAGCAAATCCTTTCTTGGGGAGCCACAGGCAGTGAGGGAGCCCAAGCAGAAAGTGAGAGGGAACCCATGGAGAAAGATGGTGAGAAAAGGAGGTGAGTAGGGTTCTGGATGTAGTTGCAGAAAGAGCCTGAGGACCTGCTGAGCAACCTCAGCCCTCCTGTGGGTGCTGGGGGGGGGCTCGGTCAGTGCTGAGGGAAGCAGGAAGGACAGGAAGGTCTGAGACACAGCAGCAAAGCTGGGAATGTGAGCAGGGAGAGCAGGCACCATCTTCCCTCAATTCCTCAAGCATTTTGCTTCATCAGGGTGCACTGTCACTAGGGAACCAGCAGCACCAGCATCCCCTTTGAACTCCTTCAGAGATGAAAGGACTCACCTCTGCCTACAACAGGGCTCCAAGAGCCTGGAAGGGGCTGCCAGGGAGGCAGCAGCAGCAGAACAGCCATCCTGCCAGGATGGCACCCTGCAGACCAGCAGCCTCAAAGAAACCAACCTTTGGTGTTTCTCACAAAAAGCTCCTCTGAGAAGAGGAAAAGCAACCACAGCAGGGGCTGAATATCTCACAGCAGCACAACAGGAGGCAAGAGGAAGGGATGGGGGGAGAGGAGAGAGAACATCATTCCCTTTGGTGCACTATCCTGGCTGGAGGCTGGTGAGCTAGAAATACAGGTGGAAGGTAGAATGGAAATTGGCTTAGGAAAGAAAAAGATGAAACCTAATAAATCCAGGAGTAAACAGACAAGCAGTGCAATTTCCAGCTGTTTGGACATGAGATGCCATGGTTTGTAGCTTTGAAGTTACAAAGCCAACAGTACCTGGCTCAGCTGTGTCCATAGCCTGGAAAGGCTGCAAACAAAATGAAGGGAGATCAGCACAGAAACCTTGGTTTCTTTATCAAACATCAGATATACTTTGGTTTCTTGACCACAACATCACATATCTTTACCCAAGTAAACATCAGAAAGACTTCAAGATGAGCCAAGATATGGTTCTTCTCCTTCACAGACAAAGTCCTCAAGTGCAGAGAAAACCTGCAGGCAAAACTCTAAATAATTGGGTCCTCTGATTCACTGGTTTGGAAATGGGAATAAGAACACATGTATTGTTCTGGTTTTAAACACCTCTACAAATCAGGCCCAGGTCACCACTGAACCCAGACAAAGCATATTTATCAGAAAGCCTGTCTGGAGCAAGGAGAAAAAAAAGCACAGAAATGCACCTCATTTGGACAAGTCAAAAATCTGAGGGAGGTGGGAGAAAGCAGATCCCAGGGGTGCAGACAGATCACAGTGGGAAGTGCTATAATGAGTTGAAACCAAGCAACTGATTCATCTGGCAAACCATCAGTAAGAATTTCTTGATCCTGGTGACATTTCCTACCTCTGAGATACAATTTTCCTGTGGTTTGCTGAGAAGTGAGACTTTTAAAACTTGTTCTTAAACAGGGAAAGCCCAGAGGAGGTTTGAGATTTCCTTGTGCTGATGATGACCAAGCTCTGTGGCTCCTCCTGAGCCCCAGGGCTGTCTCATCAGCTGCACAGAATCCCAAAGACACTATGTTATATGTTTCTATCTCACCTAGAGCTTCTGCTGGCCAAGATCACACTGGACATGGTCTGAGGGGTCATGTCCATCTCTCCCAGACTGAGCCCAGACACATAGGCCCAGATGGCTGAGCTGCTTAACCTAATACCCACCACTTAGGAGTAAGGACTGGCTCAATCAATCCTGCACAGCTAGAGCAGCTTCTGCTGCCTCCTCATTGCTCTAAAGAGGGGAAAAAATAGCTCTCCTCAACCAGCTGATGGTGGATGAAAGTGTCATGGAGAGATTGATCTCACAGCAGGCTTTGCAGGCACTTTTATCACTGAACATAGCAGGAAGATGCTTCAAATGCAAGCCAGATATTACACATCTTGTATTTCTAGGAAGAGAAAGAGGCACAGCACAGAGGTGAAGCCTTTAATACATCTTCCTTCCTTTTGTCTTGACGTTCAGCTGGTGCTGAACTCACTTGGCTTCCACCTCATTTGGTTTGAGATGCTGTGAGTGGCACAGCTGGGCAAACCTGCCTCGAAGGAGGCAACAACAAGGAGATAAAAAAGAATTAAATAGCACTATTTATCTCATAGTCTCAGCCTACTGCAATTGCTGGGTCAACCTCTGGCTCTGTTCATCAAGTTTCCACCCCAAAGTCAAAGCAAAACCCCAGGAAATAGAAATGTAGATCTCCTGTGTATCATTCCCTTCTTACAAGCTTGAATTTCCATGGCAGCTTCACAGAAGGACAAAAAAAGGCCCCATCTCTTCTGCACTAACTCAAAACACAAAAGGAGAAAAGGATCCACATCCTGTAGGATATTTAGCTTGGTGAGATGGATGGAGCTCATGTGGAAAGTTATTGCTCCCTGACTGCTCCTGCAAGAAACACACGTGCTTCTCCCAGAGCTCCTGTTTGCAGTGGGGACTTTGTCAAAAAGGGGGAATGAGCAAGGAACAGGAAAGAAAAATGATGATTTTTCTTCTCTTTTTTGCCCTGTTTTTCCCCTCCTTTTTAAGCACAGGCTGGGGAAAGACTAAATGAGAAATGTAAGTAGAATCCTCCTGCTTTTCATGATGCAGCTCTTCTACTGCTAATGATTAATACCAGCCAAAGTCAGATCACAGCAGGTAACAGTGAACTTGGAACAAATTTGCAGGGCAAATGAATTATTGTCTCTGTAATGAGGGAGAAGGAGGACAGAAGAACACTTTTCCTTTATGACAAATTAATCAGCCTGATTCTTCTCCAGCCTCTGCACGTCTTGCAGGCTGAAGTTTTATGATCTCAATCTGGCCAAAATCCTCAGGATGGGAAAACATGTCATGGAACTCAGCAGAGCAAGTGAGTGAGACAGCAGGTTCCCTGAGGTCTGGGTGGGACTGTGCCCCCTTCCCAGGGAGCTGCTCTAACAGCACTAAAGCCTCAGTGACCCATGGTACAACAGAACCAGAGATTCCCCAGGGAGACTGGGTAACATGGCAGGAAGTATTTCATGGGACTCTGCCCACAGAGCATCACCCTCCTGTGCAGCAGGGAAGAATTAAAGTATCTTTTACCCCATCCCTCGTTCACCTGCAAAGTGCCAGCACAGCCTGTAGCTGTATCCCTTGCCAGGCTCCTGCTGTCACCAAGATGCTGCATCCATTGAAAATGCCTCCCAGCAGTTCTTACACCAGGGGGTCTCATAAAACCAGAGGCAGGTGTTGCACACCTGAGGACAGAGCAGGTCTGGACCACATTCTGGTCATAATTAAACAGGGAAGATGGAAACTGGCCACTGCAGTGCCTCTCCACCCTTGGTGATTGCAGGCAGATGAGTAAACTTCAGCAAAGATCATTACTCTTTACTGCCTGGTCTGGAAATACCTCAGGCTTCACCATCAATATTTGAGGACATGACAAGCAGCATTTTTCACACTTGAGAGACACAGGATCTCAGTATTCCAACCCATCCCTGGCAGCACTCTGCCCTCCCTGGCCAGCACTCCCCTTGTCTCCCTGCTCTCCCCACTCCCCATCACCACAGGAAACAGCCAGAACACACAAAGCCTTGAAATCAGTTCAATCAGCTTCCTCCCAGCATCCCATGATAACATTTATCCTCTTTACATCATGTAATCCAAAGCATCAAAACAGTTGCAAATGTATCATACAGAAACATCCAGCTCATTACCTGGCAAAATTAATACTCAGCTAAACACCCAAGGAGCAGAAATTTCCATAAATTCCATCAGCCCACAGAAGAAAGCTGTTCACTGGGCTGAGAGGGGAATGGGAGGAAGATGGGACACGAAGATGATCCCAGGGCTGGAGCAGCTCTGCTCTGGAGCCAGGCTGGGAGAGTTGGGGTGTTCAGCCTGGAGAAGAGAAGGCTCCAGGGAGACCTGAGAGCACCTTCCAGTGCCTGAAGGGGCTTCAGGAAAGCTGGGGAGGGGCTTGGGACAAGGGCAGGGAGGGAGAGGACAAGGGGTCCTCAGCCAGATACTCAGAGGTTTTTGTCATATCAACTGTGACCCAAGGTTGTGGGTCAATTTTTTAATTTTATATATAAAACATACTTTTTAATATATATATTTATATATGTTTTTTGCCAACACTTAGAGGTTTCCACATATCTCTGTCCCTTCCCTGCCTTTGCTTTTATTTTAGTTCCAGAATGATCAGCAGAGGGGAAAAGGCTGTTTGCTCTTTATTTTAAAACAAGTCTCATTTCTCCTGTAGCCTTTGCAGTGGAAATGTTTCCACATTCTGCCAGGAGATGAAGCTTGGGATCCTAACCAAGTCAATCCAGCTCCACTGCTCAAAAAGATAAACACAGGAGGTAAACCCACTCAGCCAAGGATCTGCCCAGTGTTTACATGGGCTTGCAAATAACTCCAGAAAGGCAGAAAATTCCATTAAGAGTTATGGCCAAACCTTATAATCGTGTAGTCAGTAGGAAGCTCAATAACTTGTCATTTCAGATTATTTTTATTGCCATAATCTGTGATAGCATCTGCAAACCTAATTCAAAAAGTTGTAGCTTTGTTGCTGCCTGCTGAGGAGCACAAATATGAGAGAGGAAATAACTCAGAGGTAAGAAAAATACCCAGGTGAAAGCTTTTTCTGTGGCTTTCCAAGGTACAGAGAGTGGCAGAGTGAAACTTAACCCCTTAATGCTGGTGGTGTCTGTGGCAAAGGAAGAAGTCAGAGAGTTGTGGTCAAGGGGACAGAATCTAGTTGGAGGTCTGTGACCAGTGAGGTCCCTCAGGGGTGGGTACTGGGACTGGTGCTGTTCAATATCTTCATCAACGACCTGGGTGAGGAAACAGAGTGTGCACTCAGCAAGTTTGCTGATGGCACTAAACTGGGAGGAGTGGCTGACACACCAGGAGGCTGTGCTGCCATTCAGAGGGACCTGGACAGGCTGGAGAGTTGGGCTGGGAGAAACTGGATGAAATTCAACAAGGGCAAGTGTAGAGTCTTGCATCTGGGGAAGAACAACCCCATAGACCAGTATAGGTTGGGGGCTGAGCTGCTGGAGAGCAGGGTAGGTGAAAGGGACCTGGGGGTCCTGCTGGGCAGGAGGATGAGCATGACCAGCAATGTGCCCTTGTGGCCAAGAAGGCCAATGGCATCTGGGGTGGGTTAGAAAGGGGGTGGTTAGTAGGTCAGGGAGGTTCTCCTCCCCCTCTGTTCTGCCTTGGTGAGGTCACATCTGGAATGTTGTGTCCAGTTCTGGGCCCCTCAGTTCCAGAAGGACAGGGAACTGCTTGAGAGAGTCCACAGCAGAGCCACAGAGATGATGGAGGGAGTGAGGCTTCTCTCTGCTGAGGAAAGGCTGAGGGAGCTGGGTCTGTTGGGCTTGGAGAAGAGGAGACTGAGGGGCGATCTCATCAGTGTTTATAAATATGTTAAGGGTGAGTGTCAGGAGGACAGAGCCAGGCTTTGTGCAGTGATGTCCAGTGACAGGACAAGGGGCAATGGGTGCAAACTGGAGCACAGGAGGTTCCATGTGAATCTCAGGAAGAACTTCTTTCCTGTGAGAGTGACAGAGCCCTGGGCCAGGCTGCCCAGAGAGGCTGTGGAGTCTCCTTCTCTGGAGACATTCCAACCCCCCTGGCCACGTTCCTGTGTGATGTGCTCTGGGTGCCCCTGCTCTGGCAGGGGGGTGGGGCTGGGGGATCTTTCCAGGTCCCTTCCAACCCCTAGGGTTCTGTGATTGGAAATGCAGCCTGACCAACAGGGCTCTTGTCAAAGAGGACAGTTTTGAAGATCTCATACAAACCCAGGAAACCAGTGGCCTAACCTCTGGGGCTGCAGAGATGGGATAATGATGATGATTGGGATAACGACAATGATCAAGGGGCAGAGGGGGCAGGTCCACTCCAGCTGCTCACACATGTATGGCTCCATCACACCTACTCATTGTGAAATCAAGATTCCAGGCCTATAAAATAGGGGGCTGCAGTGGTGGGCTGGGGGAGTTTCATCACCACTGAATATTGACCCTCCCCTGTTGGCTGGACCAGCAACTCAGGATCCAGGTGATTTTCCTGTCCTCATCATCGCTCTCTCTTTATCTCTCTCTTTCTCCCACCCCCCACCTTTTTCTTCTCTTCCTCTTTTCCTTACTTAATATATTATCTGTGGGTGGTTTTGTTTACATTGTTCACTATTAACTCCTACTAGTGTACTAAATGTGTTATTTGTTATAACCAGACCTTGTGTGTCGCTACCCGAGGGGTATTAGATGGTCGAGCTTTTACAGGCACCATAATACAGGTCTGAGAGAAGGATTTTGGGCCCAGCCACACCTGGCTCCTCTCTGAAGGAAGTCTAGAAAGCAAGGGGGTTCAGTCCTAATCTCCCTGGGCTGCCCAGTCTGAGCTGTGATATGTCCAGGACTGGATCCAGCCACCCCTGGCTCCTCTATTGCAGCAGGAGTTTAGAAAACAAGGGGGTCCAGTTCTAACCTTCCTGGGTTAGTAAATCCAGGCCACGTCAGCAGGTGAGTAACTGCTGAGTAACCCCTAACCCTAAATCAGCTTGGTCTTACTGAAATGTGGGATGTTGCCAAGAGCTTCCTCTGCAGGAGCCTCTGGCTGACACTGTCATGGGGATGTGGGTGGTACAATGTTCTCAAAGGAGACTGTGCCCCGTGGAAGCCAACAGGTCTTTCCCAATAACCCCTCCCCATGCACAGAGAGCTGGGCAAACAATCAGCTCCCACAGAAAGGTCTTGTTATTCTACACTGCTATCTGGGGCTTGGAGCTGGAGAATCTAATGGCAACAGCCTCTGCCTTCAGAAGGTCTTTCTGGTGCCTTCGTCCCCCCAGTCCATTCCATCACTTGCCTTCATCACCCCCTAGCCTGCTGAGCAGTGGGGCCAACACCCTTGCTCCAATGGTTGGTGTCTTCAGCATCTCCCCAGGAATTATTCCAGCCAAGGCCATCAAACCACTGTGCAAAACAGAACTTAAAAGCTTCCATCTGTGAAGGAGATACTGTCACCCTCACCAGGAACAAAGGAAAACCTGATGGACAGAGCTGCATTTTTTTTTGTAGGAGACACAGTTATATAATATTCATCTTTTGCCCCAAGCAACACGAGGCTTCAGGAGAGTCAGACAGAGGTCTCCAGCTTTCGGTCACCAAACACACTGGGATCCAGCACAGGGGAAGAGGAGCCTGCAGGCTTCTGAGGTTGGGTTTTTTTGGCTTTAAATCACAAGTATCGTCACAGCCACTGAGGGCTGACCCCACTGTGGGCTGACAAAGCTGAATTACCTAATGAACCACACTCAGCCCTGTCTTTAGATCACACGTCAGACCAGGGTGGTCACGAAACTCCCTTTTGCAAAGCCCTCTGACACAAGAGGATGGTTGACAAAGGCCTTTCATCAGTTATTGATCAAGAACATGACTCCTGGACTGAAGGAACAGCGAAGTGCATGACATGGCCTCCTCCATCACCCTCACATCTGCAAGTCCTCAAACAAAGCTGCCCTGCTGCCTCCCTGCTCCTGCCCCAGCACCTGCTTTGAGGATGAAAACCCTTAAAAAATAATGAAACTGAGATTCAATCTGAACTTTAGAAAACATTTTTCTTCCTCCAGCAATTGTAAGAGAGAAAGAGCAAAGGGGCAGCACCAAAGGGCTTTTACCACTCAGCAACATTAACTCCTTCCTCTCCTCCCATGTTGCCAAGAGCCAGACATAAATCTAGGTCTTTTTAGGTCTTTATCATGAAGATCAACCTAATAGGCTAAGAAGAAACTGTGTCCAAAATGAAGTGAAAAAGTCTAAGAGCTCACAAACCATTAAAGGAGTCAGGTTGTTAATTCCAGATCAAATTTCCACAGACATTGGGGATGTTCCAGCTCGACTTCAAACTTGGCAGCTTGACACCTACAGTGGCCAGAACCCAAAACTCATATGCAACAAAACCCAAATCCTTGGCTGAACCCTGGGGTTTAAACATCAAGAGACCCTTGCGTCCCTAAAATGCAGACATTGGCCTGACCAGCTAGGGATCTAAAAACCAAAACCAACAACCTGAGAGCTTTTAATGTCTCCGTGCTTCCTGGTGGCAAACACTGGCAAGCCCAGCTCCAGCCCTGAAACCTGTGGGTGCCTGGTGAGTTTTCAAAACAATGCAGGAGTGTTGGCTGCACAGACCCATTTCCAGGGAGCTCATTTAACTCTTGGGTTTGCATTCAGAACCATCCCAATGATTTTTCACCAGCCTAAACCCCATCCTATATCTATAGATATCTATAATCTTATAGAAATACCCCACTGCAAGGGACAGACAGGGTAGGAAATGCATGGAGGGGACAACACACAGTGTGATCTGGCACCTCGACAGCTTTTTCAGCTGCCAACTTTCAGTGTGAAACCCAACACATCTTCCCTTTCCATAGAGAGACATAAGTCATGAGTATCTTACCCTGATAAGACGCCCAGCACCAGGTTGAGCATGAAGAAGGAGCCAATGATTATGAGAGGGATGAAGTAAAGCCAGTTCCAGGTATTTCCTGCAGCATCATTGGTCTGGAAGCCAAAAAAGAGTTAAAAAAAAAAAACAAAACCATTATTAATCAGCCTCAGAAAAAATAAATACCACAGAGGAAGCAGAGGGCAGGGGGGATTCTCCCCAGCTTTCCCTAGGCTAGTTCACCACTGATGTACTGGTTGGTTTGGTTATATTCACCAATTCAAATGCCAGCAAAAGAACTGATGAACCAAGGTAATTGTCCCCCACTGCCCATGCCACAAGTTGTCATAAGCTCCAGTGAGAAGATCCATTTAATTCCACACCTCTAGGGCCAAAAGATGCTTCCAAGTGACCTGCCTCTGGGTAGGCTTTTGACACCAGCCTCCTCCCTCCCTCCCCACCTCAGCTCTGCCTCTCGATGTGCCCAGCATCCCTCTCATATTTCCCTCTGAATTGACACAGACAGCAGGGAGGGAAGCACAGCCTTCCCCTCAGTGTGTTGCATTTAAGGCAGAGCGTGGCAATGAGCCCAGATCTGTGTCTCCAACCAGAGCAGGAGAAGACAAGAAGTCTGCAAGGAAAGGAGACAAAGGCACATCTGCTCACTCAGCACTTGGAGCTTCTGTCATCCCAACTCATCTGAAGCTCCCTGAGTGAGCAGCAGTGGAGATGAAGGGGAGGAAAGGGTGGTTTCAGTTATGACAAGGTTTCTGCTGAGCAGTCAAATGCCACGTGGCCACTTGCTGAAGCCAAGCACTGAGGGAAAGAGCAAATGCTTCTCTTGTGAGTGAAGAAAGCAGCAGTCTGAGAAACTGATGTTCAAGGTTTAAGGGAGGGGGGGGAAGGAAGCAAAAAGAAAAGACCCAAAGACATTTTCCTCCTCCTCCTCCTGCAGAGGATAAGGAAGAACATGAACACAGGGCTCACCTACCTGCCCAGAGGCTGCCACAGACTGCAGAGAAGAGCTTTCAACCACCAACATGCACAAAATCCATTCATTCTAACTGATATTGGTGCCTTTCACTTGTTTTTTGTGGTGCTTTCTGGTCACTATCCCAAACCCTAACTGCAAGTGTAATTCTGCTTGCAGGATTCACAGAAAGAGCTGCTTTAAATGTGCTTTATTCCACCCCTGCACACGCTGGGTACCACCTGAACAATCTCTCTGCATATGGAGAAGTCACCCAATAAACAAGCAAAACCAACTTGTGGTGTGTGTGACAGAGGTCAGGACATTCCATGCAGGTGTCAACACTTGTAGCACTGACACAAGTCTTTTTCTAAAAGACATTTTTAATATGGTGCATATCTGCTCCAGGGCTTCCTGAAGGAACATACTCCAGATCAAACACATGACCAGCAGTTCTCCAAATAGCAAACATCTTCAGCAATACCCATGTCAGTTGATCAGTGACTCACCCGAGAGGAACAGGGACTAACTAACTAACTAACCTCTCCACAAACCACCCCTGCTAAAGGCAGAACCAGCATGTGACAGACCAGTCAACCTGAAGAGAAAACAGGCTGGGAAATGGGAGCAGAAAGGTGGGGAAAACTCAGTGCAGCCCAATCTCTTGGTGCAATTTTTTAATTATTTTGCCACACCTGTTATCCCCCCCCAGCAGCCCCCCAGCTTTGTTCACTGCTTTGTCTTCCCATTCCTCACTGCTTTTAGCTACTTCCTTCTCCTGTTCCCCAGCACTGTGTCTCCAGGGAAGGTTCAGAGGAAACCAAGACACACATCCTCAGGGTGTCCTCAAAAGACACATCAAATTCCAGCCTGGTTTGGGTTGGAAGGGACCTTAAAGGTCATCTAATGCCAACCCCCTGCATGGGCAGGGACACCTCCCACCAGCCCAGGCTGCTCCAAGCCCCATCCAACCTGCCCTTCAACACTGCCAGGGATGGGGCAGCCACAGCTTCCCTGGGCAACCTGGGCCAGGCTCTCACCAGCCTCACAGCAAAGAATTTCCTCCTAATGTTTCATCTAAATCTCCCCTCTTCCAGTTTAAAGCCATTCCTCCTTGTCCTCTCCCTGCCTGCCCTTGTCCCAAGCCCCTCCCCAGCTTTCCTGGAGCCCCTTCAGGCACTGGAAGCTGCTCTAAGGTCTCCCTGGAGCCTTCTCTTCTCCAGGCTGAACACCCCAACTCTCCCAGCCTGTCTTCAATACTTCCTCCCCTTCATGGCAAGGTGAGCACCCCCCACCTGCTGGCCTGGGTTTACACAGCAAACCCCACAGTTCCATGTTTAGAGGCTGTTCTTCAATTCCTATTTAGTCAACCCAGGTGGCTGCCCATGTGTCAAATGCCAGACCTGGGGGCTGGAGAGCCAGCCCAGAAGGGAGAGCAGGAGGGAGGAAACACAGGGGAGAAGGGAAACCACAAAAACATGGGATGGGAGTGCAATAGGTTCATTGCTGTCAAATGATCTTTCCTCATTCATTTATTCAAGTGAAACCCAAGCCTGGTGACAGATCCAGGATCTCATGCCACAACCAAAGCCCTTAAAAATGAACAGTGCTGAAATAAAACTCATTCACCACCCTCCTCTGAGCATCGTGTA
>NW_009952709.1:1628889-1639012 GCF_000747805.2 Chaetura pelagica | reverse complement strand
TAGGGAAAGGAAATGCTGTGTTTGCTCTGCCTGACACACAGGGGCTTCAGGACAAACTAGAGGGAAAAAGGGTCAACAGAAAACCTCTTCCAAAGCAGCAGAGCCCTGAGGGACCTGCAGCCCCTTTCCCAGGACACTTGAACCCACTCACACTTTAGGGCACCAGCTCTGCCATGGTGAGATACTTTAATGAATCCAACCACTTTGCTGCCAGGAAGACCAGACTCCTTCCTCCAGGGAAAGCCCCCAGAGTCCCACCAGCACCTCCAGCTGTGCTGAGCAGAAGAGGAAGCCCTCAGGCCACACAGCTGCTGGGGCTTGGGCTGTGGCCCAGCTCCAGGCTTCCTTGGTAAGCAGGACCAGCCAAGAGACCCAATCCATTTCTTTGTCCCAGCTAAAACATTTCACTGGTGTAACAGCTGGCTTGGCCATAACCACAGGTCTACCTGGCAGGCAAGAAGGGGAAATTGAAAACATGTCACCATGTGCCAGAAGGACATCCAAATACCCAAGTAAGGGCTGGAGGATGGTCCCTTGCTGCTCAGGAGCTGAGGAGCCCAGTGCTCAGTAACATCCTCAGGGCTCCTGACAAGCCCTGAGCCCTGCCAGCATCCAGCTGCAGCCCTGCTCTGGGAGTGCCCCAGGCACTGGCATCCAGCAGCTCCTGTCCCTTCAGCCTGACAGCACAGGGCTGCCCCAGGACAGCTGCTTCACAGGAGGGAACTGAGACGTGGCAAGTTTGAGGGATGTTTTTGGGGTCACAGTGGAAAGAAGCCCAGAGAATTCTGCCTCAGGCATCTACAGCCCACATGAACTCCCCAGCCCCTGGAGTGCTCTTCCCAACCATCCCAGCTGCTGCAAACCCCTTTGCCCAGCTCCAAGCTCCTTCCAGCCCCTGCCCTGCTGCTTGTATCAAGGCACATCCACGATGCCAACTCACAGCTGGTGCCTCCTTTCCCCTTCCCCCATCCTCAAAAAAAATAAAATAAAATTAAAAAGTCAATCCTGAATCCCCCAAACATCTCCTCATCCTTCTAGTCTTCCCAGGTGGCTCTGCTTCATGGTCCACCCTGGAGCCTGATGTCACAGCTCAGCAGGAGTGCCCAAGTCCCATGCAGGTTGCCCCTTGGCTCACAGCTTTCAGCAAAGGGAGGGTCTCTCCTCCCTCCCGTGCAGCACCCAGCACCTTGCCAGCCCCCCGGGCAGGGACAGCAGGTCCATCCCTCTGCAGAGGCAGGTGGGTGAGCACTGTCACCTGGAGCAAGTGCAGAAGCTGGAAGGTTTCTGTCACACAGGGAGATCAGTGCCCTCAGCTGCCAGTGCAGCCAGAGAGGACAGAGCACAGCCCAGCCAAGCATGAGACACTTCCCACAACCAAGCATTTTGGGACATGTCCAACACCAGAGCACAAACATTTGCTGTCATCTCAGCTACCAGAGCTGTTAAGCCACTGCTTCATTATGTTAACAAGATGGCAGCTGGGTCTAATTAGTAATTCATTTAAAGATATGCTTTGAAACAACTGACTTGAAAGCAGCCTGCTGCTGTTTGCAAGATGCTGCAGAGACCACGGCTGCTTTTATGTCACCTCTCATCTTCCTTCCTGCAGCCCTGGCCATGGCCCCTGCTCCTGGGGTGTGTGGCAGGCACAGCCCTGGTGCCTGACTGCCCTGAGATCACTTTCTCATCTGGGGATTCTTGATGCTGCAAGACCAGAAGCAGCTCTGCTCCAGCCAGCCCCACCCTGTATCTGTAAAACAGTCAATAAAGCCCTGCCTGCTCCAACATCCTTCTCCCGTTCCCAGAAAATGGTCAGCAAAGCCCTGCCTGCTCCAACATCCTTTTCCCAGCCCATCCCAGTAGCACAACATCATCTTGAAGACCCTGGAGGTCTTCAAGGCCAGGTTGGATGGGGTCTTGAGCAGCCTGATCTGGTGGAAGGTGTCCCTGTCCGTTCAGGGGGGTTGGAACTGGATGATCTTTAAGGTCCCTTCCAACCTAAACCATTCCATGACTCTATGATTTTCCAGGGACCCTATCCTACCTTCAGCTCAGCATTCCCCAAGGCTGGGGCATCACCAGGGGGGCCTCATGGCTGGACCTCACCTACTGCTGACTTCAAACAGGGCTGAGCAAAAGGAGGAGGAGCCGATTTGGCAGAGGAAGGAGCACGTCAATGCTCCCCAGCTCTTCCTTGCCAACGAGGCTCCCACCAGCAATGGGGAGCTGGGAAAACTGTGACAGCCCCTGCAGGGCAAAAAAAAAAGAAACCCAGCAGCCCCCAAGGGGCTGTGCAGCTTCTACCAGGGTTGTTTGTCCATGGTTTGCATCAGTGGTGAGATCCTGGTTCTGGAATCTCAAAATAACAAACACACATTGAAGAGAAGCTGGGTTTGCACACAGCCTGGTGGGCAGGAGGGTGAGTGGCCTCTGGGCAGTGGGTGGAGGCTTTGGAAGATTTACAGACTGCAAATTAGAGCAAGTCAAACACAGAATAAACCCCCAAATCCTGCCCCACACATCCCCCCCCAACCTCCCCCCTTTGCTCTGAGCAGCCAGCACAGCCTCCCACTGCAGCTTCTGCCACACAACCTGCATTCATCTTTCATGAGATTCCCACATCCCAGGCAGCAGCCAGCAAAGGGGGGCTCAGACCACACCCCAGGGGGAACTGAGACCTGGTGGATCCATCATTCAGAGCTGACAGTTCCTCCCATCTGGTGCAAACACCAGCCATGCCCCCCACTCCCCACGCCAGGTGAAGGAGCCAGGTAGGCACACACAGGGTTAAATAACTCACTCCAATAACTCCCTAAACGTGGCTGAATCTGATTCAAACCTTTTGGGCAAAACCAAAGCAGCAGAACAAGGACCTTGAGCCACAGGAACGTGCCAGGGGGCACATGGCAGGGGCTGGATGCCCTGATCAGAAGCTGTTGTCCTGCAAGGAACCTGAGCAAAAGTCAGATCTCATGTTTCAGCTCCTGGTTTCCAGGTTTCTGAACCAAACACCATCATTCTCTTCTCCTTTCTCCCTAAACCCTCACTGACTCTGATCAGTCCCCTTATTCCTGTACTGGGAGGAAGAGGGAGCTCAGGGATGTCCCCACACAAGGCTCCACCAGGTCAGCTCTATCATCCCAGACCCAGATGTGAACACAAGGACTTGATAGTAACACTCTAATTAGTATAAATGATATAAACCTCCTGATGGCTTTGACTTGCACTCAGGAAGCTGCTGCCCAGGGTGAGATGTCAGTGTAGATGAGCTACCAGGCACTGTCCATGCAGGCAGGGACTAACCCTCCAGAGCAGAGCCACTCCTGCACCTCCTGGCTGCAGCCACCACCCTGCAACCTCACTCCTGCTCGTGGCTGGAGCCAAGGACACTCCAAGCTTCATGGCTCCAGGATGAATCCCCTTCTACTGCTGCCATGGGTGGCAGGCACCTCTCAAAGAGAAGAGCTGTGCAGAAGCCTTCACCAGAGCTCCTCTGCCAGTGTCCAAAGCCTTCACCAGAGCTCCTCTGCCAGTGCCAAAGGCAGCCAAGATGCCTTCAGCACTGTTCAGCTATTGACTTTGGAGCTTCAAATGAGGCCCTAATGGCAGCACCTACAGAAGCATAAAGTCACAGGCCATCCAACCATGTACCAGCACCAACCTGGGCACCAAAACACAGGACAAGGTTGGTCCTGCCAGCAGAACTCCAGCTAAGCTTCCCTGGCTGGGCAAGGATGCTGCTTTGGGCTCTCCAACTGTTCAAAAAAACCCATTTAGGTTTAGAATTACTCCACTTTTCTACCAGGAGAGGAACAAAATTCTCTTTACCTCTGAGCAAGGAGCCATTCTGCTCCTTAGATGAGTTTCTTCTTTCAGCCACTTCTGACAGGAGCAGTGACCTGAGGGAGTTACCCTGGATCTCCAAGGAAGAAATCCTACCATCAGTGTGCTCAGCACATTCTTCATCAATGTGAAAACCAAGCAATTAATGGGCTAACACCTAATCCTTCAGAAATGTTGCCAGAGTGGGGCTCCATAAGGAAGGGCTCTAATTTGACAGCTCCAGCCAAAGCTGAAACACCCCAGGACCATTAGCCCTTGACTATGTTTTTTCATCAAAATGGATTGTACACCTCAGGTTTACTCCCTTTAATTCAATCAGTGGCAGTGCCTGACTTATTTGGGGCAATTAAAGTGTAATCTTCCCTCAGATAAGTGCTTTTGCATCGGGGAAAACTCTCAGTTGCCTTTAAGAGATGAACTCAATTTACCCTTCATCCAATTTTGCACCATTTTCTCCTCGCTCCTTCTGTTAATTAGTGACATTGCTAATGGTTTGTTAATTTCTGCCTGCTCCTAGCTTTAGGATTAGGTGACAACAAATTACCATGAAAAAAAAAAAAAAGCAAACCCAAAATATTAAAAAGATGCCCAGTGAGCATGTGGAGCCCTCCCTTACCCAACATGTTTTCTGTAGGCACCAAGTAGCTCCTGCTGAGCAATTCATCAGACTTTGGTCAAGCAGCTGAAAGGGCTGAAAAATCCAATTTGCTGAGAAAAGCCATTCTGAGTTCAACCTGCAGGATCAATGACAACCTGCTCGATTCACTAAATAGATTTAAGTGACATTTAAACCAGTCACTTTTCTGAGATGCTACATAGTCTACATGACCATCAACACCCAAAGTGTCCATCTTCACTTCTGGAAAGTACAAAGTGTTTTCACAGATGGAGAAGGAGGGATACAGGCTTCATGGGAACTTACTAGCTGCAAATCCTCCCCCTGTAGGTAGCTCTTGTGAGACCCCACCTGGAGTGTTGTGTCCAGTTCTGGAGCCCTCAACATGGGAAGGGCATGGAGCTGAATCCTGAGAAGGCCATGAAGATGATCCAGCAGCTCTGGGACAGGCTGGGAGAGTTGGGGTGTTCAGCCTGGAGAAGAGAAGGCTCCAGGGAGACCTTAGACCACCTTCCAGTGCCTGAAGGGGCTCCAGGAAAGCTGGGGAGGGACTTGGGACAAGGGCAGGGAGGGAGGGGATGAGGGGGAAGGGATTAAAAGTGGAAGAGGGGAGATGGAGGTTGGACATGAGGAAGAAATTCTTTGCTGTGAGGGTGGTGAGAGCCTGGCCCAGGCTGCCCAGGGAAGCTGTGGCTGCCCCATCCCTGGCAGTGTTGAAGGGCAGGTTGGATGGGGCTTGGAGCAGCCTGGGCTGCTGGGAGGTGTCCCTGCCCATGCAGGGGGGTTGGAACTGGATGATCTTTAAGGTCCTTTCCAACCCAAACCAGTCTGAAATCCAAATTAAGTCACATCCCAAGCCCTAAACACATTGCTGTGGTCAAGCATAAGCTTTTCCTATTGTAATTAAAAAACACTCATTATTATTTGCACTATGTTTGTGAGCAAAATCCCTGGTGCAAAGTCTGGACCCAATTCTGCTGAAAGCCCTGGAGAAAAAATACTCTGTCCCAAAATCCCTCTTGGGGATTTGATTTCAGTGTCAGCTTAGAGCAGGAGACACTTGGCTCACCCCCTAAAAAGATACTCTCAAACCTAAAGTCCAACAGGATATTTATTAGCTTTACTGTGTTTCAGGTTTTATTTTAAACAAGGATGGGGACTGAAGGGATTTGTGTAAACTTCTTCAAATAGTGCAACCTTCAGAAATAAGTCCAGGGGTCTAGGAGATAATGAAGGGGCCTCATTCTCCCATCAGTAACAGCCTGGGAGGTGCTGAGCAGTTCAGCACCCTCCTCACCTCCCTCATTCAGCAGAGCTGTGAAATATTTTCTCTCTATTCCATGTATTCAGTTACCAAAAAGCTATTAAATAGATTACATTCAAATATATTCATTTTTTCCCTTAGTTTTCCTCCCCACATCTCTTCAGATCAACTGAAAATGGGGAGAGGGGGAACAAAATTAAATACAATTTTATAAGGCTTTAATCTTTTAAGCCTTATGTTCCCTTTTTCACCCAGACACACCACCAAGCCCTGCACTGAGGTCTCTGTTGCCAGCCCCAGCTTTACAGAGGGTGAAACTGGGTCACAGCCAGGTGAGAGAAGAGCTGCTTCCACCTTTCCCAGCAGAGCAGCAAGAGAAGCCCCATCTCTCCAACACTGCCCTGATGTGCTGCCTTCTCCAACATACCAGAATCTGAAAAATAGCCTCTTCTTTGGCTTCCAAGTTCCATTTTAAACACAATCTTGGCACAAAGTCAGTCCAATAACTTTGGTTCCTGACTCTCAGATGTTCCAGTCTATTTGCAGAGAGCATCTGGTGCTCAGCTCTGCAGGGCCAGGGACAGGACAGTGCTGAGCATCCACCCCTGGGAGCACAATTAATTTGGCAGTGAGGTGCTTGTACCACCTCCCAGGAGGGAAGTCATGGACCACCTGCCTGGTGTGCTCACCTGTGTGAAGGATAAACTCAAATGGGTTGGTTAATTAAGCCCATGGTCAGCCCAAAGCACAACTCCTGCTGTGCCCAGGGATACAGAGTTGGAATGGGGTTCACGTGCCCCCCCTTGAACACCCCTCCCTTTGGGATCAACAGACTCAGGTCATTCCAAGCAGGTGCCCTTGAATGGAAAGTGGGTGAATTGGAAGAGCCACCTGCATGAAATCTGGGGTCAAGCTTAAACACTGCATCTTGTTAGGGTTTTGTCTGCTCATATGTTCTTTGAGGAGAACTCTAGGTGGAGGGTTCCAGACAGGATCTCAGGAAGCCCTAAGATCCACCTGAGATCTAGCTAACAACTCAAGATTGAAGGATTTCCTTCATCTCCTCCCAGAGCACATTACACTTGTGCCTCCTGTATGTTTATCAAACCATCAAGTGGTTTGGGTTGGAAGGGACCTTCAAGATAATCTAGTCCCAACCTGCCCACATGAGCAGGGACAGCTCCCATTAGACCAGTTATGGTAAATTCCCAAGTGAGTTTTGGACACTAAGAAGCATTTTACAGCAGGTGATGTGTTTTCAGGGGACTCTTTGGGATGGGGTGGGTACCTGTTGGTGGGCCTTGTTGGGAAGAAAAGCCCTCAAAGAGCCCACTGGCCTCTGCACTGCTTTTTATACCAAACCTGGGCCAAAGGCAGCACTGAGCTCTTGGGAAGAGGTGCCCCAAACTCCTGGCATATTTACTCTCAAATCAGTGTTTCTGAGAAAGTCCTCCTTGAGTGACTCCACCCTTCCTTTTGACCTTCAGAGCAGAGCTCAGCCCACTGCTGGAATCACAGCACACCTTGTTCAAACCCATCTGTAACTCCTATTCCCAAATGGGCACTGCATGAAAAAATATCCACAAATCCTTCCAGTCTCACAGCACTAAAATTGGTGCTGGTTTGAAACCAAGATAATCCTTCTGCCCTTAGAAGGGGAGTCATTTTGCATCCAGCCCCACAGCCACCTGAGAAACAGGACACAGAGCAAAAGCAAATCCATGTTTGCAAGCAAAAAGCAAAGCACTCGTGGCCTGAGGCTGCACAAAACCAGCCTCTACCACAGGCTCTACAGGCTTTGGCAGCACCAGCCCTGGGTCAGAGGTGAGACACCAGGCCTGGCTTTAGTTCTTGTCCCCTTGTCCAAGAGCCCAGCCAGACCTGTGCTGTGCCCAGGGTGCTAAAGCCTCCCTTTGGTGGTGTTGGTGGAAGCAGAGGGAGAGCAGGTTCAGAGAGCAAAGAGCAGCAGAGCAGTGATGCTGAGTGCAGCACAACTGGGGAGAAGGCAAGAGGGGCCAAGGCTGATTTCAGGAGGTCACCCTGACCACATCACCTACTTTGCATTCATTTACCACTTGGCATCCTCAGAAGCCACCGTCTCACTGGCACTGGCATCACACCCACAAGAACATCTGGGAAAGGTGATTTTCTTGTCCCCCTTCCAAACACACCCCAAGCAGGCAGGTTTAGCAGCCCTGCCCTCAGCTCGTGCCCACCCTGCACAGCTCCCAGGGAGCCCAGTCCAAAGCTGTGCCAGAGGAACCACTGTTTTCCAGACAGAACCAGTGCCCTGCAGAGATGGTAACTCATTTTGCTGCTTCTCCATAGGGCTGGTTTATCCTCCTTCCTGACACAGCCCCAGAACTACCCTTCTCCACCAGCTTGTGGCCCCTGCCCTGACACCCAGAGGTCCCAGAACAGCCCCAGGACACTGGAAAAATCAAACATACAACACTCAGGCACTAGATGTGATGCACGTGTCTCCTGCTTGCCCAGGGGACCTCCCAGTACCCTAAACACAAGGTGCAGAACATCTACCCCCATCACAAACCTGAACAACCTGCACCCAGCAAGAGAAAACCCTTTCCCACCGTGGGCAGCAAAACCAGAGAGGGAACAGCAGCCCAAGGGGCATCTCTGCATCAGCAAACAAGAGG
Source organism: Chaetura pelagica (assembly GCF_000747805.2). Classification (NCBI taxonomy): domain Eukaryota; kingdom Metazoa; phylum Chordata; class Aves; order Apodiformes; family Apodidae; genus Chaetura; species Chaetura pelagica. Next base: position 1,630,632 of record NW_009952709.1, on the reverse strand, counting down.
GTGAAACTCCCACCATTTTCTATCGGGCAGGAAATGCAGGTGGAAGCCTCAAGCAGAGGAGATTACTCTTTCAAAAAAGGCAAAATAAATACATACACTAAAATAATGAGCCCTTTTTTTGCCACTTTGGGATTCATATCTTCCAGCTTTTCTCCCCGACGACAAAAGTTCAAGTCCCCAGTAACACAGAAGCCACAATTCTCTCCAAACACATAAATCCAGGAGCCAGAATTCCAGAGGAAAGCATCCCAATGCATAAAACCAACTGAAACACCAGAAACCTCTGCATAAAACCCCCCAGACTGGCAGCATTTTCCTTTTGCTACAACCCTGGGAGCCGTGCAGGGAGGTGTTTTACCTGCAGCCATCACAGGCAGTACCAGTGTGAATTCAGCCAGGCTGAAATAGAAGCAAATCCTTCCCTTTGTTTCCCTTCTGCTCCAGCTTTGCAGAGCTGGGCAGGCTGAAAAGGCAAAACCACTGATGTTTTATGCCTTGATCCGAGGGTTGATGGCACCAATAAATCAATACATAAATATGCTAACAGGATTTCTTGATTAAAAATTCATCCTTTCCCCTGCTAGGCTGGACTCATTCAGCTGCTTTATTCATGAGCATGTCTGCCTGGCTGGGAAAGCTCTTCCACTGCCAAAAATTACAGCTGGGTCAGTTTTTATGTTATTATTTTACTGTATTCTTTATTTTCTTTTTTTTTTTTTACTTCATATTTATTTTATTCATCTTTTGGTTTATATTATTGATATTTATGTATTTTATTTTTTTATTTTGTCTATTTTTCGTTTATTTTTTATTTTATGTATATATATTATATATATTTATGTATATATTTATGTATTTATGTATATATATATTATGTATATATATTTTATGTATGTTTTGTTTATATATTTTTATTTATGTCCTTTATTTTTATTTTATGTATATTTTTGTTTATTTCATTTTTATTATTTTATTTTATTTTTAAAATTTATTTATATTTTTATATATTTCTATTTAATTTTACTTTTTTATTTTATTTTTTGATTATATTATTTTAATTTTATTTACTGTTTATTTCATTTATATATTTGTTTTATTTTTTAATTTTTCATTTTAATTATTTTATTTTATTATTGGTTTTCATTTTTTTATTTACATTTCTTTTTTGTAACCTCTCCTCCCCTTTAATTTAGTTTTAGGCAGGTGTGGACTTTAATTCTGAAGGTAAAGTCAGGCTGGGCAATTGCTGTTGGCCACAGGTGATGCTGAAGGTCAGAGCCCTGGTGCAGGTGCTGAGGAGGAAGCCCTGCAGGAAGCACAAAGCCTTGGGAAGCTCCCAGAGCAGTGAGGACACTGAAGCTGCAAAGTGGACCTGACATCTGCACCTTCTGCAAGGTCACACAACACATTCCCTGGAATGATGATCCAGGCAGCAGGGGGAGGGAGCTGGTTCTGCCCCTCTGCTCTGCTGAGAAGGCACCTGCAGTGCTGGGTACAGCTCTGGGGCACGGGGAACACATGGAGCTGTTGCAGGGGGTGTGTTGGACATGGAGCTGTTGGAGTGAGTCCTGAGGAGGTCACGGAGATGATCCAAGGGCTGGAGCAGCTCTGGGGACAGGCTGAGAGAGTTGGGGTGTTCAGCCTGGAGAAGAGAAGGCTCCAGGGAGACCTTAGAGCACCTTCCAGTGCCTGAAGGGGCTCCAGGAAAGCTGGGGAGGGGCTTGGGACAAGGGCAGGGAGGGA
>NW_009952709.1:1608653-1618071 GCF_000747805.2 Chaetura pelagica | reverse complement strand
ATACACTAAAATAATGAGCCCTTTTTTTGCCACTTTGGGATTCATATCTTCCAGCTTTTCTCCCCGACGACAAAAGTTCAAGTCCCCAGTAACAAAGAAGCCACAATTCTCTCCAAACACATAAATCCAGGAGCCAGAATTCCAGAGGAAAGCATCCCAATGCATAAAACCAACTGAAACACCAGAAACCTCTGCATAAAACCCCCCAGACTGGCAGCATTTTCCTTTTGCTACAACCCTGGGAGCCATGCAGGGAGGTGTTTTACCTGCAGCCATCACAGGCAGTACCAGTGTGAATTCAGCCAGGCTGAAATAGAAGCAAATCCTTCCCTTTGTTTCCCTTCTGCTCCAGCTTTGCAGAGCTGGGCAGGCTGAAAAGGCAAAACCACTGATGTTTTATGCCTTGATCCGAGGGTTGATGGCACCAATAAATCAATACATAAATATGCTAACAGGATTTCTTGATTAAAAATTCATCCTTTCCCCTGCTAGGCTGGACTCATTCAGCTGCTTTATTCATGAGCATGTCTGCCTGGCTGGGAAAGCTCTTCCACTGCCAAAAATTACAGCTGGGTCAGTTTTTATGTTATTATTTTACTGTATTCTTTATTTTTTTTTTTTTTTTTTACTTCATATTTATTTTATTCATCTTTTGGTTTATATTATTGATATTTATGTATTTTATTTTTTTATTTTGTCTATTTTTCGTTTATTTTTTATTTTATGTATATATATTATATATATTTATGTATATATTTATGTATTTATGTATATATATATTATGTATATATATTTTATGTATGTTTTGTTTATATATTTTTATTTATGTCCTTTATTTTTATTTTATGTATATTTTTGTTTATTTCATTTTTATTATTTTATTTTATTTTTAAAATTTATTTATATTTTTATATATTTCTATTTAATTTTACTTTTTTATTTTATTTTTTGATTATATTATTTTAATTTTATTTACTGTTTATTTCATTTATATATTTGTTTTATTTTTTAATTTTTCATTTTAATTATTTTATTTTATTATTGGTTTTCATTTTTTTATTTACATTTCTTTTTTGTAACCTCTTATTATTTTAATTTTATTTACTGTTTATTTCATTTATATATTTGTTTTATTTTTTAATTTTTCATTTTAATTATTTTATTTTATTATTGGTTTTCATTTTTTTATTTACATTTCTTTTTTGTAACCTCTCCTCCCCTTTAATTTAGTTTTAGGCAGGTGTGGACTTTAATTCTGAAGGTAAAGTCAGGCTGGGCAATTGCTGTTGGCCACAGGTGATGCTGAAGGTCAGAGCCCTGGTGCAGGTGCTGAGGAGGAAGCCCTGCAGGAAGCACAAAGCCTTGGGAAGCTCCCAGAGCAGTGAGGACACTGAAGCTGCAAAGTGGACCTGACATCTGCACCTTCTGCAAGGTCACACAACACATTCCCTGGAATGATGATCCAGGCAGCAGGGGGAGGGAGCTGGTTCTGCCCCTCTGCTCTGCTGAGAAGGCACCTGCAGTGCTGGGTACAGCTCTGGGGCACGGGGAACACATGGAGCTGTTGCAGGGGGTGTGTTGGACATGGAGCTGTTGGAGTGAGTCCTGAGGAGGCCACGGAGATGATCCCAGGGCTGGAGCAGCTCTGGGGACAGGCTGAGAGAGTTGGGGTGTTCAGCCTGGAGAAGAGAAGGCTCCAGGGAGACCTTAGAGCAGCTTCCAGTGCCTGAAGGGGCTCCAGGAAAGCTGGGGAGGGGCTTGGGACAAGGGCAGGGAGGGAGAGGACAAGGGAGGATGGATTAAAACTGCAGGAGGGGAGGTTTAAATTAGACACTAGGAGGAAATTTTTTGCTGTGAGGGTGGTGAGACCCTGGCCCAGGTTGCCTGGAGAAGTGAAGGGTCTGGTGAGATCCTACAGTGGCTGAAGGGGCTCCAGGAAAACTGGGGAGGGACTTTTCACCCAAGAGGGCAGGGATAAGACAAGGGGTGATGCTTTTTAAACTGAAAGAGGGGAGATTTAGGTCAGACATCAGGAAGAAATTCTTCCCCATGAGGGTAAGAAGGCACTGGAACAGGTTGCCCAGGGAGGTTGTTGATGCCCCATCCCTGGAGGTGTTGAAGGGCAGGTTGGATGAGGCTTGTGCAGCCTGGGCTGCTGGGAGGTGTCCCTGCCCATGGCAGGGAGGTTGGAACCTGGTGATCTTTCAGGTCTTAACCTTAACCACTAGGATTCTATGATGAAAAGAGCCCAGAAAGACCAGAGCTGCAACCAGAGGCTCCCAAACATATTTCATGGGCTACCTGCAGCCCAGAAGTCTGTTTGGCTCAGAGTCTTTGTCCTGTGACACCAGACCAAAGCACTGCCTGTCTGAGAACCACAGTGCTCAAGCCACCAAGCAACACCTTGGGGCAACCCCACTAAGCCAGACCCATCTCTCCCAATGCCCTCAAAAGCCATGTCTAACCCCCAGCAAACCTTCCCACCCACACTCCATGGGCAGCATGACCCTAAAAGCCAAGCAGTTGGTAAAAACAAGCAATTCCAATCATTTCACCCACACGTGGCTCAGACTGAGATGCTAAGGGGCAGCCACTTCATGCAGCAAAACTCCCAGTGATTTTACAATCCAAGCCAGCACTGCAGGTGCCTCACATGGTTGTCCTCAAGTTTCTTCTCTCTGAACACTTAGAGCTCTGGTTTGTGAGAGGGGGCAGAGGGCACTGCCTGGTCCCCAACAGAGGCTGCTGGGCTTGGGCTGTGCAGAGCCTGAGGAAAGGCTGCTGCTAGAAACCAGGCACTGCTTTGGAGCTGGAAATTCTTGGAAAGGAGGAGTTCTTTCCATGTCACTCTTGGCTTGAGGAGAAGACTCCTGTGTAGCTGGAGTTACACTTAGAATAAATTCAGTGTCACTGAAGACACATCACAAAGCCAACCAGCAAGGCTTCCTGGATCTGCAAGCTGCTGTTGAACAGCTAAAGCTGCCCCCAAATGTGCTCCTGGAGGAGGGAGGAGCACACACACTTGTGGCAGACACATTGTTTACACCTCACAGACACACGGGGTATTTACAGAAGGATAAGGACACAGTCAGATGAAAATATAAGTTGATGTTGGTCTAGTGAGTAGATGCAGAATCAACTTTTCCTCCCAGTCAGCATCCAGGGGCCTGTAGCCCTTAACTCAGCAAGCCAGAGCCAGTCACATGGAACTATTCCCAGAACACCAAAACAATCCAATACTCCATCATTTTCTGCCTTTGAACACAGGAAATTGTGGATCAATGCCCCAAATCACTGTCAATAATGACAGTCCTAAGAATAATGCCCAGCCTTCCTCATCATCTTAAATGCAGGCCCAGACACTTCCTGAAAGAAGAAACCCTACCCACCTCAAGCACTGAGTTTCCCCTCCAAACATTGCAGGCAAAAGCTTCCCAAAAGATTTTCAATAGCAGAAAACTCTTCATGTGAATTAAAGCCTGGATTCCTTAGCATAAAACGGTAACAACAGGCTGTGACATGAGGGGCTCCTCAGCAGAGGATGGGGATGTGCAGAGCATCCAGCCATTAAGGTTGGGGACCTTCTCATTTTGTCTTCAAATGAGACAACCTCCAGCAGTCCAGCTTCTCCCCAAGTCAATTACAAGCAGAAAATGCCCTTGTAGATACATCTGCAGCTCATAGATGGGCTGAGAGGTTGGTCACACCAAGCTTAGAGCACAGAGAAGCCCTCAAGCCCAGAAGTCCTTTGTCAGTGCAAACCCTACTTCTTAGGTCAGGGGTCCCAAAGCTATTTTATCCCTTCCATTTTCTTGTCTCAGACCAAACAAAAAAAAACCCATCAGCTGTGATCCCCTCATCTCCATCTTTAGATGTTCCACAAGGTTTTATGAGCTATTTTAAATAGAAAAGGACTGTCTGCTACAGGGGCTGTGTGGGGGGAAATTCTTAACCACAAGTCTTGCCAAACACTTCCACATTTGAATGAAAACTGCCTGTGAAATTCCAGCTTTAATGAAAATGTGAAAAGGTTTAGTGTCAATTCAGTGAGTCTGCATAAAATGACAGCCCAGAGCTGCTCTTTCCCATGTTCCAGGAGCCTTCACTGGGGGTGACACTGCCAAACAGCACAAGGTTTTGCCACAGACACACTCATAATCTAAAACTAAAATCAGCAGATGCAGCCAGTTTCTTGTCTTGATGAGTAGGTGATATTTAATCACATTCATTTAATCACACTAGTTAATTTATCAAATTAATTTCAATTCTTATTTTTACTGTTGCTAAACACAGTAATAAATGCTTTGAATTCCACCTGCCCTATTTGGAGAGCATCCAATACCTGAAGGGGCTCCAGGAAAGCTGGGGAGGGACTTTGGACATGGGCTTGTAGTGAGAGGATGAGGGGAAAGGGATTAAAACTGCAAGAGGGGAGATTTAGATGAGATACTAGGAGGAAATTCTTTGCTGTGAGGGTGGTGAGAGCCTGGCCCAGGTTGCCCAGGGAAGCTGTGGCTGCCCCATCCCTGGCAGTGTTGAAGGGCAGGTTGGATGGGGCTTGGAGCAGCCTGGGCTGGTGGGAGGTGTCCCTGCCCATGCAGGGGGTTGGATCTAGATCTTTAACATCCCTTCCAACCCAAACCAGTCTGGAATTCTAAGAGCAGCTTCAACTTGCACATTGTTGTGGCACCCTCATGACATATCCCACCAGACTGACCACAGATGCCTCCAACCCCAGCAGACTGTCCTGTCTTTCCTACTGCTCACAGAAGACAGTCCTGACATCACACATCTGTGTGGTCCCCTAAGTCCAGCACCCCCAAGCTGCCTCCCACCCACCACCAAGTCACCCAGACACAACTTCACACCCATATTGTGCCCACGGCAGCACCTGCCTTTGCTCCTCTCCTACACCCCATGGCACCTGGCCTGGAGATGAAAGAACCAACCTTTTTCCCCAGAGTCCCAGCTCAGCCACCTTCTTCTGTGGCAGAACCTGGCCATGGCTATCCTGGGTTGTCCTAGGACTGATGAGAGCAAATGAAATCTTCCCTTCTGGTTTTCTTCAAAGCTTTATGCTCTTCCATTCCAAGCACAGATGCAGCAGTGATGGTGCAAGCAGGTTGGCACCTTCCTGACAGCACCCACCTGCCTTCTCAGCCCTCCTAAGAAGGCAATTGTTGGGTGTGTGAGGGAGCTGCCTGGACCCTCCAGCTATCATCTTGTCGAGGTAATTCCATCAGAAGGTGTCACTTCTTGGCAAGCACTGATGATTGAGCTGCTCTTTGGAGAGGTTTTAATTTCTTTTCAGAGAGCAATTGCTCTGCTGCAGGGGCTCTGAGTTGGTATGATGGATGTCACTCTCCTGCTGCACATCAAACATCTCCCATGAAACCCAGAGGTGGCCACACCCCAGTCATTTTCAACAAACTGAGGCACTAAATAAATGCAGGAGGTTCAGCCAGGAGCTTCAGCTCTTGCTCAGCTTTAGACATTTGCTCAAGTGCTTTTCTCAACAGGGCAATTTGCTGATTGGGGCTGAAATGTCCCTTTTAGCCTTGGAAGGCCCACGTGGACACAGGGTCAGACAGATGGAGACCCAGGCATGGGCAGGGAATGCATCTCACCCATCTTGGTGTCTAAAGGTTTCAAAGCCCTGTTAACCTTAGACAAGCTCCACATTTTCTAATTCACTATCTTGGGATTTCTGCAGAACCTTCCAGATTACTGAGGATGCCAAGCCTGCCCTGCATCCCTAGGAGATGTGCTGGGCTACAGATACCTGACCAGATCCCACTGGTAGCAAGTATGTTCCTCCAGAGCCTGGGCTGAAGCTTCTCTCTAGGAGGAGATGAGAAACCAACTTCTGCTCAAGAGCAAGGTGCTCAGGAGAGTTTGGACATGGATCTCCAGGGAGGGTTTTGGGTAAAGAAGTTATTTTATGTCACCAAGTTTCTGCCTGGCCTGTAGGGGATCCTGTTTATACAAGATTTGAAACTTGGGCAAGATGCTGAGAACTAAGTGGCTGTCACACAAAAGTGATAATAACCCAAATTAAAGATCTTTGACCTAAAAAGGCTCATTTTTTTCTACAGAATAAACATCCCTGCCACCCCAACAAAACGTGTAACAACATCATGGGACAGATCAGGCTTCAAACCAGCAGGAAACAGGAGTGACATCCAGGCCCCCTGTGACCAGCTGGAAGAAGGTCTATGCATCAACCCAGTCAAGGGCTCAGAAAAGGTATAAAGGAGACCTGGGCAGCACAGAGGCCACGTGCAGGCTCTCCCTGGTGGGATGGGTTTCACACCTGGCCCAGGCTCTAGCCAGAACTTCCAACGTGGCTTTTGTGCTCAACTTAATAGCTTGGCTGGTCTCTTCTGTGCTTTTCTTGCAAGGGTTTGCTCATCCCTCCCTTGGTCCCTGCCTCCTGCAGATTTCCAGCCCTGGCTGTGCAGAAGCACCAATCCACACTCCCAGGTTCTTCACATCTGCTCCCCCAGCTCTTCACTATCACACCCATCCTGCTCTCCCAACTGCTGCCAGGCTCTGTGCTGCCTGCTCCTGCTCCTGCTGTCACTGCTCCACTTTCCTCCAAGTAACTGGTCACACTGAAGCACGAGAAACCAACATTTCATCCCCCAGCAGCAGGAGGCAGGGAATTATCTGTCACCTTCGTGAGCACGTATAAGGTGGCTGATTCTTATCAGCAAATTGAAGTCAGCCTCACTCAACAGTGAATGTCATTTAACATGGACAACATGAGGGGGTTTTCTCTTCTTTATGGAACTGCAGGGAGAAAGAGAGCACCATGATACCCATGTGGCACCTGAGCACAGGGGAGGGGCTCAGCTCCCATCTCCATCAGGGGTGCACAACACCAGCCCAGCCCATGTGCCCTGCTGGCTCTGTCACCCAGCACCTGGGCTTGGCCATCCCCCCTGGCACTCAGGGCACTCCCAAGAGCAAATGCACAGTGACAAGAGCAGGTCAGCACTGGTGAACATCAGGTCCCAAGGGTGATCTCTCCCCAGGTCAGGGCTCTGGGCACGTTCACAGGAGGTATGTGGCCCAGCTGGGAGGCAGATGCTCTCAACTCTGAGATGCTCTAAGAAGCTGAGAAGTCAGGACAGGGTCTTTGCTGCAGACAAGGCTGTGCAGGCAGGTTTCCTCACACAGCTCTAAGCATGGTTGGCTTTTTCATCATTAAGTTTTTTCATCTGTTTGCTCCTTACTTCCCATCATGTGCTGCACTGGCAGGGGGGTTGGAACTAGGTGATTTTTAGGGTCTCTTCCAACCATCCTATGATCCTATGACCTCCAACAGATCTAGGTCCACCTCTTTGAAGACCCAGGTAAATCCTGAGGCCATGGCCTCATGCTGTGTCTCCAGAGAGCATTTCATCTCCTGCAACACAACATCAGAAAGCCCCAGTGAAAGCAGAGGACTCTTGTTTCCAGGCTGCTCTTGTGCAGCTGGGCATGGCAGCAGCACCCTGGGCTCTTCTGGGGGTACTAGCCTCCCCCAGACCTGGCTCCTCACACCCCCCATTCAACTGGAGCAAAGCTTGCCCCTTGGACACTGCAGTGTAAAAGGAAGATGAGGTCAGGAACGTGCTGTGTGATTCAGAGTGGCAGAACAAAACCTTTCCTTGTGCTTATTCTTCCTGCTAACAGACTGTGAGGGAAGCACTTCAGCCAATTTTTCCCCCTCTTTCCTCTCTTCTCTTGCTTTTGCTGGCTGAACAGTTTTGCTCCTCCATTTGTTAATTCAGAAGAAGGAGACCTGATACACACAGAGTAATCACAGGAGGCCAAATCCATCAGAAACCCCCTCAGACACTGACACTGCAGCTTCCCAGCCCCAGGATGTGCTGTAGAAAAACCTCCAGTGTTCTCATCCATCTCAGTATCTAACAGTTATGGATTTGTGCTTCAGTGGACTGGCTGCAAGTCACTTCTACCAGACAGCAAACAGCACACTGGGTGTATTAGGAGAGAAAAGCCATTTCCAAGCCACCTGCAGAGTCCCACAGACTTTGCTATTGCATGTACTGCTGTACCCAAGTGGGCAGGACAGTCAGACATCAGGGAAGCCAAGGGCACAACCTCACAGGAAAATCCAATCATGAGCAGAAGACCAGCAAAAAGCCATTTAAGTCACTTCTCAGCCTTAACTTGCAGGGTTTAAAAAGTTCTTGAAAGTGTGGGAGGTTCTTATGCCCAGGAGGAATCTCCCAAGCAGACAGTGAGACAAGAGGAACATTAACCCAAGTCTCTGAGATGACAGATGCTGCTTTATGTGATAGATGTTACTCATTTCCCTTCTGCCTTCTATTGCACACTCACCTGCCCCCTTCCTCCACCTTCCTGAGAAGTTTTCCATAAGAGACCATCTCCTGGCCCAGGCAGCCAGTGCTAGTCCCATTCCTCAACTCCCAGTTGTCACTGATGAGGACTCAGCATCAGTGGTTCAATCTTGATAAACCACCCCAGAAACCACATGAGCTCTCCAAACAACCAAGTCAAACAGATTCTCCTCTCCCCCTACAAACCCCAATGCATCCCTCATTCCACCAACAAAGCCATCTCTAGGTTGGGCTGGAAATGGCACAGTCATAGCCCAGCCTTCCATTTCTCTGTCTTTATGGGAATCAAGAAATTCAGAGACACAAAGGTGAACCAAAAATACCAAGTGGATCATCAGCTGCTTGAAATTCAGAGAAAGTAAATTTCTACTTGGGAACCAATTTAGGGTGGACTTACATTTTATTTGAACTGTTCATTCCTACTTACAAGCATATTAGGTTAGGCCCAGTTCACAGTCTTGAAATGCCCACAGGACACTAATATTTGCCAGCAGAAAATAGAAGCAGCATGAAAACCTCTTGCCATTAAGATCAAAAGGCAGCAAGTGCACACTCTGACATTTCATCCTCTCCTGCATGGAGTCCCTGCTTTGCAAAGCAAATTCCACCATGTAGCTTTGAACTCCTGGAGAGAAAAGATGAAAGGTGAAAACTCAGCTCTTTGAAAGTCAACATCAAGACTCCTGCAAGCTCCAGATGGATCCAGCTGGACCCATCGTTTCCTCTAGGAGCACTGGGACCACAACCCACACTCCTCAGCAGCTCATGGTGCACCTCCACTGCAAAGGCACAGCTGCACCTTCCTGAGGGGCACAAACCAGCTCCAACAGTGCTGGCTGGGTAAGGACCATGGCAAGGAGCTCAAAAACCTTCCTAAGCCACTGAGCACAGAGTGGAAAGCACTGTGGTCCCAGCTGACCTCACACACAGGGCTAGGGCTGCCCCAGCTGGCTCTCTGAAGGCCACCAGTGCCTCTTTCCTCTGATTACAGGTGGTGTAATGAGTTCTTCTACTTAGCAGAGTAAAGGAATTCTTCTCATCAGGGC
>NW_009952709.1:1600299-1608239 GCF_000747805.2 Chaetura pelagica | reverse complement strand
ATTCCTGGGCAGCTACAAGACTTTTCAGGCTTTTCTCACTTTGCAAACCAAGGTTAGCACCCCAGGGCAGCCAGGATGGAAGGCAGGAGAGCATTTCCTGATGGACAGTGAAGTTCTTGTGTGACAAAAACTCAGAATTACTGCTCTAGAAAACAGGAAATTATACTGTTGTCTCCTTAAGAAGTTGCACACCTCTGAGTAGCCTATCTTGGCACTAAGCACCAGATGAATCACTGTCATTCACAACCACTAAGCATGTTAACAAGCTGATTTAAATACCATTGCTTGATTTGAAAACTAGACCTGGAGGAAGATCAGGACTTGGAAAGACTCCAGATCCCAGGCACCACAGTTTCTCTTGCTCTGCACGATTCCCTCCCTCCTCTGTATTTGTCCCCAATACTCAGCCTCAGTTTTCTTTACCCAGACTCTGCACCTGCCAAGAACTTGGGAGGCCATCACTGGCAATGTCCTCTTCCCTCAGCAATGCTGACACCCTCAAGCTCCAGCCATGCTAACTGCTCCATGGTGATCCTTAGCATGCTAAAATACTTCATGGGAACTGATGAATGAATTCACATGGTGGTCCCAAGAGATAATCTGGTCACCAGTCTCCACTCCCCTCATTAATGGCTCCTTTGGGCACAAGCAGAGTGGACACACTTTGTTGTCCCACATCATCCCAACCACCACGTGGGGCTTCAGGTGAATGTCACTGACTGCAGAAGTGCCTGCTCTGAGGAGCAGAGCCCAGAGCAGAACCTGTGCCAGAGTCACCAAACCAGGACACAGCAGTCAAGGGGCTGGTCCACATAACTGGGAAACAACTCTTGTCATTTGAGCAGCCTGGGACTGAACTAGTCCCACAGCTGCTGAAAAAGACATTGAGTTTGCTACTCAAAGGCACATTCACAGAATCACTGAATGGTCAGGGTTGGAAGGGACCTCTGGAGATCAGCTGGTCCAACCCCCTGCTAGAGCAGGATCCCCTAGAGCAGATCCCACAGGAACACATCCAGGTGGGGTTGGAATGTCTCCAGGGATGGAGACTCCATCTGTGGGCAACTTGTCCCAGTGCTCTCTTACCCTCAGATGTCACACATCAGCAACACTGCTGCCCACACTGGACTGCTGCTCCAGGGGAACTTCTCATTTCAGGATCCAGAAGATGCTCCCCCATACTTCAGGAACATCTGATCTGTCTGCACTGGATTAGACTGAAAAAAAACCTGTCCACAACACAGGACTGGGCCACCAAGTCCTCTCACACTGAGGAAAACAGTTCAGTGACTCTATTTTAATCCCTTCTCAACTCATGCTGAAGGCTCAGATGAGGAGGAACACTCTCCATTTGCTGGAGAAAAGGTTCCTCCCTGCACTCAGACCACAAAAACTTTCCCAAATCACCTGTTGCTCCTTGGACCTTCTTGAGTAGAACCAGGCCCCAGGTGACAAACCTGCAGCTCACACAACAGAAATGCTTGTTCAGAGCTCTGAGGCTGCTGATTCAGGAAGGAGTTTTCCCCAGCTGATTCCTAAAGCATTTCACCCAATTGATGATTCAGTCTTTTTGCCTCAGGCATAAATCACCTCCCAGATCAAGCCTTACTAGAAAGCTTTCATTGGCCCTAATTAAACTTAAACACTGTGAAAAGTATAAACAACAGCTCAGCAAGGAAAAATTGGGCTGAGGTTTGTGAACCTGCATTCTTCCTGCCCCCTTAATTGCTCAATTTATCACAGGAGAGGGAGTGAATATTTGCAATGTAGATGATTTCCTGCAAAGCCTCACCTTTGGTGCTGTTTTTCTCTAGATCTGCAGTCTGCATCTGGCCAGGTATTAAGTCATCTCAGCCCTTGAGAAACGACTGAATAACCTCAACAACCTCCCAACAAGCCTCTCACTTAGGAAAGTCCTGAGCCAAACCATCAAACTCAAGCCCAAACTTTCTCTTCTCTGAAAATCAGTTTATACCAAACTCTTCAGTTTGCCTGATGACACCACAGACCAACCTTTCAGTCCCCCAGAATCACCATGTTAAGGGTTGGAAGGGACCTCTGGAGATCATCTAGTCCAATTCCCCTGGCAGAGCAGGTTCACCTGGAGCAGGTTGCACAGAATGGCATTCAGGTGGGTTTTGAATGTCTCCAGAAATTGAGATTCCACAACTGTTCTGGGCAGCCTGTTCCAGCTGCCACCCTCAAAGTCAAGAAGTTCCTCTTTATGTTAAGACAGAACTACTTATGTTCAAGTTTATGCCCATTACCTCTTGGCCTGTCACTGGGCACCACTGAAAAAAGCCTGGTCCCATCCTCCTGATACCCACACCCTGAATGCATTGATAAGCATTGATAAGAACCCCCCCCTCAGTCTTCTCTTCTCCAGACTAAACAGACCCAAGTCCCTCAGTCTTTCCTGAGACCAGAGAGATGTTCCAGTCCCCTCATTACCTTCCTAGGCCTTTGCTGGCCCCTTTCCAGCTCTTTTGTGTCCTTCTTGAACCAGGGAGCCCAGAACTGGACACAGTTCTTCTGATGTGGCCTCACCAGGGCAAAGCAGAGGAGCAAAGCTGCTTTCAGGACAGAGCAATCTCTGTCCTTTGGTGATGTTACTGCTGAACTTCTAGAGCCCATCTCACCCTGGGACTGACCCTGGAGCCACCACCACTGCAACCTAAAAATCCAACCCCTTCTGAGCACCCCACAACTGTAGCACAGCAGAGAAAGAGGAGCACTAGCCCAAGCCCTGCTGAAGCAGGGCAAGCAAATCAATCCCCATTTTCCAGAAGAAATTAATGTCCCATTAAGGAAGCAGCCTGTAACCTCAGCTTCCTCCTAATGCATCCCAGCCCTGCCCTGCCTGGCACCCCAGGGATGCCAGCCCTGCCACTGGTGTTGGGGGGCTGTGCTGCACCAGGAGGAAGGGAGGGGGTTTGTAGGAGAAGGTGACAACCCAGCCCAGCCAAACCCACCCCGGGGCAGTGGGCACACGAGGGAGGGGGGAGGGAAGGGCTCTGCTACATCTGGGGAGCAACAGCTTTCCCTGCTTGGCAATTCCCCCCTCATTTCTCACTGACCTTGCTGTGTCTGCTCAGGTATTGCTCTCACCACCCCCTCTCCTCTCTCCTGAAGGTCTTTTTGCAGTTCCCTTTGCCCTTTCTTAAATATGTTCATGCCAGAGGGTTTCACCTTCAACTTCTGGCTTGGCCAGAGGCAGATCTGGACCTTGGAGCTGGGAGAGCTTCCAGCAGCTCCTCACAGGAGCTCTCTGGCCTCTCTGTCCCTGGCAAAGCCACATTCCCACCAAGGGAAATCACCTCCACCATGGAAGGATTTTCCCAGCCAAAACCAGGAACCAAATGGTGGATCCAAGCTCCCTGAACAAGTGACAACCCCTGACACTCACGCACTGTCTGAGCCAAGAGAGGCCAAGGAGCAGGACCTGACACACGTGCCCTTACACCACCATCCAAGTGCTGGATGCAAGAGGCAACACCTTCCAGCTTCTTCCCACCTCAGCCCAGTGTGAGCCCAGCTCAGATCCAGCTGGTTCAGGCAGCACTGAGGTGATGCTGGACTGACAGACCAGCTGCACAGCTCTTACCCCTGCACAGTGACCATCACACCAGCAAACACCCACCACACCACGTTTTCAGTCACTGCTTCAGTGTGGTTATAACTGTTGCTTCATTGTTCAATGTGATGAACTTGGAGGAGGCCCAGAAGAACCCAAGACAAAGCCAAGTGGCCAGAAAAGCTCAGATGACTGAAGCTGTGAAGAAGTGAAGGGCTGTGCAGAGTGGATCTTCTCCACCCACACCTTTTCTCAGCTGCTGACCTGCAGCAGCACAACCAGGTCCTCCGCAAGCAGAGCAGCACAGGGAAGGGGTGACACAGCACGTGGGGCAGGGCCAGGGGAGAGGGGACAGAGGTGGCCACAGACACTCTGCAGAGTGGTCTCATGGCAAGACACACACTACTCAATCTCCACCCCATCCAGAGACCCTCATTTCTGAGACATGAGCCCAACCACTATGAACACCTAAGCTGGGGTCTCAGACAAGGCTTGACATCCTCCATCAGACACTCAACCCCTTCTCCTTCAGGCACCTGCTCCTGATCAGATCAATGACTCTCCAGAATGATACCATCTTGGTTTGCAAAGCAACCTCCAAAATCAATACCCCAATAGTAAGCTCTGGGGGTTTTTTTGCATGTGGTACAAAAGGTGGTTTGAGAGAAGATGACCTAATCCACCATGTATGGATTAATCAATCCCAGCCAGGGGGCTAATGGGCTTTTCTTACAACAGTTGCCACCAGCAGGAAGGAGGGGGGTTGCTGGATGAGGGGGGGGAGAGACCAGTTGTGTGCTGAGGTTTCAGAGGGAGGGCAGGGCATGCAGTGGGCAAATGGGCCTTTCTAGAAATGGCTCTTTAGTGGGCAGAGACTGGGATGAAATGGAGGAACCAAGCAATGACTGGAGAAGGTAATAAATCAGATATATTGGCTTCAAACACAGCAGAATTCTACCTTGCAATTTACTGTGGTTGATATGAATAATACCTTCCTGCTGCTACAGAAACCTCACAGGAAGGTCTGTGGGGCTGGAGTCTGTAATGAAGCAGACTGAACACTTTGTAGCTCAATGGGCCAGGGCAATGGTCTGGAGGCTTTATTAATGCCTGCCCTAGTTCTTTTTCCACATTGGCACTCCTGGCTAGAACAGTGTGGGCTGATCCTGATCCCCTGTGCAGGGCAGATTGTCCTTCCTCCTACAGGCAGCAGAAAGCAGCAGCCAGTGCAGCCACACGTTACCAGCAGCAGCACTTGCTCTCTCCTTCCAGCCCCTGAGTGGGTTTGTACACAAGAGCATCACACTGCCTGGAAGCCAGTCCTTCAGGTGTTGCTAACTGGGTGAAGTTGCCCTACTCTGTAAACCTGGGAACAGCAAAACTGACCCAGAGGTTTTGACCTGGAGTGGCTGAGACAGCCCAGGTCCTGGCTGGCAGGAGGCACAACCAGCAAAGACCCTAGTGAGGAAGCTCAGTCTGGGGCATCTTCTCTCCAGAGCCATGCCAGGTGTGAAGGTGACTGACAGGGCTGTGCAAAACTCCACTGGAATTGCCAAAACTAGTGCTGGATCACAGAACTGTTCTGGTTGGAAAAGACCTTTAAGATCATCAGGTCCAACCATCTCAGTGCTGACATCCAGCAGATGCTGGTCATTGACATCACAAGTCTGACCACAAAGGCCAGACCCAGTCAAGAGAGGAAACCTCCAGCTACAAAATACTCACTAGTCACTGGTTTTGCCACCCTATAGTGTGAAATTTGGTGACTGCCCTTCCATGGGATACCATGAGAACCTGCTCCTGCTCCCAGCCCATCCTGCAGCAGAGCCCACCAGCACCTTGCAGGGACGCAGCCCATGTCTGACCCAGGGTAACACCACCCTGGCACCTGGGAACATGCTGCAGGTGAGCAAGTCTGCAGCCTCAAACCACCCCAGGCCACGAGAGTGCTTCAAAAGCTCTTACTGGTCCCCCAGAACAACCCTCAAGGTAACAAATCCTCCTAAACCCCAGCGTGAGGTGCTAAATCAACAGGGGGGAAAATGCACCAACTACACCACTTTTTTTTTTTTTTCCCCAGGATAACCTTTTCCAAAAACCACCTTCCCCAAGCTCCCACGATGCCCACCAGCAGCCCAGGAGTCCTGCAGCCCCGTGGGTGGACTCACATTGTAGAGGATGTCTGTCCACCCCTCCATGGTGATGCACTGGAAGACGGTGAGCACAGCAAAGAGGATGTTGTCAAAGTTGGTGATGCCATAGTTGGGCCCTTGCCAGTACTCCCTGCAGGTGGTCCCACTCTCACACTGCCTGGCAGGAGGCTCCTCTCCACAAGGAAAGTCTCCCACCTCATCACCTGTAGAGAAAAACAGCAGGGAGAAAAGTTACTGACTGAAGCCAGTCAAGCTACATGCAGCTCTGGAGCCCCCAGGGTAAGGAGGGACTTGGGGCAAGAGCAGGGAGGACCTTGGGGCAAGGGGGGGGATGGATTAAAACTGCAAGAGGGGAGATTTAGATGAGACACTAGGAAGAAATTCTTCATCATGAGGGTGGTGAGAGCCTGGCCCAGGTTGCCCAGAGAAGCTGTGGCTGCCCCATCCCTGGAGGTGTTTCAAGGGCAGGTTCAAGATCAATCTGGAAAAGTGCTGAGTTTTCCAAGTAAGTAAATATACCAAGTAATATTCCTGTTTACACAGAGGTGCAATTGGTGCCACGTTGTGCTAATGGAGCAGCAAACTGCACAGAATCAAATTCAACAGGGGGGAAACAAGATCAGCACCAGCAGAAATTAGGAATAATCATTCCACAGAGCAAATGAAAACAAGAGGAAAACAAGTCAGTCACTGTAGCTCCAGGATCCATCTATATGTGTGTTTTCCTGTTGACTCAACACCTTAAAGCAGGACATCTCTCTCCAGCTCCCATATGGGCCCCCCCAGGATTTCATGAGGGTTTAGTGAGACAAACCTGCCAAGAGAAAATACCAGATCTGGCTCTTGCAGACCCTCTGTGAGGGACAATCCACTTTTAGCTCTGTTTGGCATTTTGTTACCAGGTAATGCTCAGAAAAAATGCAATGTATGTCTCCTGCAAAGGGCTGGGTTTCAGTCTGCTTTCTTTTTTTCAAGATAAAGTGAGACCAGAAGAGGTCCCTCATGCCAGGGCTGGGGAAGGGAGAGAAGAGAGGAGTCTCAAGGAAAAAATTGAGAAACAAATGTGGTGGCCTGTCCTGGAGCAGCTTCAGGGCCCTCAGGCTGGGTCAGCTGAGCAGGGTGGCTGTGTAAAAATCCTCCTGTGCCAGCAGAACAGCAGGGCAGGGAGGGTGCAGGGGGAGGAAAGGAGGCAGGTCCCCACTGCAACAGGTGCTGCCATTGGGTTTTACCAATTTGTCAACAGAGAAATATTTCCATTAGCTCAGAAGAGCCTGTTGGGCTGAGTGGCAAAGGCCCTGGATAAACCTCTGACCATATTTGGGTCCCCAGCATCTCTCTTCCTGGCAGTTTTTTACTGACATACCCAGGGCTGTAGCAAACATTTGCCAGTGACACCTCTAGTCTGTTCCCTCCACTGAAGCAGCAGCTGGTACCTCTGCTGTGGTTCCAGATTCCAGGAAAAATCCCAGGACTTGGCTCATTTTGAGGATTTTGAAGAGAAAAAACAGGAGTAAATCCTCCTCCTCCTCTTTCTCCTCCCAGGTGCTGCTCAATGCCAGGGGCAGCTCCTGAAGGAGGTTCACATTTCCACTCTCCAGGCAGCCCTTGGAGCCCCTGCTCTCAGGCCTGGGCTTGTTAATGCACCTCTTTGGAGATGATGAGCACTTAGGTTTTAAAAGGCTGAGCTGATGGCTTTGTGGGCTGCTCCTCCCCGGGGATGGCAGAGCCAGGAAACCTCCCCACTCTCCAGCTTTCCAGAAACACCAGCACCTCATGTTCTGCTGAGCCAGGGGGATCAATCCCCATCAATCATCTGACAAGCAGCTCCTCAGCCCTGGAGCAGAGCAGAGCCAGGCCCTGGAAACCCCAGCACCTTCCCCCACTGCCCAGAGAGGGGGTGAGGAGGAAGGGGAGCCTGGCCCCTCATCCCCCTCCCAGCCAGGAGCTGGGTGCTGACACCCAGAGATGTGTAACACACACCCACTCTTTTTCTTTTTCAGCTGTGCTCCCAGTTCCCAGCTGTGCCCACCCAGCAAGAGAGAGTCACAAACAGCATTTCCCAGAACTGCCAACAGTTCTGGAGCCCTCAGCACAGGAAAATATGGAGCTGTTGGAGAGGGTCCAGAGGAGCCATGGAGATGATCCAAGGGCTGGAGGGAGAGGACAAGGGGGAATGGATTAAAACTCAAGGAGGGGAGATTTAGGTGAGATAT
>NW_009952709.1:1590838-1600234 GCF_000747805.2 Chaetura pelagica | reverse complement strand
TCCAACCTGCCCTTCAACACTGCCAGGGATGGGGCAGCCACAGCTTCTCTGGGCAACCTGGGCCAGGGTCTCAGTGTCCTCACACTCAAGAATTTCCTCCTAGTGTCTAATTTAAATCTCCCCTCTTCCAGTTTTAATCTATTCCCCCTGCTCCCCTCCCTTCCTTCCCCTTGTCCCAGGTTCCTCCCCAGCTTTCCTGGAGCCCCTTCAGGCACTGGAAGCTGCTCTAAGGTCTCCCTGGAGCCTTCTCTTCTCCAGGCTGAACACCCCAACTCTCCCAGCCTGGCTCCAGAGCAGAGCTGCTCCAGCCCTGGGATCATCATTGTGTGTTCAACAGCTCCATGTCCTTCTTGTGCTGGACACCCCAGAACTGGACAAAATCCTCCAGGTGGGGTCTCATGAGAGAGAGAAGAGAAGGAGAATTGTCTTTCCCTTGCCCCGAGGGCCACCTGCTGCTGCTGCAGCCCAGGAAGGGGCCTAGAACATTGTGACACTACCCAGGGAGGGCAGTGAAGCTGGACACTCACCTGTCTCGTTGGAGAAGCAGGTTTTATGGAACTTGCCCATGTAGAACTCCAGCCCAATGATGGCAAACATCACGATGGCGAAGAAGAGGAGCAGCCCGATCTGAAGCAAGGGCACCATGGCCTTCATGATGGACTTGAGGACAACCTGCAGGCCTGTGAGGACACAGAAACAGCACATCAGCAATGGGGGAAGGAAGCCAAGGGCTTGGGGTGGGGGCAAGGCAGGAGAGAAGGGTAAGGGCAAGTTTAGCCTGGTAGTACCAAGCAATGTTGGTTCTCTCAGGATGCTCTGGGAAAGATGCTACAGCCATAATACACCCAAGGTACCAGAGAGACAATCAGGTGAGTTATCTGCTTCTGGCTCCTTTTCTTCAGAACACAGATTGAAAGGTCTCTTAAGCTTCAGAGATACACAAAAAAAAGGACATTTCTTGAAGCCAGAGGAGTCCTGAGCCTCAGCTGGGAGCTGGGCCAGGTCCTTCACCTTCAGCCCAGCCCTGCAGCAGAGCTGGACACTGCCATGGTCACCCCTGAGCTGTGCAGGAGCTGCTTCTCCCTCCATGAGACACAGAATAGTTGTGATGCTGCTGTGCTGATCACACCCTGCTCCTGGAGAAACAAAGCCCTGTCTCCAGGGCTGCCCATCCAGAGCTTTGTCACTGGCACAAAACCTCATTTTCAATGAAAACCAGGGGAGAGATAAAGAGGGAGAGGCTGGAGAGATGGAGGTGCCAGGTACCATCATCCAGACACATCACAAACACATTCCAGTGATAAGCAGCAGCTGAAATCCACCCTGATGGCCTGACCTAAGGTATGGAGAGTGAAGGGCTGTCCTTGTCTTGCCACCTTGCAGGGCACTGCTGAGGTCAACATGGGGGCATGCAGGGAAAAAGCAGGAAGATCTGTAGGATGGGAAAAATACTGAGAGTGTAGAAGAAAACCAGGTGTATGACTGCACCTCAAGGCTGTACCTTAGGGCAGGAAAAAAAAGCTTTCACAGCAGCACCAACACCAGGAGAGCAAATGTTACTCTGGGGAAAGACTGTGCTGGTCCAGGACAGACCACAAAGGAAGAGGAACACCCCTAAGGGGTCACCTTACTTCCCTGCCATCCTCAGACTGTCAGTCCCACACCACCACACTGTTTTGCCCAGACAAGACACTCATGAAAAACCAGCCAGCAACATCTGCCTAGAGATCTTGCCAATAAATGCCACCTCTCCCAAGCCTGGCCAGGGACCTCTCCTGCATGGGAACTCAGCTCCAAGCCCTGCCCATGAAAGGGTGCTGATTTCAGGAAAAGTTGGTGCTGATATTGCAGAGCACAACCATAACCCCTGTCTGGTTTTGTGCAGCCCAGCCATTTCAGCCCTGGAGCAGGCAGGGAGGAAGCTGAGCTGACGAGGAGATGAAGCTGCCTGGCTGCCAAGGGGTTAGCAGAGAAGAGCAGAGCACCCCACAGGGCACCAGTTTCCTTTCACTGGCTCTTGCTGGAAGGAGAAAAATATAAGATCTCAGTTCCATGTTCAGGAATGAAATCCACTCCTGAGAATGATCCCCTGCTGGTGGGGAGAGCAGCTGGTGGGGAGTGACAAGTAAAAAGGTAGTAAGGAGCAGAGTGGGGACTTTAATGGCTTCAGGGCACCTGCAAGGCAGGATGAAGCCCCTCACTGGTGCACTTGGACCCTTCACCTCTGTATCAAGTTGCCCACTGAGCAAGAACAAACCTGACCTGCTCTTTTCCCTTTGTTTTTTTCCCCCTTATTGAATGGGTGAAGCCTGAAGGCCCCAGAGCAAGATGCTCAGCTGGTAAAAACTGTCAAAAGATCCAAGTTCAGGGCTGGGAGCCTGGAAGCTGCAAAATCTGTGCCTCAGGTCTTCAACACTCCTGAGAATTTAATTCAATCCCAAAGGCAGAGGAGTCCTAGGACAAACCCCTGAGGCTCAGCTGCAGGTTTGGGAGCTGAAATCAGCTCCTGCACAAACACAGGGTGGCAGGAAGCCAGAACCAAGCAAGACCAGGAGGAAAGGGAGCAGAACATTGCTCAAAAAAGCATGTAATGCCCCAAAAGCTACAGAGCACCTTGGGCTGTGAAGATCACGGAGTCACAGCCTGGTTTGGTTGGAAAGGACCTTAAAGTTCATCTGGTTCCATGGGCAGGGTTGCCCTCCCACTAGACCAGGTTGCTCAGAGCCTTGAACACTTCCAGGGTGACACTTCCAGGTGAACACTTCCCAGATGATGACACTCCCATGATCATGACACTCACTTGGGATTCCTGACACCAGCTTGAGGGGTCTCAGCACCCGCACAGCTCGGAGGGTCCGCAGGTCAAAGTCAGTCCCAGCAGTTGCCAGAATCCTGAGGGCAAAAAGGGGAGAGAGGAGGAAAATTGGAGATTAAATGCAAATCCCTCTGTGCAAACCATGGGTAAGCATTGTGTCAACCCAGCAAGTATTCAAGCTGCTTTAACCTTTTTACCTGCAAACAAACTGGGTCCACTGGAAACCACCAACTCACACCCCCCAGCCCTGGGGAGCCTTGCTCAGAAAATCTGCAGCCTTTGCTGCTTTGGAGACCAGTTACACCCAGTGAGCAGGGCCTGGCTCTGGGTGTTACAGACCAGAAGGGAACAAACCCCTCAGCCATGCCAGAAATTACCTGCCAGAACTTTTCCCTATAATAAATTCAGAAATCAATCAAGTACAGACATCAGGTGTTTCCTAATATCTGAAGCAGTTTCTAGGGATGTAGTTTGCTCTCTGTGTGTGCAAAGTTAATTTGTGGTCAGAGTATCTTATTTGAGGAGCTACCCAGGCAGTGGGGTGCAGGATTTCCTGATGAGCTGCAGTAACACTGATAAGAAACAGCCTGCAGACCAGAATCAAGCTTCAAAATGAGACAGGACTCCCCTAACACAAGCCAACCATGCAGTTAGTCCAGAGCAAAAACCCTCTCTCCTCAGCTCCCCTTTGACTGCACCATTTAGCCATCAAATCATTTTGGTTGGAAAAGACCTTTAAGATCATCCAGTCCAACCCTTCCCTCAGCCCTGCCCAGGCCACCCCTGCCCCGTGTCCCTCAGCACCATCTCCAGGGCTTGGAAACCCCTCCAGGGATGGGGACTCCACCTGGGCAGCCTGGGCAGGGCCTGACAGCCCTTTTGGGGAAGGAATTGTTCCTAATCTCCTCTTTTCCCATCACTTGTTCCTTGGGAGAAGAGATTTCAAGTTATTAGAAGCAATTGCCATTGGTTTTTGCCAGGTTTGTCCCCAGGCTGCCCTACCAAGGTGGAAGTGGTTGAGCAACCAGCCCAGCAGTGGGGTCTTCAAGCCCCCAGCCCCAACCTCCTGGGACCAGCTGCATAAGATGCCACCACTCTGCTCACTACAACTGCTGGAAGTGCTGCCACAGGGATCCAGCCTCGTCCATCATCTGACACTTTGCCAACCCTTCCTCAGGAGCTACAGCTGCAAGAGGGACTTGCAAACCTGGCTGAAAAAGTGGGATTGCAGGGCTGGCACAGGACACAGGCAGAGCTGGAGGGACATTGCCAGACTTGGGCAATGAATCCCAAGCAGTGCCCCGGGGTCTGAGCACCCAGACACACCAAGTGTCCTGGGCTGGAGCTCAGAGATGCTCAGCAAGGTGCAGAAGACCCACACTGTGCACCCATGATTTATGTGCACCTGCCAGGAGCCCTCATTGTTCCTGACAGCAGGTGCTGAGCACTCAGCACAGAGCCTGGCTGCTGGCACAGGCACCACAGAAAGCCCAGGTTTTCACAGCAGGACACACAGCCCTTCCCCAGGCACCAGGCAGGAGATGCCTGGCAAGCTCAGCTGCAGGGGCTGGGGCTGTGTCAGGAGCACCCCCAGCACAGCCACCCCAGCTCCCACCCCTGCCCCAGACTCACTGACTTTGTGCTGCTGCCAAGCACAGCTCAGGGAAGAGCAGGATCAGCATCACTGGGTGGAAAGGGGCAGACTCCAGCAGCAGGAGGAGCTGGAAGCAGGAAAAACCCTGCTGAGATGTTGGAAGGCAGGAGAGGCAGCAGCAAACCAGGGCCCAAGGAGCAGAGTGTCTATCCTATAGAACACCTGTTCCTACATTTCCATAACCAGAAAAATCCACATTACATCAGCTCCATTGGTGCAACACGAGCAGAAGCAACAGGAGACAAGTCAAACCAAGAACCACCACATGCAGAGGCTTCTAATTAAATCTTCCACATCCGTGCCGATGGTTTCATTCCTCTTCTCCCTTCCCTCCACCCTCACAACTTAATTGCTCACTTATAAACCTCTGCAGCCTGGGAACAGCACACACTTCAAGTCAAAAGATAACCTGAAACATCCACCTTGGATGTTTAAGGTGCTCCAAAACCAGCACCTTTTGTCTCCAGTGAGCTGAGGGAGATTCTTGCTGCCATTAGGTAGAGCCCTGGTTCCTGGGACATGCTGGGAGGAGGGTGCTTGATCTGCTCATCACTTTGCTTCTAAATTCAAAAAGAAAATGGGAGGGAATGAGGGACACCACCAATAAGACCCACGTTGCCAGGAAATGTTCCAGTGTCTTCGTGCCAGTCTTGTCTTCCTGATGGGCTTGATGCTAAAACCAGCCTGCTCAAACTCTGGCAGCACCACCCCCCAAATCAAAACCCCTAATCATTCCTTGATTCCCACATCACAAGCACTGGGATCCCCCAGGTACCCTGCACAGGGTTCCCCCAACAGCAACCACCTCCAGTGGCTTGAGAGCTGGTCCATGGATCCTGCAAAGCATCCAGGCCTGTGCAGCTGTCCTGGCACTGCTCCAGCTGCCCAGGAACCAACCACTCCTGAAAACCAACCCAACCCTGTCCTGGTCCTGCTAGAGAGGAAAAAAAAAATTACACAGGAACTTCCTAAACACCATCCTTTTGGTGGCAGAAATGGAAGATCAAGGGAGATGAGGTGGTAGCTCTAGGTCTAAAAATCCACATTGGAGCCTTGGAGGTGAATGAGATGGGAGGTGAGAGAACCCAGGGGGACACTGATCATGTCTCCTGCACTAGTGGAAGTGGAGAGGGCTGGATGCTGCAGCTTTATCCCACCCTGTGTTCACAGCCCTGGCTCTGCCCCCCAGGCAGCCTGTGCAAAGGGTGGAACAGGGAGACAGGGACCCCAAGGCTTTCAGAGGAGCTGTGGGGTCAACAGCCACACCAGGAGCCCTGGCACGTGCTGCCTTTGCTTCCTATAAAACCAAAGCTCATTTGCAGCTGCTCAGCTCTCCTCTGCCCTAAACCCTTCACAGACACACATGGAAAAATGTCCCCCTGAGGGAAAGGCCTTAACTTCACAGCATTTGCCTGAGTGTCATCTTCCTGGTTTATCATTTTCCCCTACTCAGCTGAAATCTCACAACTGGGCACCCAAAGTTAGGCCAGAACAAGTCAGAAATTATCATTAAAAAGAAGATAAAGGAGATATCAAAGGAGCCAAGTGACAAACACATCCTGCTAATCCTGCCAAAGCTTCTCTGGCTGCCCAGGAACAGCTGGGAACAAAGCAGAGGGGACACAGGAGGGGAAATGCACTGTGCAAGGTACAGAAAAATAGCAGAAGGTGATTTTAGAAGATTTATTCACAAAGAATAAACGGCTTGACCTGCAGCCCTTTTGTATCTTAACAGGTTGTACAGAAACACTGAGGTCTGATTGGCTTAGGATGTTTTCTTCCATAGAACTTCAACACTTGAAGTGTCTTCATGAAATACATTTTTCTGTATAATTTGCCTTTTTCATGGCTAGGATGGTCAACCATCTAACCCTTCTTGCTCATGGGCTCTATCACCAGCTCCTCTGACCAGCTCTGACCTCTGTTCCCAGAGACAGAGCCCACATTGGTGATAAATGCTCCATCACTTCAAGCAAAGCTTGAAACAAGCTATAAAAGCAGCTTATTCCTTTGGGTAACAAAAGCAGGCAAAGAATGAAAGGAAAGTTCCTTTCCTGAACATTAACATCAATAATTAGCACTCCACTTCCTGAGGTCCCTCAGAGCTCAGGGGGCTACAATTTTCAGAGCCACTCAACAACAAATCTCCTTTCTGAAGGCCTGAGCTGAGAAACTGCCTCCAAACTCCTCCAAGCTCAGCCCCAGATCCCTAAACCCTGAGGACTGAAGAAGGGAAAAGCCAGCCCTGCTCCTGAGGCCCAACCCTACCTTCTCCTCCCTTCAGGGCTTTTTCAGTGGATTTAATTCAGCTTTTCCAGGTGATCTCTTAGGGAGCAGGTGACAAAGGTGCTTTGCATCTCCCCCCAGGCAGGACAAGGAACAGAAACACAGGAAAGGTCCCACCTGGGAGCCCTGAATAGATGATCAAAAACAAGGGGTTTCCATCCATGTCTCTGCTTATAGGAGCAACCACACCCAGGCAGCCCCAGCACAGGCAGATCTGCAGGGGATGGAGAGTGTCCTCCTGGCCTCACTGGCCATAAATCCCCCCAGAGGGGACAGGAGATGTGCAGGAGGGAGCTGGGACTGGCTGCAGGTCCAGCAGCTCCGTGTCTGCTGCAGAGCAGATAACACAGCAGCTAAAAGCAGCAAGATGAGTAACTGAGAAGGATTAACACCTCCAAGGGACCTCACCACTTGATAACCCTGGTGCCAGGGTAGGTTCTGCTGGAGGAGGAATCACTGCCAGGCATTTTTAATGCAACCTTTCTAGTTAGGATCAACTCCAGTCCTAGAAAGTAAAGTGGAAACAGGGATTTTAATTTATTTATTTTCACAAACCTGATCCCAAAAAGCCTAAGAACCAGATCCAGCTCTTCAGCAGGATTAGGAGAAAGGCCAAATACCCACCAGCTGCCCTCAAAAAAGAAGGAGAACACCAGGCAGCAGCACAGCAGCTGGCCTAGGAAAGGAACACCCCCCAGCACTCCTGGCCCACAGATCCAGCCCCCACTTCATGCAGCCACCTTGGCAGCATTGACCCCAAAACCTCTGACAAAAGCAGGGACACAGAAAACTCCAGGAAATCCCCCCCAATTCCCAGAGCCTGACTTTGGACAGAAGCTCCTGGTGTCCCCAGAGTCCTCCAGGAAACAGGAAAATGAAATATCTTCATAAATATTGGCTTCATAAATCTTAAAAAAAACTGGTTTAAAGATGTTTCCATCTGAGGGTGGTTGCCTGGGCTGGTCATGGACTCTCTGTCCCTCATCCACACACTCCTTCCCAACTCCTCCTCCACTTCCTAGAGATGGAGAAGGTTCCCAACCCCACAGGAGTTGTCACCACCACCAAGAGACCTGTCACGGTGTTCATGGGGGCTAGAAAACCCAGGGGAGAACCTGCAAGGCTGTTCTTGGGAGTTTGACAGCAAAAAAATTAACTGGAAAGATGCAATTCTTTTGCCATGTGAGGTTCTATAAAAAGATTCCTTTCCCTCAAAAAAAAAAAAAAGACCCATCCAGTTCATCTGAAGGAACTGGGCTTTTAAACTGGTGTTTCCCCTTCAGCAGCAGGAGCACTAACAAGTTCAAAGAACACACATTCTCCATTTCTTTTTCTTGGTTTGCCTGAAACCATTTTCCACGGGGGGCTGCTCTGCCTTCTGCTTTCCTGAAGGACTAGAGCATTTCCACCCCCAAGTGGGCAGCAGCACAAAGCTGCTGGAGCTGCTGGGACTTCCCAGGGTCAGGAATACTAGCAGCCCACCAGCCAGTTCCAGGCAGCTGCTGGCCTCCCCACATCACCTCCCAACCCCTGGATTCATAGAATCCCAGACTGGTTTGGGTTGGAAGGGACCTGAAAGATCATCCAGATCCAACCCCCTGCATGGGCAGGGACACCTCCCACCAGCCCAGGCTGCTCCAAGCCCCATCCAACCTGCCCTTCAACACTGCCAGGGATGGGGCAGCCACAGCTTCCCTGAGAAGCCTATTCCAGTGTCTTCCTACCCTCATGGTGAAGAATTTCCTCCTCATGTCTCACCTAAATCTCACCTAAATCTCCCCTGTTCCAGTTTAAAGCCATTATTCCTTGTCCTGCTGCTCCATGCCCTGATCAGAAGTCCCTCCCCATCACAACACCAACTTCTCCAGTGTCTGCCCTGCTCAAGATCCAAGAACCACCTGCTGGGGACGAGTGGAGGTGGCAGCAGGACAGAGCTTCCTCCCAGGGTAGGTGCTGCCCAACAGAAGGTGGGTGAGGGCAATACCCCTGGTCCCACAGGCTGGAGGGTGCAAGTTCCAGCTGTGTGCTGTGAGCTCCAGCAGGGTCCCCTGGGCAGTGGGGGGAGGAACTGCAGGAGGAAAGCAACAAGTTGTGATGGATCATGCAGGGGGAAATGAATGTTACTGGAGGCATTTTGAGACAGGTTTCTGTAGCACTGTCCTCCAAGGGCTGCTAGAGCATCAACAGCAGGCACAGCACCTTGGAGAGGGAAGGGCCATGATATCTGGCAACTCATGGACATGGGACATCCCTGGTCCCTGCTCCTCCCAAGCAGCAACTGGTGATGAACCCTCAGACAGATCATGAAGCCAATGAGCAAGAATCACAAGGAGGAACCTCACCAGCTGCACACACTAAAAGCTGCAAAAAGACATGGTGAGTGTCAGTCCTGGGTGTCTGGCTGCTGAGGGGCACCTCAAATGAGCCCTTTTCCCCTTCCTGACTTCCCCACTCCCACTGAAGACATCACTCCACGCCGTGCTGCTGAAGTGGTCTGGCTGAGCTCCTTGCCCAGGGCTGGAGGGCAGGGCACTGGAGGCAACGAGCCAAGGGGAGCCTGAGCCAGCCCCGGGGATGCAGGCAGGTTGTGCTGAGCACAGCAAGCCTGGCTCATGCCTGGGTGGCAGCAGAGGGGCTGCCA
>NW_009952709.1:1583625-1587605 GCF_000747805.2 Chaetura pelagica | reverse complement strand
GGATGCGGGCAGGTTGTGCTGAGCACGGCAAGCCTGGCTCATGCCTGGGTGGCAGCAGAGGGGCTGCCAGCCCCCCCTCCCCAGCCCCCCCTCCCCAGCCCCAGAAAAGTGGTGCCAGGAGCAGTTGGACAGATGCCCCTTTCCACTCGGTTTGATTTCATGGTGTGTGACTTTATCTTGCCTCCCAAAGACACACAGTCACCACCAGGCCCAGGCTGATAAGTGGACCTGGCGTGCTAATTGCAGTGTTTAATTGATGGCTCTACCAGCTTCATCTGTTGGCTCCATCTCCCCATGCTGGTGACTTTCCCACCAGCTGCCCCTTGTCCCTCTGCCCTGGATGCCCAACACCAGATCCAAGCACCCAACCTGAGAGCTGCACGTTGTACCTAAGCCCCCTCCTTCCCTTCAAAGCACCTCTAACCCCACCACACAGCAGGTCCTGAGCCCTTGCCTTGCCACCAGCCTGTTCAGAGCATCCCGGGCTGGTCCCCTTGCTCACACCCGCACGTTTGTCCCCAGACTGAGTGAATCCATCCAACCAGCCTCACCCTGCTGAAGGATCAACCTCTCTTGGCTCTACCACGAAAGGAACAGAAGGCAAAAGAAAACACACCAAGGAAATCACAATATTCAGTGGTAAAGGGTCCCTGTGCTTCAGAGGCACAAACAGCCAGTTCCTTCCTTGGGCTCTCCCCACACAAGAGCATTTCTGAACCTTTTTGTGACCAGAATTCAATGTGGCCCCAGCCTGCAGCACACATAGCTGCCCAGATCCAAGCACAGCCTCTCCCCTCCTCTTTGCATGGCAGGGATGCTCCAGGGGCCAGGGAGGAGACACAGCAAAACAAGAGCAGCATCACCCCCTCCTCCCAACCCCACCTGCAACCTACTTTCCTGTCTGCAGCTCCTGAGCCAGGCTCCAGGGAGAGGAGCATCTGCAGCCACATGCTCCTCTGCTGCAGGGAGACACAGCAACAGAGGCAAACCAAAAAGGGAGGAGGGTTGTGGGGTGCAGGGAGGGTTGTGGGGTACAGGGAGCTGAGGGCTTGGCTGCTGCCCAGGAGGAAGGGAAATGTTCTGGTTGGGAATGACTCAAATAAGTCCCTGTTGCTTCTAAGCAAGAGGGACATGAACACCAACAGAGCAGAGGTGGGTTCACACGAGCCCTGGCAGGAACATGGACACATCCTCAAGGTGTCACAGGGAGCTCCTGCTGGGGGAGCTGAGCACCCAGGGGTGAAAAGCATCTTGTGCTGGGAAGTGGGTCACACCTCGAGTCTCAGCACATGAAGATCACCAAGGAGACATGGCCCACTCTGTCCTGGGGAATGGGCATCCCAGAATTTCATTCCTGGCATCAAAGGGGGTGAGAGCAGGAGCTGGGAGTCCAAAGACACTTTCCTGGAGACATCTGGTGTCACCCAGTTCCCCCCACTGCCTCCTGGGGGAGGGTGAGCTCTGGGTGGTTTCACCTCAGCAACAAACAAGACTTTTTAAAGATGAGAAAAGAGTTTCAGTGTCAGCAAAGGATGTAAAATATTTTTACTTTATAGATGGAGGGGGAAGAAAAAAGAGAGCAAGGAACCATCACTTGGGATGGCTTGTTCCATTTGTCAAAGTCTGAAATGCACTATTCTGACTTCTAATGTGTTTTCCTTTCCAGCAAAAGCAATTCATGTAGAGTCTGCAAATATTTTTTACTTGATTTAAAGCCACCACTTCCCTGAAAAATAATACAAACCCCCCAAATCCTGTGGGCATGAAAAACCTCACCCAGGTTAGACTCCTCATTCCATTGCCAGAAATACTGGAGGAGTGTGACTCTGCTCCCTGCCAGCTGGGAGGAACTGGGCAAGGGGCAGAGAAGAGCTGGTAGCCAAATGGGGGATGTGTTTTCCTGCCAGGTGGGCTGGCAGGGCAGCTCAGCCACTGCAGGGCTTAGTCACTACAAGCACATCCCAGCCCTCCTTCCAACAGCCCCCCAGGAGCTGTGACAGTGTCTGTGCCACTTGGAACCAGCCCAACACCACCCTCTGCAGCTGGGCTGTCCCCACAGCCCGAGCAGAAATGTCACCACCCTCACATTAAAAAGGGAAACAAGACAAAATGGGTCAAGAACAAGGGCTCAGCCTTTCCTCCCTGGGTGCTGAACTGGTGCTGCAGGATGGGGAGCAAGCATGGGAGGGACTGGTGGAAAGGAGGGGGAAAAACATCTGTCAACCCAGGGCTGGCCAGGCTGGGAAGTTGGGGGACTGGCCAGGCTGGGAAGCTGGGGGGCTGGCCAGGCTGCCCCAGAGTCCACCCCTCCACCTGAAGGGCTGGCCTCCCTCCCAGCCCATCCCTGCACTGGTCACTGCTCACTGCCTGCTGGAGATGGGCAAAAAAAGGTGCAAAGTTAAAAAAACCTCTCGTAAACTGACAGCCAAGAACATTCATATTCAAGAGGGGAGGCAAAGGGATGTTAGTTCCTGCTGCCCCATTTGCACAGCTTGTGTTGCCTCCCCAGCCAGGCTCAGCCTCCCTGTCACAGCCAGATGGGTCAAAATGGATCATCTGCAACATCCACATCTGGGGGTACTTGTGTGTGCTTGACCAATTCCAGACCCAACCCATAGAATCATATCTTGGAATGGTTTGGGTTGGAAGGAACCTTTAATATCATCCAGTCCAACCCCCCTGCATGGGCAGGGACACCTCCCACCAGCCCAGGCTGCTCCAAGCCCCATCCAACCTGTCCTTCAACACTGCCAGGGATGGGGCAGCCACAACCCCAAGCATTTTTCCACCCTTGCTCAGAGATACCAGTGGTCACACCATTAGACACTTCCAAAATCAGCAAGGTTGGATTAAAAGTCATCAAACCATTTAAAAAAACCCAAACATTAGGGCTCTCTATTTGCCCTGGGACTGCTCAGATTTTGGGGTCAGGTTTTCAAGCTTTAGCCCACAAGCCACAAGAAAAGCTGAAGCTCCATTCCTGTCACAGGGATTAATATAAAGCATCAGGTATCATAAAACTTGCCATCTAAGATCTCTTCAGTAATTCACACCTCGTTGTCACTCCCCAAAGATACCATCCTTCCTCTTTCTTTGAATTCTTTTTTTTTTTTTTGGCCAGAACTACCACAGCAAACATGCAATGTTGTTCTAAGGAAAAACACAGTTTGCCAAGACATCTAAAATATTGTGTATTCCCCCCATCTGCTTCTGCTAAATAAACCAGGGCCTTATCTAAAATAATGAGTAGATGTTGGCAATAATTGCACAGCCATCTGCACTGTGCTCTAAACCTGTTGCAAGCTGAGCTGTGGACATGGGAAAGTCAGGATTTATTCCTTCCATGCTGAAAAGAGAAATGGGAAATTCCCCCCTTCTGTTTTTTTTTCTTGAGGATAACTGAGCCATATCTGCTCCTCTGCTTGGTGAACAGTGTTTCATGCATGGGACAGATGAAGCCCCTTGTTCCTGTTCTGCACAGATACAGCCCAAGCTCTGCAGTTCAGAGCAGTTCCCAGTGAGCACTGGTGGCCCAGCAGCCTCCAGGAGCTGCTTCTGCCCAGTGTGCTGGAGCCACAGCACATCCCAGCAATGCCTGCACAGTCTTTCTGAGGATCAGCATCCCAGAGGAGACTTCCCAGAAACCTGAGGGCTTCATTAGAAAGTCTCTTCTGGCTGCACAGAGCTGCCTGACCCATGGCACACAAACATCACCCAGATTTCATAGAATCCCAGACTGGTTTGGGTTGGAAGGGATGTTAAAGATCATCCAGTCCAACCCCTGCATGGGCAGGGACACCTCCCACCAGCCCAGGCTGCTCCAAGCCCCATCCAACCTGCCCTTCAACACTGTCAGGGATGGGGCAGCCACAGCTTCCCTGGGCAGCCTGGGCCAGGCTCTCACAGCCCTCACAGGGAAGAATTTCTTTATGTCCAACCAAAATCCCCCCTCCTCCATTTACATTCCACTCCCCCCTTTT
>NW_009952709.1:1576142-1583561 GCF_000747805.2 Chaetura pelagica | reverse complement strand
AGGACCCCCCAGACCCCCCCCAGCCAGCAATGCAAGCAGCACAGCCAGGACCCCCCCAGGCAGCACAGCCAGGACCCCCCCAGGCAGCACAGCCAGGTCCCCCCCCAGGCAGCACAGCCAGGACCCCCCCAAGCAGAGCCTGGGGACCTCAGAGGCCACAGCAATGCCACTAGTGCAGGGAAGTGACATCTTTATAACAGGACAGGAGAATATGCTTAAATGGATTGTCTGTGCAGACAGCAGAGGCTTTTGCTCTCCACTGGGCTGGTAAGAACCCTGGAATTGCTGCAGATAAAAGTCTGGCAGCATTTTCATTAGAAGCTCAACACTTCTGGGCTGTGTTATCCCACCCTGGGCTGAAACCTGACACAGCAGCTCCCAGCACAGCAGCAAATGTTGGTGTTTTCCAGCCTTCCAGAGCAGCTCCTTGGGTCCCACTGGGCAGTCATGCAGAGATGGAAGATGCAGTTTTCCAGAGGAAGCTGCACGAGCACCAGCCCTGAGTTTGGGGGCTTCATTTCAGCCCCCTGAGCGGGCAGGCAGGTTGGTCTGTGGGCTGCAGCCACCTGAAGCTCCACAGCACCCAGCAGAGACCACTGCACGTGCCTTGGAGCTGCTGGTTTGCTGCCCCAAGCTCTCCTGGTGACGTGAAGATGGACCTGAATTATGGGGCAGGAGAGAGAAAGACCTGCAGGGAATTTTTTAGACAGAAAGGTGAGAAGTCTCCTGTGGTCCAGAGCAGCTTTCTGACAAGGCAGCACAGGAGAAGGCAGCACTGAGGACTTTGGGATGGAGGCCAACAATATCAGATACCTCCTGGTGAAGCAGTCTATTGCTGTGAAATGGCCCAGAAATCCCTCCCCACTTTCTGCACAGGAGTGAAGTATCTCCTTGGGAGATAAATCACCTCAGGCTTCCCTCCACAGCCAAGGGAGAAAAGCACAAGCAGATAAAAAGAAACCAAGAGCAACTCTGGCAACTTCTGGTGTCCAAAATGCATGAGCCAGGTTCACCCAGAAGCAGCAAGAGTGGGTTTAAGATCTGACTTGAGTTTAACCATTGAGTGAGCATGACAAGTCACTCTTCCACTCCATGCTCCTGTTTTCTCTCCATAATACACCTCTTGTCCTCGAGCTGGGACTTTTAGGAAGGAAATACTTCACATTTGGCTGGGTTTAAACTTCAGGAGGCTGGTTCTGGCACCTGGCTCTAGTCTGCCCATGACACTCCTCTCCAATCAACCACTTGACTCACTGTGCTCTGAGCAGAGAAAAAAAGCCCCAACAAGGCACTTTGGGGGCTGTACCCAGCACTGCTGAGGTGGGCAGGACCTCTGAGAGCCTTTCCAGTTGGGCAGGACCTCTGAGAGCCTTTCCAGTCTCTCAGCATTAGGTTAATTGGGAGTTTGCACAGAGCAGACCATCGTCTAGACAGCGTGAAGCTCCAGCCAGAGAAGGTGCAGCAGGAGGCAGCCTGGTTTCCAGAGTAAGCACTTCTGACATTTGCTTAGTCATTCCCTGCCCTCCAGTTCGGTATCAGGAGTGATTCCTTCCTCTGGTAGCCCTGGAAACAGTGGGAGGAGGCAGCTCCAGATGTCTACAAGGCAGCTCCACGGGCTGCTCCTGCAAGGTGGCCCTGGGGACAACCTGGGCTTTGTTCCCCCTCACCACCACCTGGGCCATCTTCCCACCACACACAGGTCCCAGCTTTGGTTTGGTAACTGCTGCCTCCACCCACAGGGCAGTGGGATGGTGGTGGAGATGAAATGCACCCGTGGCCCTCAGCTCTGGGGGGACACCAGCAACGAGAAGCACCTCAAAAACTTCAAATCCTTCTTCCATCAGTGGTTTGGGGAACCTTCAGCAGCTTGTTCTGCTTTAATTCTGTTCTCCTCAGCTTTGCTGGACCAACCCTCAGCTGAGGTGGGACCTGCCACCAGCTCTGCAGCCCCCAGCACGTTGGCTTTGCCCTCCTGTTTCAGGGTTTGAAGCCTCAATGAAGAGAAACAGCAACCAAAAAAGGCACCAAGACCTGCTTTGTGCAACTCCTGCATTAAGAGCAGACCTGGCAAAACGCAAAGAGGTGGCATCTGAGTGGCAATAACTCCAGCAGCTCCAGAAATTTGCTAGTTCTTAGAAAAACACTCAGCCAAGGAGGGTTTTGTGCTGAAAATGCTTTTTTTTTCCCCACCAAAACCATTTGTTTTCAGGGAAACATCAGTTTTCCAGTGGGAAATACAACAACATTTTGGTTTTGTTTTGACTTCAAATCTGCCTTCAGATCTTGTTTTTATGTGGCTGTTTTTAACTGCCATGCTACAGTAGAAGCTGGCTGAGAGCAACCACTGGCACTTAAATCAGGTGGGAACCTCCCAGGGGAAGCTCTGCCTTTTGAAACAGAAATTTTTGGAACCAGGATTTTTATTCCACTATTTCTCATCGGGGGGGGGGAAGTCTATCTGGATTTCTAGGCAACCATCCTTCAAAGCTGGAGGGAAGGTGCCCTCATCCCAAGTTAGGTGATAACTCCTTCTCATGTGTTTGAGGTGGGGCAATTTGGCTGCATCTCCCCCATGTTCAGTTCACCTTCAGAGCCACCTGGACCTTCAGGGAGCTGCAGCTCCTGTGAGGCAGCCAGAAGTTCCTCATGAACAGCCACCATTCCCAGCTCCATTTCTGAGAGTTCTGGGAAACCCAGTCCCCTTCCTCAGGTGCTGCTGGCTCAGGTGAGTGACTGCACTTGGATCTTACAGCAGCTTGTCCCAGCCATCTTCAGTAAACCACAGTTTTGGCAGGCAAGGAAACTCTTCCTGTGCTTTGCAACTCGTGCAGTAGCAATGGATGGATGTTGACCCTTTTCTTGTGTCATCACATTCCCCAGGAGTCTGGGACAGTAGGAAGGTGAGGGCAGGAAAGGTCAAACCCAAAGACAAGCTGCTGAGAAAGGGCAGAGGTTCAAGGTGGGTTTTGCATCACTGGATGAAGGAGGTGAGGAATGAATACAGGGCTGGGGGCAGGATCCACCTCAAGAGGAACAAGCTTGGCAAGATGCCTCCTTCTCCTGGAGGACAGGTCTGGGGGTCGTGCAGGACACAGATCTCCTGCAAAGTTCCCAGCAAATGAAGAACAAGTCAGGTTGTGGGAGTGGGAGGAAAGGAGGGGAGCAGAGGAGGAAGCTGGAAGGTGCTGAGCAACATGGATGGTTTGCCAGGAGCACAGGGTGGAGCTGGGGGGATGAAGTCTGCATCTGGGTTTTGCAGATGAGAAAATGTACAGGTTGGGTAGAGTCAAGATTTGGCATCTATCTCAGCCCCTGCTGCTCTCCAGGAAAAAATGAAAACAAGAGCATTTTAGCCTGGAAGTTCCCAAAATCAACAATGGAGATGCTGGGATGGAACCAGCAGGCAGCCCTGAGGGACACAGCTTCTCCTTCTGCATTTGCACATCTTGCTTTAGAAAGGAGACCAGGGCTCCACCTGGGCAGGTCTGCTCCCCACTGCTGATCACTTCCCCCTGCCATTTGATCACAGATGTAAAGATAAACAAGTTTGACCACATCTCCTGCCTCTCTTGCAAAGCCCACATCAACCACACTTTGGTTCCCTTCCCACTGGGGTCATTCTGTTCAGGGAGTCACCCACATCAGTGCTCCCCACTGAGCTCCAAGCAGCCCCAGGGCCCTGTCAGAAGCAGCTGTGAGTGCTGGTGCCCCCTGGCCATCGCTCCTCCAGCCCTCACATCACATCCCTCCAGCTTAAACCATATCCAACTGACCTGCCAGGATTGATCCCTCCCATCTCCAGCACCTCCCTGGTTCACAAGCTCTGCCAAAGACCAAGGTAAAGAACCCAAAACAAGGAGAAAGCTGAGACCACTGGATTCATTACACTAGTGATTGTCCCTGGAACAAGATTGTAACTCCTCTACATAGAAGTGAGAGGCTGGACCTGCACGTGCAGCTACACCAAGCCCTGGGAAGTCAGAGCTAAGCCCAGGAATTAAACCTGCCCTGTTTCCATCTCCTGACCCAGCTGCAGGAGGGAAGACTTTTCTTTTCATTTTCCTCTCACTTCAATTTTCTCCCCTGTTGCACAAAGGAGACAGCAGGATTTTAATGCCTTTTATGTTCTGAGAAAGATAACAGCAAACAGTACCACTCTGACCTTCTCAGTGCTTTATAATTCCATCAGCTGCCCAGACCTTCTCTTCCCTTCTCCAGGCTCTGCTGGGCAGGGCAGGGTGGAGGTGAGAGCACCTCATTGCTCCAGGTGCACCCAGGATTTCCTGGTGGGAGAGGGCTGGGGAGCTGCCTGCTCCAGCATCAGCCTTGGGTGGGCTCAGCCAGGGGGCTGGAAGCAGGAGGTTGACACTGGTCCTGTCCAGGTATCCCACAGCAGATGGTCCCAGGGTGGGGAAGTGGCCCAGGACCTTGGTTGGTCTTTCAAAAGGCTGAGGAAGGCAGCAATGGAAAAGCACTTCTGTGCTGCCAGAAGGTGGTTGGCACTTCCCACAGCACTGACAGCAGGTTTCCTTGGTCTCACCAGCTGGGAAGGGAAGATGCTGTGAACCCCAGTGCCCCCCACAGCACCACAGACACCAGCAAAGACACAACCCCAGAACTCCCAGTTAGTTCCCAGACACTGCAGTGAGTGATTGCACTGGGCCTGGGGGGACAGGAGCTCAGTGACTCTACCCCAGGACCTGCCTCCTCTCCAGACCCCTCCTCACCCAAACAGGGTCCTGCTCTGCACCTGCCTGAGAGGAGGTTGGAGCCAGGGGGGGTTTGGTCTCTTCTCTCCAGTAAGAA
This sequence comes from Chaetura pelagica, assembly GCF_000747805.2. Lineage (NCBI taxonomy): Eukaryota > Metazoa > Chordata > Aves > Apodiformes > Apodidae > Chaetura > Chaetura pelagica. The sequence continues at coordinate 1,578,755 of NW_009952709.1, read as the reverse complement.
GCAACTGGACAGGAGAAAATGGTCTCAAGCTGCACCAGGGATGTTTAGATTGGATGTTAGAAGAAACTTCTTGACCAAAAAGGTCACCAGACAGTGGCACAAGTTTCCCAGAGGGTTGAGTCCCCATCCCTGGGGGTGTTTAAAAGCCAGGCTCAGGTGGTGCTCAGGCAGGGGGGTTAGCACTGGGCTTGGTAGAGTTGGGGGAATAGTTGGCTCCATCCTACAGGTCCTCCCCAACCAGAACAATTCTGTAGCTCTGGGGGTTCTGCCATCCTGCCCCAACACCTCCAAGGTGCAGAAGGGGAAGCTCAAAGGGCACTGACAGGCAAGGACAAACCACAGCCCCGAGGGGGGGGAAAAACACCCCACACAACACAAAGCAACCAGGCCAGACCTTCTCTGTGCTCCCAAACCACATCTGCCTGCAACCCCTGGGCCATGGACGTGACCAGCTCACACACAGGACACTGCATCTCCCTCCCAGCTCACAGGGCTTCTCCCCCTGCTCCTTGCTCTTCCAAACCCCTCCTCTCCCCCAGACATTGCACCTGAAATCTCTAACCAGCTCCTCCCCACCCTGGGGAGCAAACTGGGCTGCCCCTGGGCAAGGGATAACACAGCAAATGTTCACCCTTGCCTGTCACTGTCTCCCCACCAGCAGCCCATGGGCTGAGATAAAAGGCTCACCAGCCCAGCCATCATTATATTAGAAAGGTAATTATCTCCCCTTCCACCCCACTCTGTGCTTGCTTTATCTCACAAGGGTTCCAGCTCAAGTTTGCAGCAACAGGACCAGCCACCTCAAAAGCACCAGCAAGTGTAACAGTTAATGGGTCCATCTGTGAGAACCAGAGGCTCAAGGGTGAGGAGAACAGGAATGGAGCAGGAGGGCCCCAAACCAGGAGCAAATGGTCCCCCTGGGCTGCTGCTGCTGCCCATGGACCCAGCAGAGCCTGTCCTGGAGGGACCCTCAGTCTTTCAGCTGCAGACAAGACATGAGCAGCCCAGATCCCAAATACGTGTTTGCACCAAGGCACCTGCCCCACAGACCCTGCTCTTTCAGGCTGTTTCCAAACCACCAGGAGACCTAAAGGGATGTTGAAATAGAAAGATATTCTCCCTGTTTTAGCCCTCTGCTCAGGGCAGCAAGGCCAATGCCATCCCATCACCTCTGAAGGGGCTCCCTGGGCTGCTGGTTACCAAGGAGAAGGGAAACTGAGGCCCATCCCATCACCTCTGAAGGGGCTCCCTGGTTACCAAGGAGAAGGGAGACTGAGGCACAGAGCAGAACTTGAGCACAAGGTGGTGTCCTCAGCCCTCACTCACATCCAGCTCCAGCCAAACAACCTCTTTGGGTGAATTTAGACCAAAGCTGCCTTTGGCCCCCCAGCCATCCTCCCTTGTGTTTCTAAGCACAGAACCACAAGGGCCCTTCTCCAGGACACAATAAATCAGCCAGAATTGAATGAGCTAAATATCATTTTCAAACAAGCACACACTGTACAGATCACCACAGGAAGATGTTGGCTCACACATGTTGGGTGATTGTTTCCAAGAAGGGGTTTTATGGTTTGTACTGTTACTGAGTAGAATAAAATCACCACTGGAGTGGAGACAATTAATGGTTTTAATTACCATGTTTGGGGGAACATTGTGAAAAATGACTGTCTTTTATCAGGGCATCACTGACCAGATGATGTCCTCTAAAGTATTGTCACCAGAGTGTCTTCTATCTTTCCAAATGAAGAGGTGGGACAGTACTTGGCAGAAGGTCCCAGCAGGATTGGTTCCCAACCAGCACAGCAGCTTGTGCTGTTTGTCTTGTGCCTTTGCAGAAGAGGATGTTTTTTCCCCCCCTCCCTTAATGAGAAATGCTGCTCTAATGATGGGGGAAAGTGTCCTAAAAAGCCAGAAGTGAAGACACTTCTAAGCTGAGTTGCCTCAGCATCACAATTTGCACTAGGACAGTTTGTGAGGACTGGAAGTTTGGCATCTGGGGGCCACTGCTCCCCACTTCCAGGGCTTATTTTAAGATGCTGCAGGACTTGGGTCCCAGCCCTCAGAACCCACACAGCACCCAACACCTCCAGACACCACACAAGAACCATCACCCTACACCTCCACCAGTGCTTTGCTGGCCACCAGCAGGTGACCTGTCCCTGTCTCTCCCCACTCATGACCTACCCAGCAGCACGGGGTTTGACTTTCCCCTTGTGCTCTCCTACATCCCAGCACCTTCCCAGCACCATGCAGAGCCCTCAGGCACCATCAGGCCTTTTCTGGGCTTGGCACCAACACCTCAGAGACATGGTGCCCATCCCATACCACTTGTAACATCCTCCTGGTGCACCAAAAAACCCTCCTGAGGGCACCTGGAGCAAAGAGGGGGTGTCTGGGGGAGTTTCTGCTCCTTAAGGAGGGGTGGTGTGAGCACTGCTGGTTTCCAGCAGCAACCCCAGGGCAGAAGCCAGAGGCTGGTTGTGTTGCTGGAGGACACAGCACCTGCCACGTGCTACCCCTGCCCTTCCAGCAGCACCTCCCAACAGCCCAGAGCTCCAGCACCAGGGGCTGATGGCTTTGCAGGATTTGCTTCTCAGCCCCCAGCCCAGAGGC
>NW_009952709.1:1569313-1575986 GCF_000747805.2 Chaetura pelagica | reverse complement strand
AGCCCCTGCCACCTGCTCCCCCTGCCCTTCCAGCAGCACCTCCCAACAGCCCAGAGCTCCAGCACCAGGGGCTGATGGCTTTGCAGGATTTGCTTCTCAGCCCCCAGCCCAGAGGCTGCCAGGGAAGGAGCCTCTCAGCAGCCGCACACAGATGGGGCTGCTGGAACAGGGGGGTTGGCTGGAGATGGTGCTTTATTCAGCTTAAAACGTCCAGTCTGGAAACTCCCCAGGCAGCTGTTGGGCACAGCTGGATGAAGCAGAGGGGAAGGAGTTTAGGCAGATAAAACCACTTGTGCAATCCCATGGGATGGTGCTTCCACCTCCCCTCTCCTCTCCCCAGACACAGCAGCTCAGAACCCCCCCGTGTGCTCACAGAAACACCTCAGCCAGCCCCCCACCCACCCCAGGGGTCTGGCCCAGCCACCACTTCCAGGGGAGCAGCTCAGGAACAGCAGAACATCAGTGCTCATCTGCTTCTCCTTTGGGCAACCCAGAGCCCCCAGGCTGACCCCCAGCTGCACGTGGGGCAGCAGGACCCAGGCAGCTCCAGCCTCCCTGCTCCACCTTGAGCCCTGCACTGACACCAGAGCTGCTGAGACTTCATCAAGTGAAAAAAAAAAAAAGCCATCTATTCAATGACTTCTGGAAGATTCCTTGTCCCCCAGCTCCACAGGCAGGCCAAAGCCCCAGGGGAGTCAGTGTCTCACTGCAGCACAGCCCATTTCTGGTGCCTCCACCACAAGGAGCAGCCTTGGAAGAGCAGACAAGAACAAACCACCTGCTGCATCATCCCCCCAGGGACAGGCTCTCCTCTCCCACCTCCAGCCCTGCAAGACACTGCCCTCCAGCCACATTTCCATCCTCCCCTCTTCAATGACAGATCATACTCTGGCACAATATCCAGCCCCTTGGGAGGGTGGAGGGTCAGCAAATCACCCTCCATGGCTCAGCTTTGCCCAGGTCATGGACTCATTTGGAGGCTTCATCTCTTCCTTGGGCTGGGAAGATGAAGTCAAATTGTGTCTTCAAACTGCTTCATGCCACCCCTGCCAGTCAATAAATCCCCACCACCCTCACCCTGTGGTTTTAGTGCAGCTATGAAAAAAATCAGGCCAAAGCAGTTGTGGAAACCTCCCCTGATCTGTCACCCAGCCTGCCTGGAAACATGAGCATCCTCCAAACTGCCTTTACTTATTTATTAAAGCAGGAAAGGAGGGAGAAAAACATCCCAGGCCAGCCTATGTCAGCAATTAGGAGCATGAAATATCTGGCAGGAGCAGCTTTATAATTAGAGCTTTACCCTGTCCTTCTCTTCCCTCCCTGCCAGGCAGGAAGGGCTGAAGAGCAGCCACCTCTGCAAGGACGAGCTGCTCCTGGGGCCCCTGGAGGACCAGCAGGCTGAGGCTTCTGCAGGATCTCAAGGGCTGCAGCAGCACATGGACCAGCCCTAGCCCCAGGGATCTCTCTCAGCTGTCCTGACAGCTTTTACCCCTCCAACACGGGCCAACCTGCTGCCCCATTCTCCCAACTTCTAAGCACACCCCTCCCTGTCCTAAGCTGGTGGTACCAGCTCTCCAGCCACTCACCCCTTCCCCACTGCCTTCAGACTAACACACACACATAGAATCACTCACTGGTTTGGGATGGAAGGGACCTTCAAGACCATCCAATCCCACCCCCCTGCATGGGCAGGGACACCTCCCACCAGCCCAGGCTGCTCCAAGCCCCATCCAACCTGCCCTTCAACACCCCAGGGATGGGGCAGCCACAGCTTCCCTGGGCAACCTGGGCCAGGCTCTCACCACCCTCACAGGGAAGAATCTCCTCCTGATGTCTCACCTAAATCTCCCATAAATCCAACCTTTACCACCCTAGTCTGAGCAGCTTCCTTTGCTCCAAAGCTTCCAGCTCCAGATGACAATGGTATTTAATAACCAGCAGCTGACAACTGTTTGTATTCCACTTGCACCCAGCAGAAGGACTCTGGGCTTGGCTCAACTCCCTTCCCACCTCCCCTCCACTGGCCACCACTGGGGAGGTTGGTAGCACAGACAGGTGACTCCCATGGCCCATTCAGCAGGTGCCAGAGCTCACAAAGAGCTGTGGAGCAACCTGAGGAGAGGCAGGCTGGCACTGCCAATGCTTCTAGCCCCCCACAAGCATTTGGAAAGAACACTGCCCCACAGATGCCACTCCCCTGCTTCATCTGTGAGAGACCCTTCAATGTACAACTCAGTTTTGTCTCCTCTGACCTCCAGGGCATGGTGTCCTTCCCACACCTGGCACCTGCAGGGGAGCTGGGCCATCCCCAGACACTGCCCAGCTTCACACCCAGCCACCAGCACCCCCAAATCCTCTTGCAGAGGCAACACCCAACCCAGCAGGAGAAGGGATGTCAAGCCATGCCCTCAACCCCAGCACTCAGGTGGGCAACATCACACCTTTCCCTCCCTTCCAGGAGCAGCTGGGCACACAGCTCTGGCCATGGAGAGGAGTTTAAGGGGCATAAAGGAAAAGACAAGTCTCCAGACACAGCACACACAGGGCTACTAACAACTCCAGCTCCTGGGCTTGCAAACCAGCCCAACATCATGAAAATCACTCTGTAAATCCTTCCAATGAACCAAATCAAGGTCTCAAGAGCAGCTGGATTCACAAGCAGCATCTGGGGCCTGAGGCTGAGCTGAAAAGAAACCCTGTTGTTTCTGCAGTGACTGAGGTTTTGTTCCTCTGGGAGGAGCAGAGAAGGTTCCAAAATTGCCTACACCTGCCTCAGCCACGTGCCAGCACCAACAGGTGGCAAATCAACCCTTCAACAGAGCTCAGCAAGGCCACCCAAGACAGATTCTGTTGAATATTCCAACAGGACAGGAGGTCTGGCTGCTTGAGGTGCAGGTGTTTCTGTGCCAAGACCAAAACCCCTCCTCACCTCTGCCCAACCCAGAGCCAGGCCAGGCCTGAACATGGAGGTTACTCACTTGCACCAAAAAAAAACAACCCACAAACAAAAAAACCCAACTAACACAAACACCAAAACACAACAACAAAAAAACCCAAACCACAAACAAACCACAAAAAAAACCCAAACACACACTAAAAAAAAAAAATAAATAAAAAAAAATAACCAGCAGAAAAGACAGAAGAAAAAAAACAAAAAACCCACCTATAAAAGCAGCACAGGGGCTACTGACAGGTAGCATCTTTGGAGATAATAGAATGGTTAAGGCTGGAAGATCATTTAGTTCAAACCCCCCCCTGCATGGGCAGGGACACCTCCCACCAGCCCAGGTTGCTCCAAGCCCCATCCAACCTGCCCTTCAACACTGCCAGGGATGGGGCAGCCACAGCTTCCCTGGGCAACCTGGGCCAGGCTCTCACCACCCTCACACTCCACAATTCCCTCCTCATGTCTCACCTCAATCTCCCCTCTTCCAGTTTTAATCCATCCCCCCTTGTCCTCTCCCTCCCTGCCCTTGTCCCAGGTCCCTCCCCAGCTTTCCTGGAGCCCCTTCAGGCCCTGGAAGCTGCTCTAAGGTCTCCCTGGAGCCTTCTCTTCTCCAGGCTGAACACCCCAACTCTCCCAGCCTGTCTTTGTACCTGATCTGCAGCATTTGTGTGGTATAAGTGCACTTCAATATTGAAGATCCATCTACAAAAAACCAGGGCCTCTCTGTCCATCCAAATCCCAGCAGCACATCAGGAGCAGACAATGTACTTTTAACCTACACACCTCACCTAGTGCAGAGCACCATCCTCTTCAACTGAGGGGGAAAACAACTTAATTTACAGGGGTCAAACCAGAGCAAGGCTCTCAAGTATTGTACAGCAGTTACCCCAATAAAAACGTAAATGCACAAAGCCAACTTGGGAAGGTTTAGTCTCAGTGTCAGCAACAGGAGAAACTCCCCTGCTGCAGCCACCCAAGGGAAAATGCAGAGTCAGGTACTAACAGCCTGACCCCAGAGAGGTCTCCTTTGAACAAACAGCCCTTGGAGAGCCCAGATATGTTGCCAACACACACACGTGCAAATTCCTGGCTTGTGGGAGAACACAGCTATGACTCCAGGAAAATCAATTCTGTACACAATACACCTTCAACCCACATACCCAGTTTCCCTCACAAAAGCCCTGGTGGGCATCCTCAATAACACAAAGTTCCCACCCAACATGCTCTGAGGATGAGAAATCTGATTTTCATTCTCATTTTAAACACTGGGAATGGAAGAGAGCTCAGCTCCTTCTGGAAAGTGCTTTATCCAAGGGTAATGCCTGGGGAGTGAAACCAAAAGTGCTGGTTAATCTGGGCTGGATACAGTAAATAACCTCAGCCAGAAAAAAATATAATGAAGAGCTGGAGGAGGAATCAAACATTTCCTTTTGACATTTGCTAAATCAGGTCGTTCAACGTGGTGTTTTAAGCTCAGTCATTCTCCATGTGTCAGCATAAGTGAGCTTTAAAATACATAAATACACAGAAAAAGCAGTAAAATAGAACACCACATTTTCACAACCTGGGAGAAAAGCAATGAGAGCAGTACCTGGGCTCCAATGAGCAGGCTGGAGCTTCTTTTGCTCAGCTGCTTCAATAGAAATGGAAAATAACAGCCCCAAGCAGCAGGGTCCCAGGGGTGCCTTGCAGCCCCCAGCCTCAGGACAGCCTGCCCAGCTGGATGAGCTGGGCCTCAGGGGCAGGAGATCCATAGGACAGGCATCCTGGGGTGAGGAGCTGCTCTCAGGTGGACAAATCTCCCCTTGGCCAAACAACAGGACAAGTCTCCAGAGCTGCTCTGCAACCAGAGCCACCAGCAGGTCCCTTCCAAAAGGCACCACTGGGGCAGGAGGTCTGTCCTGGTGGGTTTGTTCTTCCCAGGGCTGAAACAGATCTGCACAGGCTCAGAGCTGAGGACCAGGGGCTACTAACCACACCTTCTTCATCCCTTCTCACTTGTTCTTTATGAGCTGACTCCTCTCAGCTGCATCTGCTCAGGAGCTCCTGTGCTAACAGGGACAAGCTGTGTGTGGGACGAGGCTCCAGCAGGTGTGGGGGATGCTTCCTGAAGTGCATTCCTGGAGGAATGAGGCCCTAATCCCCTGGGATCAGCTGTGTCTCCTGACTCTCATGTCAGGTATTTTGGTACTAGAGGAAAAGATGGGATTGGGAAAAGAGAGGCTAAAGCCAGAGCCACACCATGGAAGGATGAAGCCCTGCTGGCAGCCCCTGCCCTCAGCATCTCCAGGCTGGCATGTTTGCTCAGGGCACAGGAGGCCACGTCCCCCCCACCACAAAGTGAGCAGATCTCAGCTCACTTCTGCCAAAAGAGGCTCCTAGGACACGAAAGCAGAGAGGAGTGGTTCTCAGTGCCCCCTCCTGAACCTGCTTCACCCAGTGCAGATGAGCCCGTGCTGGGCAGGACGCAGAAGGTGGGTGGGCAACATCAGCTCAGGTGCCCAAAGCACCCACCAAGAGATCCTCCTCCACAGCTCCTGACCTCATTTCTGCAGAGCAGCAGAGCTGCTCCACCAGCAGGGATTTGGAATGCCTGGCAGGACTCTTTAAAAATGCAACATAGCTTTCCTTTCCTGTCCAAGGATCCAGCAGAGCTCACCTCTGAAATGTGCTCTCCTGAACCCAAAAGCTCTGAGCAGGATGCTGAAAACTCTTGGGCAAGTTGTGCCTCTTCACCTGGAGTTTTACCACGTGATGTAAATACCCTTAAACCACCAGGGAGGTCATTAAAGAGAGGGGTTAGAGTTTCACCCCTCCAGCAGGACCCCCTGTTCACCAGACAGACCATTTGCTTACACACCAAATCACACCAGGTCAAGAAGAGTCTTAAAACAAGATGCTCTTGTGTTGTAGGTCCAAGACACAAAACCATTCTGGTTACCCAAACCAGAACCTTCTCCTAATCCCCAAGACAGTCCCAGACTGGGGAAAGATCATTCTGCTCCACCTTTCCTTCCAACCCTGGACACAGAAGGTAAGTCCTACAGTGCAGCACACAAGCATATAATTCCAGTAGCTTTCCAGTTGCATACTGGTGTCTAAAAAGCTGCACTGGGATCACTTTTATCAAGGGGAAATGACATGAAGATTGTGCTTTTCATGCTATAGAGGAGCTCTTGAATCCCTGACAGGCCAGAGCAGCAGGGCTGGGGGGTGAGGTCTTGTTTCTTATTAGCCCCTCTGGGAATACAGAGCAGCTCTCAGGAATTCATTCACCATTAAAAAAAAATAATAAGAAACAACCAGTCTTGTGTTTTCCTGCAGGTCTATCATCTGGTCTAACAGGAGAGAACCCCCCCAAACACCTGCCTCCCCCCCAGTGCTCACACAGCCCCAGCTCTGGGAGTTCCTGCCTTCAGCCCAGGATCTCACCAAGCTTTGCTTTTAGATTTCAGACACAAAACAAGAATCACTCACCCCTTTCCAGGTCACCCTGCACCCCATCTCCCCCCCCAAAAAAAAGAGGTGTTCCCCCAGCCCAGCAGGCACCCCACAGTGCCAGGAATCACTGGGGGCTTTACTCACCCCGATGCTTGGAGATCTCACCTGGTGCTCGACACCCCGACCTGCCCAGGGGAGCCTGGTCCCTGCAGAGGGACCTGGGGGCTGCAGGGGCTTTGGGAACTGCAGCCAGGAGAGGGGCACAGCCAACTCAGCAAACCCTCT
>NW_009952709.1:1568092-1568844 GCF_000747805.2 Chaetura pelagica | reverse complement strand
CCCTGGCCCCACAGCCCCCCTCACCATCCATTGCCTGCTGGGTTTTCCCAGCTTGGTCCCCAGCAGCTCAGGGCAGAGGCAGAACTGGAGCCCAGATTCCTGGGGGGTTGTGCTGCCAGACTGGCATCAACCTCCACCCTCTGGAATTCAGGATCCAAGAAAGGAAGGGAACTGAGCAAGCACATTGACTCCTGCAACTGCTTCCACATGGGCAGCCCTGGCTCCTGCTGGAACCCCCTGCTCTTTGGGGCAGCCCCTGCAGCCAGAGGGTGGTCCCAGCTCTGCTGGACCTCGTGCCCCCCTTTGCTCACCTTGTTGGGTCTTGCCACCCCCACGATGGGCAGCACCAGCCTGCAGACCTGGAGGGGTTTTGCATGGGGTACAGCAGCTTCCAGGGCCTGAAGGGGCTCCAGGAGAGCTGGGGAGGGGCTTGGGACAAGGGCAGGGAGGGATGGGATGAGGGGGATGGATTAAAAGTGGAAAAGGGGAGATTGAGGTGAGATATTAGTAAGGAATTCTTCCCTGTGAGGGTGGTGAGAGCCTGGCCCAGGTTGCCCAGGGAAGCTGTGGCTGCCCCATCCCTGGCAGTGTTGAAGGGCAGGTTGGATGGGGCTTGGAGCAGCCTGGGCTGGTGGGAGGTGTCCCTGCCCATGGCAGGGGTTGGGACTGGATGGTCTTTAATGTCCCTTCCAACCCAAACCTGTCTGGGTTTCTATGGTATCAGGAGGGATGTGTAAAAAAGATTGGAGTCC
>NW_009952709.1:1562480-1568037 GCF_000747805.2 Chaetura pelagica | reverse complement strand
CAGTGGCTTCATGTTAAAAAAGGCCAATTTTGCTGAGCTCAGCAGGCTGCAGAGGAGGAGGCTCAGAGGCAGGAAGGAGGTTATAAAGCTTCTTCTGTCTCCAGGTGCAATTCAGCTAAATTATGTCACAAGGAGTAGGAGCCACATCACAATGAACTGCACCAAGACATTCATTTCCAAGGATGCCCAGGGCACAAGAAAGGAAAATACTGATTAGGACTGGCTGCAAATTTTCTGAAAGAACAGTTTTCTGACAGAAAATGACAATTTCATCATATCAAAATTTCCTGCTAGAATGGGTCAAACTCATAAAAACTTCATTTAGGAGAAGACTCACAATCCATCTTCTCATTGGGCTGAAAGTGTTTGTTCTGATTTTGAAACCCCACTAGTTTTTCTACTATTAAGGCTCATGCCAAAAAAAAATAATCTAAAAGCAAAATAAAGCATTTTTACTTCCTCCAAAACAGACCTTTTTCATTGCCCTGGTAGGTTCATATTTCAGCTTTCCCAACATGGATTTTTGACACTGCAAAATACTTCTGCAGGGTGGGAAATCCAGGTTCTGCCCTGACTTGGAGCTGAGTGCTTCTTGTCCAAGAAGATTCATAGGATGAACTAATTCTATAGAATATTTCTAGTACTTGTTTCATTTCTTAAACTGATAGCAGCTGTAACCAAACCTCTCACCAAAGAAGGGGTGAGGCTGACTTGGGTGGCCTTCAATGTGAAACATCTTCTCATGTTGCAGTTTTGGGGGGGTTTTGTGTGGGTTTTAATTTGTTAGGTTGGGTTTTTAGAAGTCAGTGGCTACAAATCATGGCAAGATCTTGTTCCAGCAGGCTGGAAATCCACTGGCAAAATCCCTGCAGCTCCAGCAGCCCCAGCTGTATGACCTGGCCCTGGGGGCTTTCCTGAGCAGGACCTTTGCCATGGGGCCTTGGGCTTTCAGAGGCTGCCAAAAGTAGAGCAAAAAAAAATATTTGCGCATCAAAAGTAAAAAGGTTGGGTTTTTAGAAGTCAGTGGCTACAAATCATGGCAAGATCTTGTTCCAGCAGGCTGGAAATCCACTGGCAAAATCCCTGCAGCTCCAGCAGCCCCAGCTGTATGACCTGGCCCTGGGGGCTTTCCTGAGCAGGACCTTTGCCATGGGGCCTTGGGCTTTCAGAGGCTGCCAAAAGTAGAGCAAAAAAAAACATATTCCAGCATCAATAGTAACAAAAATTAAGCAAAATACCTGAGGACCAGAGTCACAACAGTATTTATATCTCTAACTCCTCCTGATTTCAAAGCAAGCCAGAAATCAATTCTTCCCTGGATCCAGGCTGGGGATGTTATTTCTCACACCTGCTCTGTCTTCTTTGTTCCTTTCCCTGATTTTCTTTCTTTTTCTCTCTTCTCTTCTGTCATCACACAGTTTATTTCATTTACCATCCCCTTGGCCTTGTTCCCTCTGTTTCTCTGAAGGAATTAATTTCATTTCCATTTCTCAGCTATCCAAAGCATTTCTGTTGAATCCTGGTGCCTTCAGCACATGAAATCAGCCCCAGCTGCCTCAGAAAGCACCAGCCTGATCCTGTTAAACACCTGCTCTTCACACAGTGTTGGGGCAGAGGGGGAAACCTTTCCAAAAGCTTTGCTGCCTTTCCAATCACCCTCTTCTTTAACCATGTTCCAAGTTCAAAAGCTGAATGGGGAGGCCACAGGGAGCAGAGGGTCCAAGCCCCTTCTGCTCCCTGGGTTTCAGAAGTGGCCAGGAATGGTGGAGACTCCACTGCATCTTTTTTTCTGGCACTGTATATATAAAGTGGTCATGGAGTGACCAGCTGGAAGGACAGAGCCAGGGGTTTCCAGGGCAGAGGAGAGAGGATGTGCCTGGATCTCAGCCAGGTGCTGTGGGGCCACCACCTTGTGTCCCCAGAAGAGACACGTGGATCTCTCTGGAAGAAGGTAGGAAGTTCCTGCCCCAGCTGGAGGCAGTTGTCCCACCAGCTCCTGATGCAGCTCAGCTCAGATTGCCATTGAGACAGAACTAAGCCAGCCTGCTCTGCTCTGCCTGCAGCAAGCCAGGAGCAAGCTGTGGATCTGGGTTTGGGTGACCTTATTTCACCTGCCTGGGGTCCCCCTTAAAGACGTGGTGCATTTTCCTATGATTTTCCATGAGGGGGAATGGGATCCTGCAATCCAGGGCAGTCATTTCTCATGCCAACCCATCCAGACCAGCAAAACCTTGTCTGTGGCCCCTTGCACAAACCCCACCCTGTGCACATGCAGCCTCAGCACCTTGTTCCACACCTCAAACATACCTACCACCACCAAAGCTTATCACAGAATCAGTGGGCAGGGTTGGAAGGGACCTCTGAAGACCATCTAGTCCAAACCCCCTGCTAGAGCAGGGTCACCTACAATAGATCCCACAGGAGCACATCCAGTGGGTTTGGAATGTCTCCAGAGAAGGAGACTCCACAGCCTCCCTGGGCAGCCTGTCCCAGGCTCTGTCATCCTCACAGGAAAGCAGTTTTTCCTTGTTTCATTGACCCTCCTGTGCTCCAGTTTGTGCCCATTGCCCCTTGTCCTGTCTCTGGACACTGCAGAAAAGAGTCTGGCCCATCCTCCTGCCACCCCCTGCAGATATTGATCAGCACTGATCAGATCCCCCCTCAGTCTCCTCCTGTCCAGGCTGAGCAGCCCCAGCTCTCCCAGCCTTTCCCACAGGGCAGATGTTTCACTTCTCTAATCACCCCTGTGCTGGACTCTCTCCAGCAGCTCCTTGGAGTAAAGCCCAGGCAGCAGTGCCCCCCAGGCTGGATCTGTCCCCTCTCCCGGGGGTCCTGCATGGCCAGCACTGGATCCTCTGGGCAATGTCAGCACGGGGGGCTAAAGCCACAGAGTTGTGCCATCTTCTTGCCCCAGTGCTGGGTGTGAATTCCCCAGCAAGGTAGGCAGATGCCTGAGTAAGATCCAACTTAGCCTGGCTCCAGGGAAGCAGACAGCACCTCTGATCTGCACCCAGCAAAAGAGAGAGACTTGTCTGGATTGAAAACTAAACGAAACAGCTCTAATTAAACACTAATGATATAAGAAAATACATACAATTATATACAGACATGTTCAGGTATGTGCAAAAGCCTCTCGCCTCCTCCCACCCCCAGCAACTCCCACAGCATCTCCTGAGCTGGAAACAGTCCCAAAAAAACCCCCAGAGCTGCTGGAGAGAGCAGAGAGTGATGAGGGTCAGGAGAGCTGGAGCCTGGGGGTCCCTGGTGAGGGATGGACAGAGTCCTCCCTGGCCATGGGTGGGAGAGAAGAAGAACCAGGAAGGAAGTTGTCTTGTGTGCTCTCTGACCTTCCTCTGAGCTTACATAGCTCTATGGAATGGAATCTCTCTGGCCAGTTTTGCTGTCTGTCTAACTCAGCCTCCCCCGGGGGGGTCAGAGATCTCCCCGTAGTGTCTGAGCCAGCAAAGACGTGACCTGGAAGCCCCAGCAGTCAGAGAAACACTCCCCTGTCTGCCCAGCTCTGGCCAGAGCACACTGCTGCTAGTTAAAAGACAGCTCACTGAAGGAAAAGATATCAATCAGTAAAAAGGAAAATTGGCTTCATCCTGGCTGAAAGCAGGGCACCAGCCTTGCCCCTGGGGTTGCTCAGCACTGGCCAGGCAGGGATGCTCCCCAGCTGCACAGCCCCTGGGCCTGGCTGATCCCAGCAGCTGCCCAGCCCAGCTCCAGCAGGGGTTGGGGGATTTTGTCGCCTGGATCCTAAAGTGAAAAGGCACCCAAGCAAAAAAACCAACAAACCCCCCCCAAGCCTGGGACTGGCAGCTCTCAGCAGTGCTTGACAAAGGGAACGACTGACACATGAGCTCCCAAAGCACAGGGACAATGACAGGGTGGCTTTGCCCAGCTCAGCACGGCAGCCATTCCTCTGGGACATCATTTCCCTTGGCTGGTGAGGCCCATGTCCACCCCCAACCCACCAACTGTTATCCTTACAAGGCAAGCAGGACAAGCCCTGGTGGCTGGATGCAGAGCAGCAGAGCTGGCAGGGCCCCCAGGGTCACATCCCCCCCAGCTCAGCACAGGGATGAGGTTCCACCAACAGCTCCTGTCACTGCTGGTGGCTCCATGTTGGCTCCTCTCTCCCAGGCAGGAAGACAACCTGGAGAGACACTAATGGCCTTGCCCAGGGTCATGGACCAAAGCCACAGGAAACCTGGGAGAAGGAGCCCAGGGACCCTTGGCTCCTCTCCCTGTGTGTTTCCCACTGGATCTGGGTGCCTCGCTCACTCCCAGTCCCTGCCACATCTTTTTGTGTGTCCCCCCCAGGTTCCCTCTTGTCCCCAGGGGACCTGGGAGAGGAGCCCAGCTCTGCAAAGCACCTCAGCACGTGCCCAGAGCTGAGCTGGTGCTCCAGGACCTGACAGGGAGGTAGGGCAGGAGTTGCCCAAGTGCAAGGGCTTCCAAAATCACCAGGAGATAAAGGCAAACGCAGCGTGTAACCCCTGGGGAGTCTGTGAGGTCTCAAACACCCGAAAACCAAAGAGGGTCTGCTTGGCTCCTGTGTCCCTTTCCCCCCCTGGGCACACACTTGTGAAGCTCCAGCTGGAGCCTCCAAACCAGGCAAAGCTCAAACTCCCCCAGCCTGGATCCTGCACCCATCTCCCAGCTCCCTCTGCTGTTCCCGGGTGCACGTTACAGCCCCACATTCCTCTCCTACTGGCTTTTCCATCCTCGGCAAGACCACAGCAGAAGTGATGTCCTGCTGCCACCAAAGGATCCTTCCACCTAGATGGGTCTATCAGCAGCAGGAGCAGGAAACAGCAGCAAGAACCTTTGGCAGCTTTACCTGGGGTGAAGGTGATGACATGAGGAGCAGCAGAAGCAACTGGGATGAAGCTGAGCAGCAGAGGTGACATGCTCTGCTGGAGGGCAGGGAGAGCAACCACACTCAGCAAGTGCTGGAACTGCAGAGAACTGTCCCACTCAGGGCTCCTCTGTCCCTTTGCTTCTCCCCCAAGGTGCTGCCCAATGACTTCAGCAGCAATATTGTCATCTGCAAACCTTCCAGCCAACGCCCAGGACCTCTCTCAGGGTCAGCATGGACCCCAGCTCTTCTCCTGCAGGAGATCTCCCAGGTTCAGGGACATGGCAGAGGGTGGCCAGCACTGCTGTCAGTGTCACACAAGGAGCAGGGCTCCCTGCCTGCCTCTGGCCACCTCACAGCTTGGCCCAGCTCAGCTTTCTCCTGGCCATGGGGCAACACACCACCCAGCCCAGGAGAGCAGCCGAGTCTGGCCAGTCTGACACTGGGAGCAACCACAGCCCTCCCAGGTCTGCTGCAGCCTTCAGCAAGGACTCAGCAGGGCACGAGTTGTATCAGAGTCTCCTGAATCCCTGTGGCCTTCCAGACCCTTTGGAGTTGATTTCATCCAAACCCAACAAAGGACACCCCTTGTCCCTGAGCAGTTTCCAACCCACCACGCACATGGACCAGCCTCAGAAACATCCATCTGATGTTTAGAGGCAAGAACTCTGCTACTGCAGCTTCAAGGGAAAG
>NW_009952709.1:1556580-1562466 GCF_000747805.2 Chaetura pelagica | reverse complement strand
CCTGAGCTCCAACTGCTTCCTTGTATATGGGATGGCACAAAAGGAAACCACAGGTTCTTATTCTAGAGGAGACTGAAGCCAGCACAGCCCAGCTGCACAACCAGCACCTTCCTCAACTGGGAAATGATTCATCTCCATCTCCAGAGGGTTTTTCTGGGAATTGCTGCAGATCCACCTTGGGATGACAGAGCAAAATCAGCAGAAAAGCAACCTTGTCACTTCTTCTTTCTTCCCCCCCCACTGAAATGACAGAATTTCAGGGGTGGGATGTCACAGTCAGAGCTCAGGATGATCTGGCTCCTTACACTGAGATGATTATTTCACAACCTGTTTTCAGCCTTAAAGCTGCTGCCCATAGATTGACTGGGGACATTCTTGAGGCAGTGAGGAAAGCCACCAAAAGAGGAAGAAGCTGAATCAATTCCAAATCTCGGGACAAGAAACGTGTTGCAGTGGGATTAAAAGGTGTTAAAGTCAGAGAAAGGAGCACAAAAGAAGCACACAAGCCCTGTAGTCCCAGAGATACTTCATCTGGAGGACACCAAGCACTGTCCTGCAAGATAAAAGCAGTAAGTCCTAGAGGTCAGCCAGGCCCTGCTACCAGTGAAGAAATGAGGATGAAAGCAAGGAAGAAACATGATAAGTTAGATATAAAACCAAGTCCCATCACATTTGTGAGGGGAGGAAACAGGAAAAATCACAGAATCACAGATTGGTTTGGGTTGGAAGGGATGTTAAAGATCTTCTAGATCCAACCCCCTGCATGGGCAGGGACACCTCCCACCAGCCCAGGCTGCTCCAAGCCCCATCCAACCTGCCCTTCAACACTGCCAGGGATGGGGCAGCCACAGCTTCCCTGGGCAACCTGGGCCAGGCTCTCACCACCCTCAGAGTGAAGAATTTCTTCCTCATGTCCAACCTAAATCTCCCTCTTCCAGTTTTAATCCCTTCCCCCTTGTCCTCTCCCTCTCTGCCCTTGTCCCAAGTCCCTCCACAGCTTTCCTGGAGCCCCTTCAGGCACTGGAAGGTGCTTTAAGGTCTCCCCAGACCCTTCTCTTCCTTGGCTGGATGTTACTCACAGTTGACCCAAGCAGAGGTGGCTGTTGCCCAGGCCCCCCAGGCAATGGCTTCACTCCTGCAGGAGCAGGGTGGGCACCACAGCTGTCACCCCTGCCAGCTCCTCATCACACCTCCAAGGTGATCAGCATCTCCCTGCCTTGGTACCCAGCAGCTGTCTCTCCCAAAGGAGCCTGCTGGCTTCTCAGCTTGACCTTCCCATCAGAGGCAGCCAGCAGAGGACCCAGCTGACCAGCCCTGCCCACCAGTGCAGGTCATTCCCACCATCATATTCCAGTGTTTAACACCCACACACACACCCAGCAAGGGATCCACATTGGCTAAACAGGCTTTTCTGGTCAAAACCTCCACCTCCAAAGCAGGAGTGACCGATGCATGAAGCATCTTCTATCCACGTGGGAAGGGAAGGGCAATAGTTGGTGCCACCTTCACCTAGTCCTGCATTCCTTTTGTCCAGCAACTAACCCAGGAGAGGACACCTTCCTGCAGCTGGGAGGAGGGATTCACACAGCTCTGTCCTCCCATGGCCACCTGGGAGTGAAACCTCTGCCTCAAAATTCACCCTGGCAGGGCCACAGACCAACAACCAAGAGACAAGAGAGGAAGAACATTCAGAAATGGTTTCTAAGGCCAAGAGGCACATTTCCAGATTTTTTTATGTGTAGGTGCATGGATCTCACACACACCATTTTTTTTACATCAGTCCCTCATCATTCCCTGGGGAAAGCAGGAGGTTTCATCTTGATTTGGAGTCATTTCTCTCTTCAGCAGAAACACAAAGCTCAGCAAGACCTGGTCTGCCAGATCCACCAAGATACACACAGTCAGTGCCTCCTCTGCAAAAGCCTCCTCCTCCTCCAGACAACCCACTTAGAAATTCCTAAAAAGAACCATTTACAGAAGGAAAAGGAAATCTGAGGTCACAGAGAGCCATGGTTACCACAGAGAGGCAGCAACAGGGCCAGGACAGACGTGCTGCTCTGGGGGGAGAGCACAAGGACATCCAACATCCCTGGAGCACATCCCTGAGGAAACAGTGTCAGCCTGGCTGGGATCATCCAAACCAGTGGCCCCAGTCCCCCAGAGTGGAGCACTGAGAGGAGAAGCTGGCAGGAGGCAGAGGTGGGGCCAAGTGAGAAGTAAGAACCAGAACACCTGGCTGCAGAAGTGCTCTAAAACATCCCAGAATACTCAGCTCCTCAGCATCCTTCATGTATCCCTTGCAGCAGGAAGGGATGAAAATGAGTCTGTATTTAACCAGCACCTTGGAGCCTGTGATACAGAAATATTTTCAAGCTGGTAACCAGGGGAGGGGACGTTGCTCCAAATTTCCTCCAGGTTCTCAGGGGCTGGATTAACACAGCAGGAGAAATAAATAACAAAAACAAACAAACAACCAAAAAAAAGAACAACAACAAAAAAAAGGATTGACTTTGGAACACCAAACCAAGAGAATTTATGGAACATCTTAAGGTTCAGCTCAGTTTTGGGTCCAGCAATGGGCAATGCAGGGAGGTTGGAGCTCCTGGCCTGACCCTCAGGTGGAAAGTAACCCATGAGGTCACAGCCTGGCCCAGAGGAGGTGGCTGATCAGGGCTGGAGATCAGGAGGGACAGGCAGTGTCAAGCAGAGCCTGGGACAGGGGAGGCACCAGCCTCAGCCCTGCTCGATGGGGCCAGAGACACCAAACCTCATCCATCAGGGCTCATGCTGGTGGGGCCATGGCAGGCAGAGCAGGAGAGCACAGCTGCCTCTGGCAGCATCACTCTGCTCCTGTGGGATTAGCACCTGGCAGCTCAGATTGGTGTTGGAGGTGCTTCCAGCAGTTCTCCAAATGAGTCTGAGTCCTCCAACCTCCAACCAGCTGCCCTGCACGTTGTGACAGCCAAGTGCCCTTGTGGCACTTCTTCCTGAGAGCAGTGTGTCCAGCTGGTGGAGGGAGGGTCTCCTCCCTCTCTACTCTGCCCTGGTGAGACCACATCTGGAGTCTTGTGTCCAGTTCTGAGCTCCCCAGTTCAAGAGGGACAGGGATCTGCTGGAGAGGCTACGAGGATGATTAAGGAACTGGAATATGTCTCAGGAGGAAAGGCTGGGAGACCTGGGGTTGTTTACAGAAGACAGAGAGGGGATGTTATTGATGCATACCTACACCTGAAGGGTGGGGAACAAGAAGGGGCCAGTCTCTTTTCAGTCATGCCCTGTGATAGGACAAGGGGCAATAGACACAAACTAGATCCCAGGAAGTTCCAGCTCAACATGAGGAAGAACTTCTTTGCTGTGAGGGTGACAGAGCCCTGGGACAGGCTGCCCAGAGAGGCTGTGGAGTCTCCTTCTCTGGATGCTTTCCTATGTGACCTGCCCCACGTGGTCCTGATCTGGCAGAGGGATTGGACTCGATGATCTCCAGAGGTCTCTTCCACCTCCAAACTTGCTGTGATTCCATTTGCCTTCATCAGAAGGGAATTGTTCACAGCAACCTCTACAAAAGCCCTTTTCAAGAGAACCTGCCTATTTTCCTCTATCCTAGGAAGCCACCCGTGGAGGAGTCCTCCAGTACCCACCTCCAGGGCATCCTCACCATCACCTGGAGAGCACTGGCTAGAACAGGAACACACCAACTAGATTGAAGGTTAAAAACCCAAACAAAGGGAGAGGAAAGACCAGGGAGCAATTAATAGGGAGGAGTTAAATTCTTGAGCAACTCCAGCTCCATCAGGCATGAAATCTGAGGATGCTCCCGGGGGAGGGAAGATTCTTGTCTCAAGGCAAACTGGCCTACTCACTCTATTTGTAGATGAGAGGCAGCATTTTAGCTCAGCAGAGCCCACTTAGATGCTCTGCACATTTTGCAAGGTTACCCAGAGCCAGGCTGGTCCCCCAGGCCAGCTCCATGTGTGGGGGTGTCTCCCAGGAGATGCCCCACGCAGGGCAGGGCCACCCCCCATGGCAGGGACGTGGGGGAAAGGGTGAGAAAGGCTGAAGCACAAGACCTCCCTCTTCTCCACGGGCATCAAGTGGGCTCAGAAAAGCAAGACCGTGCAGGAAAGTGGGAGCCTCAGCCTTCCCTCAGCTCCTCAGCTGGGAAGCACGTGGAACTGCAAGGGAAAAGAGGCAGGAAATGGGATTATTTGCAACCTCCTGTGTTGAAGGGAATGGCAACAACTTCTGGCCCCAATAGCACTGCCTGGTGACAGTGGGGCTGGCTGGGGACAGCGTGGGGCCTTCTCCTCCTCCCTGGCTGCCTGATGGCCAAGGAGCAGAGCAGGGCTGCAAGCAGGACTTTGGCTTTCAAGGTGGTGTCTGAGCTTCTGGGACCAGAACAATCACAAGACACAAAGTCCCACAGGCAGCAGATGTCGAGCAGTCCCCTGACACAGCCAAATGAGCTCATACTCATCTTCCTCCTCCTTATCTTTCCAAAGCAAATCCAGCCTCCTAAAGAACTCTTTGCACGTCTCCTAGCTCAGTTATTAACAGTAGGAGTAACAAAGGGAGCTGTCAAAGGGAATTTAATCCTGGTCTTTTAGGACAGGGTCACAGGCATTTGTAAGGATAAATCTTGGGAATCCAGCCAGCTCCTCATTCACAGTCAACTGGCAGAAGAAAAGGCACATTTAACAGCAAAATCTTCTAACCCTCATGCTAGTGGAAGCCCTCAAGGCTGGTAATCTCCATTTCTATAAGCAAACTCCAAAGCAAGGTGTGGTGCATGGCTGCCAACACCCAGCTCCTCCACACCCAGCAGCAGTGCCCTCAGGAGCCTGCCCTGGCAGCAGCCAGGGATGGGACCAAGCTGAAGGACCAGGGGGGTGACCTGGTGCCCAGAACAGAGGGAAATGGTTGGTCTTTCCACAGCAGCTACCACCTTTCCTGAAATAAAGTCAGCAGAGATACCAGGCAGAGTTACCTCCTGCAGAGACAGAGGCACTTCCCAGCCCAGCAGGGGTTAGAGCTGGGCAAGCCAAGCACACCACAGGGTAATGCTTTCCAGGGGGAACTCACCAGACCCCAGCATTCCCTGAACATCTCATCACCCCACGGGTGTGTCTTGTCACATCATCTTGCTTCATATTAACCTTGGAGAAACCGGTTCAGACTCCAAACCCAAATGCTACAGGAGTTCATCCTGTGATCATCATCATCATCATCACTGGGGATAACTGAGGTGTGTCACTCAGGACTGTCCTTCACCTTCCCCTTCAGCATGAAGGGAGCAATGCACACTTGCACCCAGCAGCTGCTGGGTGGCTCTGCAAGGAGCCAGCCTCCTCCAGCATGGCTGATATCACCTGCACAGACACCTTAATACCCACCTTCTAGACATGGTAGTGATTTTAAGCTGAAAGAAGAGAGATTTAAGTTAGAGAACAGGTGTAAATTCTTCATTGTAAGGGTGGTGAGACCCTGGAACAGTCTGCCCATAGATGTTGTGGGGGCTCCATTCCTGGAGGTGCTCAAGGGCAGGTTGGATGGGGCTTGGAGCAGCCTGAGCTGGTGGGAGGTGTCCCTGCCCATGCAGGGGGGTTGGAACTCAATGATCTTTTAGGTCCCTTCCAACTCAAAAACTTGTGTGATTCTGTGACATGGCCCCAGCTAAACTTCTCCACCATCACTCTAGGATGTCCTGGGATGTGGGATGCCAAGAGGACAGCCACACTTCCCCACATGATGCCTCACCATGCTGCAACATCCAGGGTGACTCCAGAGCCAAATCCCCACCAGCAGATGAGCACAGCCCTTTGCCTGAACCAGGGACACGTCAGCCAGGGCAGGAAAAATGCCAGGAAGGAAGGAAGGAAGGAAGGAAGG
>NW_009952709.1:1549013-1555868 GCF_000747805.2 Chaetura pelagica | reverse complement strand
AGGAAGGAAGGAAGGAAGGAAGGAAGGAAGGAAGGAAGGAAGGAAGGAAGGAAGGAAGGAAGGAAGGAAGGAAGGAAGGAAGGAAGGAAGGAAGGAAGGAAGGAAGGAAATCTGACAGCAGCTCAGTGGTGTGGAGCCAGCACATGCCTCAGTTTCCCTGAGTTTACTAATGGGGATCAGTTACAGGAGTCTTCCAACTTCCAGGGACTCTTGCAAGGCTGAGTTAATACCTTTAGATATTCCAGTAGGGAAGTTAAAATCCAGTAGCACTGTTCAGTTATCACTTGAATATTTGCCATGTGGCTACAGGGTCCTAAGAAGAGCTATTTTATAGGAATCAAAGCTGTCCTTCTCCATGGCTAGGAAGAAATGACTCTCTGATGGAAGGTGCCACACAGCAGTGTCACTGTCTGTCCTCCCTCATCCTTCCCACACAAGGGCAAGAGCTTTTAATGTGAAAAATTAATGGAACAATGCTGAATATCAAGGATAATGCCAAGTGCATTGTCTGTAAGACACTGGCAGTGCTGCTGCCTTCTCAGCAGTGCCCTGACTTGCACCAGCAAGAAATACCCTGATTGCCACTGCACCAGCCTTACCCTGCCCTGGATTGAACACACCTTGGGTAGAAGGCAAGGGAACTGCCCCTTCCGTGGGGAGAAGTGAGTACAGGTCAACTGGCAGAGCCCAGGAAAAGTTTCCTTCATCCATCCTTTGCAGCCCTTCTCCAGCTGAGCTTGCTCAGGTGTCTCACACCTCAGCTGGGGATGCAGCAACATCCACACACAAACATGGGCTGCTCTGGCTGGGAGAAGCTCTGGTGAGAGTCTGCTTATCCCACGGTTACAAGAGCAACAAACTGCCAAGAAAGCAAGGAAAAAAGCAAACCAGTCCACTCATTTTTCGTTCTCTGGAAGATCACCAGCTTTGGGTGAGGACATGACAGCTCCCCCGAAGCTCTGAGGACAATTGATTCCATTTAGACATGAAAGGAGAGGATCCCTCAGAGATCCACCCAGCTCAGTTTCTCCATGCCAGCCCAGTGGTTTCTGCACAGCAGCTCTGTCCTGGTGTTTCTGCTGGCAGCACATGCCTGGGCCTTTGGGAATACTTGCCAGGAAGCCTGTGCCAGTAATTAGGCTGTTTCTCTCCCCTGCCTGGGATCTACCACACGAAGCAGCTTCTGGCCAAGCCAACCCAGTTTGTATTTCTTCCCTCCCCATTCCAGGGGCTTTAAGCCACTTCAATCACTCCCAGCCTGC
The DNA here is from genome assembly GCF_000747805.2 of Chaetura pelagica. NCBI lineage: Eukaryota > Metazoa > Chordata > Aves > Apodiformes > Apodidae > Chaetura > Chaetura pelagica. The sequence continues at coordinate 1,554,606 of NW_009952709.1, read as the reverse complement.
TCTCAGGGGCTTTACTCACTGTCACTTGCTAGATGGTGCTCATGAGCTCAGCATCCTCCACAGCAGCCTCCTCTGCTCCTCCTACCCCTGCCAACCCCAGAGCTTCTCCAGCCAGCAGCTCAGAAAAGCTTCAGCTCCAAAAGAGGAGCTTTCCTTGGTCTCCGTGCCCCATCTCTACATCTAATGTAGAGAAAGAAACACACTCCAGTGTGTTTCTGCTGTCCCCTTTCTGCAGTGGGTGGCACACACACAGGGTTCCCCAGAGGCCATCAGCTCCAGGACCAACACCTAAGGTTACCAAGCAGTGTCTCTTGGGAACACAGGTCAGCCACAGGTCCCGTTCCCTTCCAGAAAACCCAATTATTCACCTAATGGGAAATTTGCTGCCATCTGGCCATTCAGAGCATGACCTGTGATGTGCCAGACATCTCAATGAAGTCAATCTCTGGCACCAACAGGGAGCTGCCACTGCCTGGCACTGCTGGAGAGGTGAATGCTGACAAGAATGACAGCACAAATCACATGAGTGTCAGAGCTGCCCCATGGATATTCTCAGCCTGCTTAGCAAGGGCTCATCCTCTTTCCTTCGAGATGAATGTAGTTGGAGATACAGGTGTGGGGCAGGGCAGGATGTGGGAGGGCAGCCTGGATTCTGTTCCTTTCTCCCCAGAGCTAGCATCAGTCCTTAACTTTCACAGGCAACCAGTTTATGCTGCTAAATGTCATTTTGCAATCCTGCAGGCTGAACAGAGCCCAAAGCCTTTGGTCCTGAGCAGTTCTCAGGGAAAGGCAGCCCTTGGCACTCACCCAGGGCTTACATCAGCAACAGGACATCTCAGTGTTGAACAAAGCAAAGATCAAGTCTGCTCCAGCACCAGCTGTGGGTCACTGAGAGTGTGAAGGAAAGGAGATGGCCATGGAAGCACCACTGTCAGTAAATCCTCCCCTCCTCTGGCTCTTGGCTTACACCTGTAAGATCACTGGCCCAGGTTGCCCAGGGAAGCTGTGGCTGCCCCATCCCTGGCAGTGTTGAAGGGCAGGTTGGATGGGGCTTGGAGCAGCCTGGGCTTGTGGGAGGTGTCCCTGCCCATGCAGGGGTTGGAACAAAAAGACCTTTAAAATCCCCTCCAACCCAAACCATTCTGTGATTCCATGATTCTAGGATCACAATGGGGATTCACTGCAAAGAATCAGGACTCTGAATCAAACCTCCCTGCCCTGGCTCTGCAACCCAAGCCAGAAGCTCTGCTCCAGGAAGGAGCACAAACCTGCTCATGTGACTGATCAGCTTTGGGGAAGCACCAAGTTCTACTGACCTCACCCCTTCCCTTATTAGCTGACTGGCAGCAACGTGTGTGCACACACAGTGCTCTGGGGAGAGGCACAGGAGTTACAGGGCTTTCATTATCCTGCTTTCTGACACTGAGGTGGAGCTGAGGGCTTGGAAAAGGGTGGGATTGTGTGCACGTGAGGCTGGGCTGAGGGAGTCTGTGGGGATGAGCAAGTATATCTGAGCAAGTGGGCTGAAGCCAAGCGCTGCAGCAGCAGGGCTGGGCTTACCCTGCTCAACCTCCATCCCAATTCCAACACAGGCTCATTTCCCAGCTATGAATTGCAAAGGACCCACAATTGCACTCAAGCAGGCTAAATAAATAAATAAATAAATAAAAAATAATAAATCAGCTATAGGAAAGATAGGACCAGGGAACAGGAAGCCAAACACAGAATATTTCCAGGAGAAATAACAGCCATATGGAAAAAGTTACCAGGATGATGAGTTGTGCCTTCAATATGTTCAAGAAAGGAGCTACATCAGACCCAGTTTGGGGGTGGCCAGATCCTTCAAGAGGGAGGGGAAAAAAAAATAAAAATAAATGCTGCCACCCCAGCATGAACTTGAACATTTGGTGTTTTATTTGCATCTTGGAATGAGGCAACTGTTATCATTCAAACTTCTCATTCTCCTCTTGGATCCCTGCCTTCCCAGGTCACATTTGTGGCTCTCACATAACCAGGAATCCCCCTGCTACAATATGCTTCTCCTGGCTCGGCCCTGAAACCAAATTCCAGAGCAGCTGACATGGAAATTTACCATCAAACAACTCTTAAAAGTTTTACCTCAGGCTGTAAAACCTGGTTTCTATGTGTTCTGCATAAAAGAATCACCCACGTCAATAGGCACCGGTCGCAGGCACGGCCTGGCAGGCTGCCAGGGAGCCTTGGGTTCAGGAGGCCAGGCTGAAGATTTATAGGAATAATAACTGAAGCCCCAACCCTACAAGTCTGCAACTCCCTGCCTATGGTCAGGGACACACTGGTTATATCACAAATCCACCTGCCCAAGCTGTTAATCAATTTAGCTTCGGCGTTTCCATCTCGCCTCGGTCTCTGCTGCTGCTGCCACATCCAGTTTGGACATCCCACTGGGGGAAAGCAAAGCCCAACAGAGCCATGGAGAGTTTGCACAAAGACAAATCAAGGCAGAGTCGCCCAGCAGCTGCCCACCCACCCTCCAGTTTCCCCCTCCCCAATGCACAAGAGATGCTCCTGACACAACCTCCCTGTGTGGAACTGCCCGATGGAGACATTTCACTCTGATGCCTGTTCTTCTAATCCAGGTAGATCATTCAAGTCCTCAAAGTCAGCTGGGAGGAAACCAGCCTTTCCTCCAATTAATGGCAATTTCTTTTTCTGCTTTGCATCCCAACTTCATCTTCTTTCTCCCTTTCCAGGCAAATCACCACCCACTTGCCTCCAAGGGTGGACAGCCTTTGCCAACACGAGTATCCAGAAGAACTAAAGCCAGAATTAACCACCACTGGGTTTTTTACACCACCATCAAGCTCAAAACTCCTCTTCTATTCAAGCTACAAGTGGGCTGAGGAATATCTTCTGCAGATGTCTGTGTTCAAGGGAGAATTAAAAAACAACCACCACCATGAAACCCCCTTTTAGCTAATAAACAGAAAGCAAATGCAGTTTGTTGCTTTGATGGCCTGGGCTGAGGGTGCATAATTCCTATCAGCTTGTATCATCAGCTTGACATTCTCCTGTTAAACCCTACCCATAGCAGAACCACATCTCCCATGGTCATCTCTTCTGTCCAATGATGACAGAGAGTGCTGTTCTGTCCCATTCTTTGGTGGGTAACACAAGGAGATCAAGCTTCTCATTACACAGCACAAAAACTAAGCATCATCACACGTTCTGCAGTGCAGCAACAGTCATGACTGGCTCCTAGATGGGGAGCCCCACATATGAAATGGAAGGGAAGTTATTTTGCCCAAGGTGCAGAAGTGATCCTGCAGTGATGAGGAACCCCAAGAGATTTTGCCATAAGCAAGGCTGAACAACTGCCTCTTCCCTTCTCCTCTACAGAGACTCACTGATTAATTCAGAACCAAAGTAAACAATAAATAGTGATGATGTGCATAGGGGTGATGACTCAGCCAAAGCAGCAGATCAGCATTTGAGTAACAGGCTACAAACATGTGCTTGATTTTCTCAATGATGATTCTCCAGTGAGCAATGGAACAAGACATTTTATGCAGCCACCAGGAAACAGCCTGGTCCCAGTGTCATGAGCTACCAACCCCAAGGACCTACGTGAAAGCTTTAAAAAGCACCATCCCCATAGGGGATCACACGTTCTCAGACCAATTTTTTACATCCAGGCAAGCAGTAAACACAGACCAGCTGGGACATTTCAACTAGAAATAGCATAGCAGCACCCAGGAGAACATGATCTGTCAAAAAAGATCATCTGGAAAAGTGAAAACATATCAGGACACCTGCAAAACAGCTTCTTCTTGCCTGTGTAACCAAGCCCTGCAAAACGTAGCTGGGTAATGCAAGGAAAACATGCTGGGGAAAGTTGTCCTATAAAGCCAGAAAGACCTGAGTCACCAAGGGGAAGAGGGAAATCATGAAGGAAAGCATTTGTGGCTCTGTTTTCTGCCTCACCTTTTTATTTTGCCTCATCACAACCCTGCCTTGATCTTGTCTGTTACTTGAATAAGGAGAAGATGGAAATGTTTTCAGTTGCATCAACAAAACCGATCAGGAAAGATCCCTGCAAGGGCAGGCAGCTCTGAGGTGGCTGCAGGTCAGGGTTGTTCTGCAGCACTCACCCCAAAACTGCCCAGACTTGCAAGGAGTGAGATTTTTCACCTCCTCAGATCTGTGACTGGAGGGATCTGCACTTAGAGCAGTTGCTTGTGAGCCCCTCACACTCCTTTCAGATGCAATCACCTGCATGTGGGGGGCAGAGAGAGCAGCCACATCTGCAGCTGGTCCTCTGAGACTGTCACTGGCCAGTTGTACAAGGACATCATCACAAAGGCACATGAGGATGAGTCCAGTAAATTCATCTCCACGTTCATGGCTTGTTCTCTGCCTGGCACATTCAGCAGCTCAGCTCCTCTTTGCCAGCTGAACCCCCCCTGGCTTCCAATACCACCTGCAAGGTTTATTCTATCAGCAGCAACCAAGTGGTTAACTCACCTAAGAAATATATCCACTCTCCTTAAGCAAAGCAGCAAGGGGGCCCCACGGTGCTGACAACTCTAAGAGCAAATTAAGAAGCCAGAATAAAATGCACCATCAAGCAAGAGCTGGAGTGAGGCCAGAAATCAGAATTAGCTGTAAAGAAAACTGGATGGAGAAATCCGCTCCAAGCAGCCTGCTGGAGCTCAGTTACTAGAAATGACAAAAGGAAATGGAAAAATGGCTATGGTAAGGACACAACACGTTAGGTGGCACCACTGATGGGTGCTCTGCTCATTGTCTCTCTGCTAATCAGGCTTTTATAGCAGGGGGTTTGCAGTAGCAGCTTGGGATGGTGTGGAGAGAGGAGCCCAGCCTGCCTCTTCCAGGCAGGAAGTCACAGCTTGTGTCTAGGAGGAACAACCCCATGGACCAGCACAGGGTGGGGGCTGAGCTGCTGGAGAGCAGGGGAGGAGAAAGGGACCTGGAGGTCCTGGTGGGCAGGAGGATGAGCATGACCAGCAATGTGCCCTTGTGGCCAAGAAGGCCAAGGGCATCCTGGGGTGCATTAGAAAGGGGGTGGTTAGTAGGTCAAGGGAGGTTCTGCTCCCCCTCTATTCTGCATTGGTGCATGTTGTGTCCAGTTCTGGGCCCCTCAGTTCCAGAAGGACAGGGGACTGCTTGAAAGAGTCCAGGGCAGAGCCATGAAGATGCTGGAGGGAGAGGAACATCTCCCTGCTGAGGAAAGGCTGAGGGAGCTGGGTCTGTTGGGCTTGGAGAAGAGGAGACTGAGGGGCCACCTCATCCATGGGCACAAATCTGTTCAGGGCAGTGTCAGGAGGACAGAGCCAGGCTTTGTGCAGTGATGTCCAGTGACAGGACAAGGGGCAGTGGGTGCAAACTGGAGCACAGGAGGTTCCATGTGCATCTCAGGAAGAACTTCTTTCCTGCGAGAGTGACAGAGCCCTGGGCCAGGCTGCCCAGAGAGGCTGTGGAGTCTCCTTCTCTGGAGACATTCCAACCCCCCTGGCCACGTTCCTGTGTGATGTGCTCTGGGTGCCCCTGCTCTGGCAGGGGGGTTGGGCTGGGGGAGCTTTCCAGGTCCCTT
>NW_009952709.1:1488123-1548997 GCF_000747805.2 Chaetura pelagica | reverse complement strand
ATGTGAGCTACTGCCCTGTGCTCACATCCCAGCACTCAGCCCCACTAACCAGGCTGGAAACGAGCTGAGGAAGCCAGAGAGTTTTCCAAAAGAACTCCAAAAAGGAGTTCTGGATGTTCACCCAGTCCAGCCTAGCTTGGAAACTCTGCAGCCAAGAGCACTAAGAGGGAAGAGACACATTTAAAAAGAAGAAAACCACCAAGCAGCTCCCAGGCAGCCAGGCAAGCCCAGAGAGAGCAAAGGGGAAGGAAAAGTGCCCAAGTTGGAGCAGCCACACGTCCAGGAGCTGCAGCCACGAGCAGACAGGACTTGAGTGTTGATCCCCACACTGAAGAGATTTGGGGTCACTTTATCTAGAAGGTTTCAGGCCTCCAAGCACAGTTGGCACCATCTTCCCCTCCCTGCCCATGGTGCCAGGATCTCCTTCCCCCAGGAGCCCTCCAGAGCCCACCCACCTCCTCCCCTGAGCCTCTGCAAAAACACTTGCCCTCTCAACAATGTCCCAGGAGGGTTGCTCACCCCCCTGGAGGGAGAGAAGGGGGAGCCACAACTTGGTTCTGCATCCCAACCTTCCCCTGGTGACCAGAGCAATGATGGGCTGAGCCTCCCAGCAGCAGGGGCAGGGCTGGGCACCAGGCCACGTCTGGCTCGGAGCTGTCACTTGCTGCAGGACAATATGGCCAAGCAGAGACCTGCCAGGCTGCAAAACCAGCCAGGATCCCGTGGTGGTGAGGGCTGAATCTAACCCAGGCCAGGGTTGGCTCCAGCCCTGCCCCTCTGGTGCTGCCACACTGTCCTTCCCTGCAGCTACAGGGAATGGCCCTTCAGGTCACTGGAAGAGACACAAACTTTTGACAACTTTTTTGCAAGGCTTGTAGCAAGAGAACAAGGGACAATGGGTTAAAACTGGAAGAGGGGAGATTGAGATGATGTTAAGATGTTAGGAAGAAATTCTTCCCTGTGAGGGTGGTGAGAGCCTGGCCCAGGTTGCCCAGGGAAGCTGTGGCTGCCCCATCCCTGGCAGTGTTGAAGGGCAGGTTGGATGGGGCTTGGAGCAGCCTGGGCTGCTGGGAGGTGTCCCTGCCCATGCAGGGGGTTGGAACTACATGATCTCCAAGGTCCCTTCCCAGCCAAACCAGTCAGTGACTCTATGACACTATATGCTCAGGCTGCTGGGCCTGACCTGGAAATATTTTAAGGGAACAAATTCTCTCTGGCTGCAGTCAGGGGGACCCAGAAAGATGCTGCTCATCAGACAAAAAAAACACCTTCTCTGGTAGAAAGCTGCTGGCATCACTTCTAGCTTGGTTGATGAGATGCAGAAACATGTGGACAAAGAAAGAAAAAGCCCACGTTTTCCATGTCTCACCAGACTCACTCATCTGGCTCAGCAGAGCCCTGGAGCAGCCAAATCCTTCTCCATCTGCTTTCAGGACACATGGACCTTTCGCTCCAGATGTCCCAGGGACAGGGAGGGTAGGAATCCCACTGAAGTCTGAAGGTCTTTGGGTTTCCAGCACCAGGCAGCACAGCCTTTCCACACTGTCCCCTCCCCTGCCATCAGCCTCCCAGGAAGTTCTCTGCTGCATTTCTCAAGGGGGCTACAAGACCTGTAGAACCAGACTTTATCATAGAATTTCCAGTATATATAGATCAGAAATTCAGAAGCCTGCACCTCCTGTCTGGGGAGCCAGGAGCTAAAAGCAGCTGAAAGCAGCTGCCTTGACCTGGGGAAGTGCCATGAGTCCACCTAAATCCACTTGCTATGGCCTGAGCTCTCCTTAGAGTTTGGGAGAATTTGTCCTCAATTCCTGACCTCCTTTGTCCCACATCTCTTCTAGCAGCCCTTCTCCCAGCTTCCCTTCACCTCTCCTGCTGCAGCTCAACCTTAGACCCTCACACCCGTTTCCCACTCCCATTCCTTGTGCTCAGAGGCTGCAGGTAAAGAATTTCATCCACACAAGAGAAAGTGCTCCTCCTGAAATGAAGCAGGACCATGGTGAGTCCCTAGAAGGGGCACCTCAGACTGTCACCAGGTCCAAACAATGTCCATCCCATGCTACAACTCATGACAGTGCCCAAAACCTGGCCCCACCTGCACCCCAGCTTGGGCAGGAGCCCCAGAGGCCACCTCAAGAAGGACACCAGCCTTGCTCACTCAAGCTCATTATAATTTCATTAAGCCACCCCTGGCAGAGAGGGAGATGGGCTGGGGAGCTGTAGAAAGAGCTCCCTCTCCAACTCACTGCTTAAATTAACTCCATTTCTTCGAAACGTTTTCCTCTATGAGATGCCAGGGTGGGGCTGGGGGGTGGGAAGAGTGCACAAAATAAAAGTAAAGAGGCTGATCCCTGGGTTTGCTTGTTGGTGTGTGGGTCTAGAAGATCATTCCTTTAAAGCTGCTCACTGGGGTCGTGCTCTTCCCCATAAAAATAAACCCATCTCTTCCTCCAAACTGCACTTGGAAGCCTCTGGTGCACCCAGGGGCTGCCTAAAAAGCCTGCAGAATAACTCAGTCCTGCAAGGATGTGCAGCCTGACGTTGGGCAGTGAAGTGACCTCTATCACATTGGCCTTCCCTGTCCCTCAGGAAGGGCGAGGCCAAAAATATCACCTTGATGCTTTTGTGCCGGGCAGGTCCTGGTGCAACCACCCAGCACGAGTCTACCTGCACGTCCCTGGGAGCTCAGGGGCTCCTGCAGCCTGGCAGGCATTTGCCCAGCCCACGAGCTCTCCTGGTCCAGGTCCAGCCCAGAGCAGCAGGGCTGCAGAACCACCATCTGACCGCACTGGTTGGTGCCTTGCGTAAAGCGAGTGGGTTTGGTCCAGGTCCTGGTGGGCAGGTGTCCATGTGTCTCAGCCCTGTGAGGAGAACCTGGGTGGATGCCAGGCCCTGGGAGGACCAGGTCCTCTGAGGTCTGCTGGCAGGGAGGCACACGAGCACCTGCCCCGTGCTCGGATGCCGGGCTCCAAGTCTGACACCTTGTGCTGAGAAAGCCACAGCTCTGTGTCCCCTCTGGGCTCTGCAGTGTCTGTTCCATCCCTTTCCCAGCCCCGTGAGATCCCTGCAGCTGCACAGTTAGGAACCTCACAGCTGCAGCTGTCAGCATCATGGGATGGTTCGGATAGGAAGGGACCTTCAAGATCATCTAGTTCCAACCCATGGGCAGGGACACCTCCCACCAGCCCAGGCTGCTCCAAGCCCCATCCAACCTGCCCTTCAACACTGCCAGGGATGGGGCAGCCACAGCTTCCCTGGGCAACCTGGGCCAGGCTCTCACCTCCCTCACAGGGAACAATTTCCTCCCCATGTCCAACCTAAATCTCCCCTCTTCCAGTTTAAAGCCATTTCACCTTGTCCTACCCCTCCATATCTCTGTCAAGGTTTGATTGCTTTTTTCCCCCAGGAAGGCCAGAGCATGGAACAGAAAGCAAGAAGGCCTGAAGCACCAAGGAAAGCATCAGGGTCCATCAGGAACAGGAGATAAACTGTCAAGGAGAAGGGAGTGATGAACACGGCAGTGAGGCAGGCAGCAGGTGAGCAGGGGTGGGTGCTGGTGAAACTGCTGGAGTAATGTAAAAAAATGTAAGGAAGAGGGGACTCTGGGTGTCTAACTCAGGAGTTGGTAGAGCAGCCCTGACCTTCAGAAGGGAAAGGGGGGGTAAATGGCTTTGGATAATCAATGCCTCTGGACAAGCAACTTGGGGCACCAGAATCCCAATCTGCCCAGCCAGGAGTCATCTGACAGCCCAGGAGAGAGGCAGGAGATCATCAGGAGAGGCAGCCAGATGCCTCTGCCAAAGCCAAAAGCACCCAAGCAACGTGGGCTGGGGGAGCTCTGCCCACATGCAGCAGAAGGTCCTGCCCAGCTCCCAGCAGAAGGTGGGCACCTCTGCTGCAGGAGCAGGAGCCTCAGCCCTGCAGCAGGATGGGAGCACCGCTCCATGGGGGCAGAGCAGCCTCATCCTTCATGAATGAAAATCTCCAGAAAGACATGAAAACACTAAACCACAACCCCCAAACCCCACCAGGATCACAGCACCCACTGGCAGGTGTGCTATAAATACCATGGCAGGGGGTGTCTGCATGAGGAACTGGAGGTGTTGCCTTGGTGTACGTGGAGCTTCATCACCACGCAGAGCACTTTGCTGAAGACGTGTAGGTCTGAGCTCCCTGAGTCATGTCTGGTTGTTCTGCTGCAGCCCCACAGCAGAGCAGAAACACCCTCACCCAGCCCAGCTCCTTTTCCCAGGAGAACAAGCAATTAACTGCCTCGATACCACAGTGGCACCTACAGGCATCCCCATCCTGGAGGGACTTTGCAGCACTGGAAGCTCTGTAAGGTAAAACCTGAGCAGCCCCAAACCTTCCTTGGGCACTTGAGATCGAAGTGGAGCTGAAGAACAGTTGGTGCAGCAAGATGTTGACCTTCGCCTCAGCGTGGAACGTGCTGAGCTTTGCAACAGCTAGAGTAGGGCAGAATGAAGATACTTGGCAAGCTCTGGCTGAGCTCACCTACCTGATGTGCAGAGAGACAAGAGGAACACCAGCAGAACCCTTCACAGGAATCAATTCAGGGCAGAAAGTCATTGCTCTGTGGCTGAATCAATGCCAGCCAGGGTCCAAATCTAGTCTGAGCTGCACAGAAATCACAAGACTGGCTTATTTCTGGATCAACACACCCTATAGAACAGTGATCAGACCCTAATCCTTTAATTCTCAAAAACCCACCCAAACCCCTCCTCTATTCTCCAATACAGATCCCAACAATGTGCATTTTACAAAGCCAAAAGAAAATAAAAGCACATGTCAGCACAAGGAGACCTGTCTGTTAAGAAAAGTGTTTGGTTTTACTGCTGCAGAGAAAGAACATTGTTACCTGGAGAATGAGCCCAGAGGAAGAGCTGGAATAATGGGAGAGGGAGGGGCAGGGCCCACTGGATGGCTCAGACTGGGGCACAGGCAGAACCTGCTTGCAAGGGGCCCTGGAGCCACTTTTACCAGCATCCTTAGCTGATCAGAGAGCCCTGTGGACTCAGCTGTGTGCAGGAAGGCTCAGCTTTGCCCTGCAGCAGCAAGGAGAAGGGACAAGGAGACATGGTCCCTCTCCCAGGAGGACACATGGATGCTCACCAAGCTCTCACCCAGCCTGTGGGTGCCCCAGGAGCACAGAAGAGCTCTGCTGCTCTGGCACAGCAGGCAAAACAACCTCAGGCTACCAAGCAGAACAAGAAGCTGGCTCAGAGCAACCTAGTGTGGCCCAACCCAAGGCAAAGGCTGACCAGGACACCACAGGGACTAGGCAAGCCCAAACCAGGGCCTGAAGCCTCCAGAGAGTTTTTCTCACCATCTGGCTGGATGGCAAGAGCTGGCACTGGGAGCCCCACGGATGTCACCTCCCTGCTCTGCACACACAGTTATCTCTGGGCTTGACATGAGTTGCAAGAACCTTTTGGGCTCAGCACACCCAGAGTTTTAGCAAGTCCTCAGGCTGCTCTGAGGGGAAACAAAGAGCTCTGAAGCTGCCTGCAGAAACACATCTCTCCTGCATTATCTTCAAGATTGAACTTGCAGTCTGAAGATGCTCCCATACTCTGAGCTGACTGGCAGTGCTGATGGGATGTAGCTTGAGATTGAGTCCCTCCTGAGCACAACACCTTGCAGACACAGCTCCTCAGTCCTCCAGCGCTCTATGGAGGCAACTGATGGTCCCTTTGCTCAGTGGATGTGTTTGAAAAGAGAAAGGAAGCACTTCCCCAAGCAGCAGCAGTGCCAAGGGCCAAAGCAGAGTTTGCTGCTGCTCCCCACCCAGCCTGTGGAAGAGTCAAACTGGACACGAGGCTCCTCCAAACACTCCCTTCCAAGAGGGCTGAATGTGGCAAAACTTTTTACAGAGAGATGTGCAGAAAACTTCCCAGCACTGAGCAGGCCTGTGCTTGTGCTCTCACTGGAGCTGTATGACTGGAGGTTTCTATCCTGTCACTCAGCTTCTGCTATCTGGAACAGTAATTCAGCAAGAACCTTCACACATCGATACAATCATAACGCCCCAAAATGTTTTTTCCACCTCCTTTTGGAAGAAGTTACATTCCAGAAGGAGGCAGAGATTGATCATGGAGACACAGCAACAGAGAAGTCCTCAGTGTCAGCCCAAAAAGCTGAGCTCTGAGGCCAGATCTCAAGAAAATCAAAACCTTATGCTTGAAAAGCAGAGGAGAGCTGGAGCTGGAGACCCAGAACTTAGAGCTTTGATTGTCTCTCATCTCTGCTCTATGTCATGGAGACACTGGACTCAGATACCAAACTACTGGCTGTGAAAAACAGCATAATAATAATTCCCAGGGTCTGAGCACCATTACATTCTTTCTCCCCTAGTGAAACAGCACCCACAACATTCCTCTCTTGGAGCTTTTTGTCAGGGCTGGATGCACAGAAACATGGGGCAAGAGCCCAGCCCTCCCAGGGCAGCTCTGCCTTCATCCCAGGGCTGGCAGCAACCAGGACTTGCCCTCCCCAAAACTCCTTCTCTTTGCTTTTACCACCTCTGGTAAGTGCCAGGACCTGGCATCCTCTCCCTGCACAGGGACACCCTTCCCAATCCAGCCAGAGCAGCTGTGGAGGCAGGACTTGCCTTGCAGACCTCCATGGGTTGGTGTTCAGAAGGACAGAAGAGGTAAAGGCTGTGGTTATTGCCCCAGGGCAGAAGGGAGAAGCCACCCAAAGCTTGTGGAGGATGTTGTGGGGTTTTTTTGTGCATTTATGCCTTGGATTAATTCCCACACTAAGTCTCCATGTGCCTCAGGTCATGGAAAAGGTCACAGCTCCATCATCCCTATGGAAAGCATTTGGCTTTGCCCAGCACTGGCTGCACCAGGCAGGGATTTGTGGCTGGAACAGCAGTGAGTAACATGTCTTCAGAGCAGAACAAGAGCTCTGTAATTCACATCTTGCATGGACTGGGCCCAAAAAGGGACCCTGGCAGCCAAGAGGGCCAATGCCATCTTGGGGTGCATTAAGAAGAGTGTGGCCAGCATGTTAGGAAGGTTTTCCTGCCCCTCTGCTCTGCCCTGGGGAGGCCTCAGCTGGGGCTCCCCAGTTCAAGAAGGACAAGGAGCTACTGGAGAGAGTCCAGCACAGGGCACTGAGATGATGAAGGGGCTGGAGCATCTGCCTGTGAGGAAGGGATGGGAGAGCTGGGGCTGCTCAGCTGGAGAGGAGGAGTTTGAGGGGGGATCTGATCAGTGCTGCTCAATATCTGCAGGGGGTGTAGGGTGTCTGCTCAGTGGTGTCCAACAACAGGACAAGGGGCAATGGGCACAAACTGGTACACAGGAGATTTTACTTAAATATAAGAAAATACTTCTTTACTCTGAGGGTGGCAGAGCCCTGGGACAGGCTGCCCAGGGAGGCTGTGGAGTCTCCATCCCTGCAGACATTCCAGCCTCACCTGGATGTGTTCCTGTGGGATCTGCTCCAGGGGATCCTGCTCTAGCAGGGGGTTGGACCAGATGATCTCCAGAGGTCCCTTCCAACCCTGACCATTCTGTGACAAACATAACTGCCCAGTTACCACAAGCAACATTTTAATGGTGCCAGATCTAAAGGAAACCATCATAGTCTCACTTTTCCAACATAAACTCTTGCCTGAAGAGCAACAAGGTAGAGAACGAGTTCCCTCTTGGACACCAAACCAAACAAACCTTCCCCTGTATTCCCAGTCTGGCCCAGCTTGAACTGGCTTTCTAGATCCTCTTTCTGTAACTGAAAAAGAAAGGAAGGGGGGGGAAAAAAAAAAAAAAAAAGGAAAACTGCTTACCAAGATGATTAAATCAAATGTTAGCTATTCCAGCTACCCACTGGCTCTGGGTTTGACGTCAGTGCTGAATGCATTAACTATATTTGTCTCCCAAGAGCTAAAAATACCCAAGACATAAGAAAAAAATAAAAAAATAGGGCAGTGCTGGAAGAACTGTAGGTCCTTAAGAGGCACAAAGGCCCTCCAAGACCTCAGGGGGTTCACTGTGCCCTGACACTTGCCCATGTTTCTGCGTGGCCTGTAGGATGAGGGGGCTACAGAGAAGCTGTAACACCATGAAGAGCCAAAGGGAAGGAGCCAAGATGCTGCTGCACATCTGCTGGGAGGGCTGTTGGACTGCCAAGAGTGCACAAGGTGTCTGGAGGATTTTTCCCTCTTCCTCAGCTTTGCAAAACTGGTGAACAGTGTAGCTGGTATGTTGGAACTCATCACCTGCATTTTTTAGGGGTAACTAGAGGAAAGAAAATACTCTTCAGATGAAGTAACAGAACCTTGTGTTGAGTTTAGGAGCCAGGCTGGTTCTTCTCCAGGCTTTTCCACCATTGTCCATCTCCCAGCTACCTCAGTCTGCTCTCAAAGGATCCTACAGACACTACAGGTGCCATTTCAAAAAGAAAGCAGAACATTAGAGTGAAGCCTGAAGAAACTATTTACTTTTGTTCCTTGTCTAAGAGAGCATCTGGTGAGTCCAATCTCCTTCACCCCCTCTTCACAGTTTGCTAAGAGCCAGGTTGCTGCTGAAACAAACAATTCCTACAGGGGTTGTTGCAGGGTAGTGAATATCTAACAGGGAAAGCAGCTGCAGAGAGTCTGGGCTGGTGCAAGTTGCTCCAGGGTAGATGCAACAGAACAGAGAAAAAGGGCCAGAAAATGTTGGCTACAAGGCAAAACAGAGAGGAAAAAAAGGTCTGGGTTTTGTTGAAAGTTATGGGAAGCAATCAACATGGACAGCTTGCATTGTCACTGCTCCTGGTTGTGCAGGCCCTGAGCCAATGGAGCCTGATGGGTTGAGTAACTTAATATTTCACTGATTAAGGAAGGAGTCCAACATGTGCTTTGGACCTGTCACAGGAGCCTGGCTTGGTGCAGAGTCTCTACCTGCTGCTGTTTGTGGCACCTGAGGATGCTTTTCTTCACTAGTGCTTTGCAGCAGGTTGACTTCTTACTCTGCCAGAGTTGGCATGGTGAAAGTAGGGAGCAAGAACATGGAGCATTTGAACCCTGCACTTGGAGGGAATGTTGTAAAGGTGCTGCTGGGTACTGGAAGAACACACAGACACAGGGATGCTGCAAACTCTCCCAGCCCAAGTCCTGGGAATGCAGCAAGGGATGTGGAGGAGCAGCTGATCTGCACACACAGGCACTGGGGGGAAGTATCTTCCCTGGGGGACTGGAAAAGGCTGGGAGATCTGGGAGGTTTTCCTCCCCAGGGAACCACTGCTGGTCCTGCAGCCTGAGGCACTGGGCACCTCCAGCCCAAGGGGAGAGGTTCAGGCTGCAGTGAGAAGTGAACCAGATGTGCTGTTGAGCTGATGAATGACCCAAAGCAGAGACCAGCAAGTCCAAACTCACTGCCCACCTCTGGGATGAGAACCACATCACCCTCCTCAGCCCTGGGGTCACAGCCCCTTGGGTTTTGCCCAGGAGAACCCAAGTCCCTGTTGCTTCAAACAGTTTGGTGCCATCACAAGCAGCAGGGTGTCCCTGGCAGACAAGGTGCAGCAGCTTTTCTCCAGCACAAACCAGTCAAGAAGCAGAAAAAAACATCACAGGTCTTGAGTGACTTCCCAGTCCATGGTAACACAAGCAGTTGAGTTGAAAGACCAAAGCTGTTTCCACAAACCCAGATTCAAACCACCCCATGTGGAAAGCTCCAATGGAAGGCTAGAGGGATGGAAGGTATTTATGTGACCATCCAGGCTATTTAATGTTGTAAGAGCAGCTGTGACCCTGCAAACTAACGAGTCCCCTAACCTGAGCCCTGGCAGAGCCCTGGTTACCTCCTCCAGCAGAACCTTCACCTCCTTCTGACACTTTTTCCTCTCTGTTGTGCAAGATTAACATATGGCCAGTCTGCTGAGGGCTATGGAAGGAAGGTCTCACCAGGAAAGGTTTAAAGCCATGAGCAAAGGAGCCCTGCACAGCAAGGCAACCACTGTGTGAGAACTGAATGGGATCAGCAATACATCCAAGGTGCCAACACAGGGACAAATCTGCAAAGTGATTCTTTAATCCCAGCCCCAGGTCATGGTTTCACTGAGTGTCTTGCAACAGAAACTGCTTTTAACAGCCCTGAGAAGTGAGTAACAATATGTTAGTAATAAAAGCTGCTGGTAGCTGCCTCTTTTATTTTTTGGGTTTGTTTTTTTTTTAAGCAAAAAGTGGTTTCTTCTGAGATTTAAACAACCCAGACAAATATCAACTCTAATCACCTTGGAAATGATGCATTTCAGGGAAGAAAGCCTTTTTTAAATAAAACCCAAACCCATGCTTTTGCAGTGTCAGGCTATTTGCAATCAGTCTGGCCTGAGGAGCACATGAACAAACCCACCAAGCCAGGGAGAAGCTCTTGAGATCACCCACCTACATCTCCATCCTCCTCCCACCGGATAATGGAGCCCACTCCATCCACAGAGTCCAACCTTCAACATTTTATCTTTCCATTAGAAATGAAGGTACCACTTCCAAAGCCACTGGGAATTAGCTGGTGCTCCTTAGAAAAGTCTCAGCCAACCAAGGTGCTCCAGGAAAGCTCTCACCATTCTCTAGCCAAGACTGAAATTCCCACCCCCAAGGGACTCAATTCACAGCATGACCTGCACCAACCCAACCTCACTTTGAAGCATAATGGATTGTCCTCAACAAAGCAACTCATTTCAACAAAAGCTGCTTCAAAGAAATGTTTCCTGGTGTCTTGCTTGGAATGAGGAAAAGGTTAAAAACAAGGAGGAGCTGCCACTGACAACCTGATGATGCACCAGGGCCACATCTGCTTTGCTTGGGTCCTGCACTGTATGTCATGAAGGGCCAAAGTTCTAGAGCCACCTAGAATTGAATCACAGAATCACCAAGGCTGGAAAAGATCTTTTAAGATCATCAAGCCCAGCCTATGACCAACACCCCCACACCTCCAGACCCTGGCACCAAGTGCCACCTCCAGCCTTTCCTGGAACACCCCCATGGATGGTGCCTCCACCCCTTCCCTGGACAGTCCATCCCAATGTCTCATCACCCTTTCCATGGGAAGTGCCTCCTGATATCCAACCTAAACCTCCCCTGGAGCAGCTTCAGGCCAGGCCCTCTTGCCCTGTCACTGGTTGCCTGGAAAAAGAGCCCAACCCCACCTGAGCACAACCTCCTTTCAGGTGGTTGTAGAGAGTGAGAAGGTCTCCCCTGAGTCTCTTATCATAGAGTCATAGAACTATTCAGGTTGGAAAAGCCCCTTGGAATCACCAAGTCCAACCATCATCCCTACTCTACAAAGTTCTCCCCTAAACCATCTCCACCAACACCACATCCAAACAACCCTTCAACACACCCAGGGATGGTGACTCCACCACCTCCCTGGGCAGCCTGTTCCAGGGTCTGACCACTCTTGCTGTGAAAATTGTTCCCAATGTCCAGTCTGACCCTGCCCTGGTGCAGCTTGAAGCCCTTCCCTCTTGTTCTCTCACCTGTGAGAAGAGACCAGCACCAACCTCTCCAATGACCTTTCAGGTGGTTGTAGAGGTTTCTTCTCCAGGCTAAACAACCCCAGAGCAAAGGACATTTTTAAAAACAACCACAGGAGAGAACAAAAAAGCACAGAAAGATGTCATTCCTCTCCTGAGTGAATGGAGAAGTAGAAGTTTCATGTTGAATGGGAGGGAGTCTTTTTTTTCCCCTGCTGTCTCTGTGGTTCACCCCAGAACAGGGAAGCAAATCCATTTTGATGTGGTTTTAGCAAAAGGGCAGCTTCCCCTGGGAGAAACCACTCATGGTTACATGCACCAGAGCAGTGGCACTTCTCAGCAAAGCTCTCCTCAGGAGTGAGAGCAGAGGAGGGACTGGCAGGAGGCAGCAGCTGGGACCTGCTGTGCACAGACACCGTCCCCCCGGGCAGGATGGACTGAGGACTTGGGCAAACCCTTCCTCCCCAGGGTGGGTGCTCAAGGGCCAAAAGTGGGGGTCTCTGTGTGCCCATAGCCCCACACACAGCATGGCCTAAAGATTTGGATTGTCCCAGGGCATCATGAAATGTCAGTGGGAGCCCTTACAGGGCAGAAGAGCATCACAGCCCTTGGAGCCTCTGTCTGCCCATGGCCCAGCTCCTGCAGGAACCTCCCTTGGCTCTCTCTCCTACCAGCCTTGCCCCATGCAGCAACACTGGGTCTTTCTCCACATGCTGGAGAGGTGTTGGCAAGACCCCAGGGCACTAAAGTTAAAGCTGCAACAGGTCAGGAGTTTGGAAGCCAGAAGGTGCCCCTACTCTGGGAGCTGGGGATGGCTCTTCTGAGGTTGCACTGCTGCAAGTGCCTGCTGATGCTGGGAGCAGCCAGCTCTTCTGCCTGGCACACACATGCTTGGGGTCCCACAGATTCCCCCTGTTGTGTGGCTCTGCCTTATTCCACCCTCTCAAGAGCCTTGTCCAGATTTGTTCCTCAGCTCCTCCTCTCAGGCTCCCACCAGCTCAGAGCAAACCACACCTGGACAGGGCAAGGTCTCACTGGAAGCCCACCTTGCAGAGATCCCACCTGAATGGCTTCCACTGGCCCAGCCCAGCACTCCTGGCCCACCAAGGCTGTAGCATTTTCCCCACCAGACCCACAACGACCCCTCAGTGAGGATTTTCCCCCCACGTGGGGTGTTGTTCACCCACACACTGCTGAGCACAACCAGCCCCTCTCTGCACTCCCACCCCTTCCCCTGCACCCTCAGGCTGGGGAGAGGTGACCCAGCTCCCTCCAGGGAGCATCACTGCCCTGGTTTCTCTCTCTGCACCCCTGGATCTGCCCCACCAGCACATCCACTGCAGGACTGCAATTGCTCCCCTGGTCCCACCACCTCCCTTCTCCCAGTCACAACAGCCCTTGTCCTTCTCCAGCTTCCAGCCTGAATTATTAATCCACCTCAGCAGTGGTGCAGAAGTACAGACAAGAGGAGGCACCTGGTGCAGGGACCCTTTGGGAAGCTGTCACCACGCAGCTGCTGCTGGTCCCATTGCTGCAAGGAGCTCTGGAGGCCACCACAGCACCCAGCCCCAGGAGAGGAGGGAACAGCCTGAGACCTGCTCTCTAACAGTGCAATGATCAAAAACTCCTCCTGAACACAGAGGAGAGGAGACACACACAGACCATAAGTGCTGTCACACATCACTATTGATGTTCCCTTGCTCCCACAGGCCCAGACCAAGGGCAATGACATGCAGTTTTTATGCTGCCTCCAACACACTTCAGTCTCTGCACATCAAATCACTGGAGTAGATGATGCTACAAGTTGCCAGGAGTGGTGGTGGATCAAAAATGGAGCGTGTGGAGAGAAGAAATGGGTGGCAAGGGGGGGAATTGCAGCAGTAAGTCCAGCACTGCCCACAGCTCCCAAGGGAATCCAGCAGGTGAGCACAGGCTGGGCACAATTGTTTGCTGTGCCCAAGCCCAGTGCCCTTGTTGGGGGCTGGAAGGGCAGGGCAGGCTGGTGGAACATCTGCTGGGCACCAGCAACCACCTGGGGAGCCAAGCAGAAGGAAACACCTTCAGGATATACCAAAATGCCAAGGAGAAAGAGCAGGGTGCCTGACCCAGCACTGGGGGGTTAATGGGATGAGCTGGAGGCCAGATCCCCCTGAGGCTGCCATCCCAGCATGGAGTGGGTTGCTGTGGGACCCCAGGGAGCCCTGCTGGAATCTTTCAGGTTTCCACACCACCACCATCCTGGAGAGAGGCACAAGCCCATCCTCAGACCCTATTTGCCTCTAGATCAGTCACTGGGGAGCATTTTCCATGGCCCTGGGAAGCAAAGTAGCTGCTTCTTGTCAACACTGCAGATAAACTAGCCCTGACTTTCTTCAAGCTGTGAGAGCATCTTCACCTGTGGCTGCATCAAAGCAGGGATCACATGTGACACTGCTCTGACAGAGCATGTCCTGCTCTGCACAGCCACCTACCACTTCAAGATCATCCAGATCCAACCCTCCTGCATAGGCAGGGACACCTCCCACCAGCCCAGGCTGCTCCAAGCCCCATCCAACCTGCCCTTCAACACTGCCAGGGATGGGGCAGCCACAGCTTCCCTGGGCAACCTGGGTCAGGCTCTCATCACCCTCACAGCAAAGAATTTCTTCCTCATGTCTCACCTCAATCTCCCTTCTCCAGTTTTAATCCATCCCCCTCATCCCATCCCTCCCTGCCCTTGTCCCAAGTCCCTCCCCAGCTTTCCTGGAGCCCCTTCAGGCCCTGGAAGCTGCTCTAAGGTCTCCCTGGAGCCTTCTCTTCTCCAGGCTGAACACCCCAACTCTCCCAGCCTGGCTCCAGAGCAGAGCTGCTCCAGCCCTTGGATCATCTTTGTGACCTCCTCTGGACTCACTCAGCCCCACATCCTTCTTGTGTTGGAGGCTCCAGAACTGGACCCAGCCCCACAGGGGGGTCTCACTAGAGCAGAGGGGACAATCCCCTCCCTGGCCCTGCTGATCACACTGCTGGGGATGCAGCCCAGGACACATCTGGTGTCTGGACTTCAAGCCCACATTGTTGGCCCCTTTTCAAAAAGAAACAAGGGCAAAAAAAATAAATAAATCACCCCTTGGGACTTGAACAAATTTGCAGTAAGTAGTGAACAGGGTGGGCTGGACAGATAAGTGTGTCTAACACCAGTGACAGATCAACCCATTCTCCACATTGTTTAAAAAAACCTGCAGGGACACCTCCCACCAGCCCAGGTTGCTCCAAGCCCCATCCAACCTGCCCTTCAATACTGACAGGGATGGGGCAGCCACAGCTTCCCTGGGCAACCTGGGCCAGGCTCTCACCACCCTCACACCCAACAATTTCATCCTCATGTCCAACCTCAGTCTCCCCTCTGCCAGGTTTAATCCATCCCCCCTTGTCCCATCCCTCCCTGCCCTTGTCCCAAGTCCCTCCCCAGCTTTCCTGGAGCCCCTTCAGGCACTGGAAGCTGCTCTAAGGTCTCCCTGGAGCCTTCTCTTCTCCAGGCTGAACACCCCAACTCTCCCAGCCTGGCTCCAGAGCAGAGCTGCTCCAGCCCTGGGATCACCTCTGTGGCCTCCTCAGGACTCAAACCAGGAGCTCCACGTCCTTCCTTTGTTGGGAGCCCCAGAACTAAATCAAACACAGCAAAACCCACCACCCCCTCCAGCCACTGCTGGCCCTTCTGCTCCTTTCAAGACAAGGCAAATTCACAACCAGCAACACCCCAGTTTCTGCACCTTGCAGCCATGGCTCAAAGCTGCCCCCCTGGCAGCAGCTCCCAGTAAAGCTGAACACACCAGTCAACGTTTTTTTTTTCCCTTGAATGACAGTTTTAATGAAACATTTCAGCACTTAGAAAATCAGCATAAATGATCAGTTGCTAATCTTGTTCTCCCAGTAACTCTGAGAAGTCAAAAATAGACCAGGCAGAATAAACTGGGGGCTGAAAATTGAGGTGGGGGTGGCAGTGGGGGTATGTTTTGCTCCTCTTTCTGAGAAATCACACAGTAATCAACCACTGATTAAAAAAACCCCACTTTTTAAACATTTATTTTACCAAAGGCACAATTTGCTGGGTCACCAGGGCTGTGGGACAGTCAGGGCTGTGGGACAGTCAGGGCTGTCTCTGGGCTTGGGAGAGGGAACTGGATAAGCCACTTCTTGTGCATCTCCCCAGCCTGTAAACTTTTGGAGCCCCAGCAGAGCTCCCAGAGCCCCCACATCCCTGCTGCCACCCCCAGCTGGACACCCAGCCCAGCCTGGGACACCCATGGTGCTCAGGAGCCACAGGGCTGGAGATGTTTCCACCATGAACTTGGCAGGGTGGGAACAAATAGGAACAAGGGCAGATGAGTGGATGACACATTTTCTACCTCTAAATAAACACAAATCATAGAACCATAAAATTGTTGGTGGTTTAGTGGGGTTTTGTTGGGGTTTTTTTTTGGAAAAGACCCTTAAGATCATCAACCACCCATCCAGCCCTGCCCAGGCCACCACTAACCCATGTCCTTCAGCACCATCTCCAGGGCTTGGAAACCCCTCCAGGGATGGGGATTCCACCTGGGCAGGGCCTGACAGCCCTTTTGGGGAAGGAATTGTGCCCAAGATCCAACCTAAACCTCCCCTGGCACAACTTGAGGCCATTTCCTCTTGTCCCATCCCTTGTTCCTTGGTAGGAGAGACTGATCCCCCCTGGCTCCAACCTCCTCAGGCAGTTGCAGAGCCAGCAGGTCTCTCCTCACCTCCTGGTCTCCAGGCTGGACACCCCCAGCTCCCTCAGCCACTCTCCAGCAGACTTGTGCTCCAGCCCCTTCCCCATCTCCATTGCCCTTCCCTGGACACCCTCAGTGTCCTTCATGTCATGAAGGGCCCAAAATTGAGATTCCCCAGCTCAAGACAAATACCAAGAGGACACTTTCCTGTTCACTGCACAGAGCCCTGGTGTGCACAGGAGGCACATTGGGTGGCAGAACCAGCCTCTGATCACTAACACTCCAGGCTGAAGAGCAGTCCTGGTGCTCGTGGCTCTGCCCCCAGGCAGCAGGGGGGTGGCAGGTACACAAAGAGCTGCACCAACCCCAGGGGGAACCATCTCACTTCAGGGTTCCAGAGCTCTACTTTGCTCCAGGCAGGGACAGCAGGTGACACTCCTCACTTCACAAGCTCTATAGAGCAGCCTTACTCTTTCCATCTGTCCTGCAACACTCAAAACCTTCCCTGGTCCTGTCACCAGGGGATCTGAGCTCCCAGTGGCCAAGGATGATTCTTCACAGCATAAAAACGAGAATTCTGACATCAATAGATGACTTGTAACAGCTGCTGTCTCCATGATAGCACCTCTTTAGTATTTCTTTTCATCTCTAATCTTTTTGATGAGGCTATTTTCTCTATTAGTGCATTTTTACAGCTTGTGAAACACCTTAAGCACCTGCAAAAAGGCACTTTATAAATAGAACTGTTAATAAGTTTGTAACTTTTAGCAAGATTAAGGATTTAACTCCAAGAAAAAAAAAGCACAGTTTGTGAAGTTATGAATCCCATGGGCACTGTCCCATGTGCCCTTCTCATTTGGGCAGGTCCTCCTATAGCCCAGCAAGTCACTGGTTTTGTTGCCTGCCCTTCTGGCAAAGCAGCTCAGCAAATCTCTGCATTTCAGCTCTCTAACATTGAAGATGTCATAGCTCCTGTTTTCTGGATAATTCAGATATTAATTCTGGAACTCAAACAGGCTTTTAAAAGAAATTTTATATCATTTTCTCAGAGGCTTTTTAAAAACTGAATGGTACCTGAGCTACCAATTACCTGCAGCCAACAGGACAGAGAAGCAATACAGCCCATCATGCCAGAAGGACCTGGGATGGATAAATGTGCTGCTTCTATGGGTACTTGATTTTCATGAGCAGCAGACAGGAAAATGGGGAAAAGATTCCCAAGTTCTCATTACAGACACAGCTATAGTGTAAATCAAGAAGTACCAGCCATAGATCTGAGCCTGCTCCCTGCTCTCCAACACGTGCTCCCAAATTAGGGAGGACCTGGCTCAGGTGAAGTTCTGGTTCTGTGCAGAAACAGCTCTGGTTTGGTTTAACCCAGGAGAAAAAGTCTTTAAGGGCAGAGTCTCAAACTCAGCCACCTTCTCCCCCAGGCAGGGCTGGCACTGCTGCCCTCCCTGTGTCCCACCACGTGCAGCTTTCCTGGCTCATCAGGGAGGACAACAGCAGAGCCTTGGTCCTCTTCCCAAAGGAGCTTCACAAGCTTTACCTGTCAAAGGAAGAGCTGTATCTGTGGCACTAAGGGGAACCACCAGGCTGTCCCCATCAGGGTGGTGCTACAGCATGGAAACAGGAACCAGGAGGTTCAGAAAGCAGCCACCCTCCAGCAGAACATCATGAACACCACAACAGCCCTGGCCAGCTCAGCTTGGCTAGTACTTCCACCCCCCTCATACAACACTGAGTTTCACAGACATACCCAGCACCAGGAAACCTGCTCTCTCCAGAGACACAACAGTCCAAGACCAGCCACGTGCTGTCACCTTCTTCCCACAGAGAGGAGGGATTCTGGAGCAACTATGTCTTCAGCCCCACAGGTGATGCCAGAACCCAAATATCATCTCCATGGCCTTGTGCACCTGAGCTTCAGCCAGCACCAACCTCTCCCTCTGGCATCAGGGGAAAAACTGGGCATTCTCTGCCTTTTCAACACTTCCCCTCTTTCACCTGCTCCCAGGACTATAATTAGGGCTTGGGCCACCTGGCAAAGATCAGCTCCAGACTATGACCCACCTGGAAGCTGAGCTGCAGTTGGCTCAAGGTCTTCAAACAAAACTCTCCTGCTAAACTCAGTGGTGTTTCATTTTTTCCATCAGTGGCCCCAATACTCTCAAGCATTTACCTAATGAAGGGGATCTTTGCCCAGAGTCCCTGAGGAAAGGAGGCAGGTGCTGCCCTGACCAAATGATTTCTGAATTTGGAGTCTGCTTGTTGAGCAATGAAAATGTGGGACAAAAAACTGGGATTCACAGGAGGCTAAACAGAAAGTGTGGCCAGAGCAGCAGCATCCCATGGATGGTGACACCCGGGAACACCTGCCTGAATGGACACAGCAAGTACCTTCTCCATCAACATTTTAACTCCTCTGTACTACTCTGCTGTGAAGTTCTGCTTCAGTCCTGAATGTAAAAGTCTCCCAGAGCCTGCAAGGAAAGTCTCCTTGCTTCTCATAATCCACCTTCCAAGCCCCATGAAATGAGCCATCAACCTCTCACAAGTACAGACCTTTGGCCCTTGGAGTCTATTTTCAGTGAGAGCCTATAACTGCTTGTGGAAAGAGAAGCTACCATCAACCCACCTTGCATTAATCTGTGCTAGTCAGAGAAACACTTTCTTCCTGATCCCTTCAGGTAATTATATTTTGCCCTGAAGCAGGAGAGTTTATTACATTTAGCCCCATTTTATTTAGAGCCTGAAGAGAGACCATGAAGTCTCAGGAGTGATCAAAGGAGATGATGCTCAAGCCCATCCTTTCCCAAGTCAGCAGCTGACCCAAGTTAAAATCATTCAAGCACAATAGGGGGGTGGGGGAAAAGTCCTTCAGATTTTCATCTCTTTGAGGAGGGCAGAAATGCTGGCTGAATCATGAACTCTGGGGACTATGAATGCCTCCCAAAGGAAAGAGGGATTTCTTGTCAATGTGCTTTAAAAAGACAAGAATGTTTCATGTGGGTGTGTGCTCTTGGGTTTTTTTCCACTGTGGAGCAAGTGTCCCATCTTCTTTCTCAAATGGGCTTTTCTTTGTTGATGCCTCATCTATTAATAATCCTTCACTGGAAGGGGAAAAAGAAAAAGCAAGTTTCTGTCAGACAGACAAGCTGTTAGTCTGAGATGGACAAAAATAAACCAAAGCAGCACAATTAGCTGCAGCACAGGTCAGTTGTCTGGAGTTGCTTT
This sequence comes from Chaetura pelagica, assembly GCF_000747805.2. Lineage (NCBI taxonomy): Eukaryota > Metazoa > Chordata > Aves > Apodiformes > Apodidae > Chaetura > Chaetura pelagica. Next base: position 1,529,546 of record NW_009952709.1, on the reverse strand, counting down.
GTGGCTATTACTATAACCCTCCTAAACTTTCCTTATAAAACATGGAGCTGGGAAATGCTCTGGACTCAGAAGTGTCCCGGAGATGTGGAGTAAATTTAGAAGGTTTCCTGACCTGTCTGACCCCACCTGGTACATCAATTTGGGTCCAAGAAAACATTTTGTTCTTAAAAGCAGAAAGGAATGAGATCATGGCTGTAATGCCTATGAAGTCAGGACCTTCAGGGTGTTGTCCAAGTGCTCCTCAGAGCTGTGCTGTGGTGTTGCCATCACATTCCTTGCAAGAGGGCTCTGAGCCTCTCAGAAACAGTGGGGATTTTCCCCAGATCCCTTCTCCAGCCTGGGGCAGGTTCCACAGACACGGGCCTGGCTGCCCAAGTTGGCCAAGGAGCTGAGGGTTGGTGGGAGCTGAGGATTTGATGCTGTTCCACCCTCAGTCCCCTCGAGCAGAGGAGCTGGGCAGCATCTTCAGGGGGAGCTGCCATTTGCGACTCCCCAAGTGAAGCCTTCATGTGTTTTCACAGGTCTTCTCTAAACTGCAGACCCTTTGCAAAGGAACAGAATTTGCTGGGAACGTCAGCCCAGAGCTTTAGTGGTGGGTCTGTTGAAATGCCACTGGTGAGATCAATCAGTCCCACTTCTGAGAGGTGTGAAGTGCAGCAGGGAAGGAGCCAACACCTGCGTCACCGCGCAGGGGACTTGCTGGTGCCACCACATTCCCTGCACAGGCACAGATGCTGGCTGAGCCCACAACAGACCTGCTTTCCTGCCTGCTTACCCAGCCAGTGTGGGAAGAGTCAGCATTCCTGAGACTCCCAAGACACATCTCAAAATGGGAGCCCTCAAAGCAGCCCTCAGCCGGGGGGACAAGGAGGTGGAGAAGTGAGAACTAAGATGTGAGCTCAGCATCCAGTGATCACCAGGGCTAAGTGAGGTGGTTCTCATGGTGCTGTCACTTTGCAAGCTCTTGGCTGAGCTGCCAGCTCCCTGATGCCCTGAAGGGTCCCTAGTCCCCAGCATTTGGGAGTACCTCTCCTCTTTTTCCTGCTGTTTTTTGGAGCAGAACCAGGAGCATCAGCATCACTCTCTGCCACGAGCTCTGCTGCAACATCCCCAGGCTCTCCCTTGCCCCCAGGTTACACACCTGCAGGAAATGACTCTAAGTCAATACAATTGTTGTCTCTGCTTTTCAGGTCCTTACAAAAGGTCTGTCTGGCTTGCTGGGAGGCTCCATTCTCTCCCCAGTCTATTTGCCTTCCTGCTGCAGCAAACACTCCAGTGTGACTCGAAAAGCCTCAGTAAACATGTTGGCTTTTCTGGCAGGACCAAACCCCTGTGCAGGGCAGGAGGGAGTGACTGCTCCTGACACAGCACCAGCCGGGGGGCAACGGCAAGTTTAAAACCATATTTTCTTGGAAGGAGGTTAAAGGGAACACCCCTGCTCCCAAATAGCCCCACAGTCAAAGCTCAGCTGCTGCACAACCCTCTGTAGCACTTGGGACACCAAGATATGGGATGAAGTTGTTTTCTCTGAAGGGTCCCTGAGGATCTCCATGACTGATAGTTTCTCTGGGGATGGATGAGCTATGAGCCAACACAAGAGAAGGTGTCCAGCCTGGGCTGGGACTGCACCAGCCTCAAGAGCAGCAAGAAAGTGAAGTCCATCATCTCCCTTGCACATGGAGAGACAGTCATCACCTTCCCCTGCCAGCACCCAAAGCCTTCAGGCCATGATAAAGAAAAGCACAGGTGGGCCTACTGCCAAAAACCTTCTAGGTGGAACACGGATGGGAACTGCAGCAGCTTCTTATGGAAGGAAAGGGTGTGAATTACTCACCTGGAGTCACCACAGACCTAACCAGCACAGCCCCTTTCCCACTTTTTCCACCACCCTCCTCTCACACATCTTCCCTCCCACCGCACACCCTGCGTTTCAGCCTTCACCACCCCAGAGCTGCTGCTCCCTGAGCTCCCTTCACCAGGAAGCACAGAGGAAGAACATGAGAATGCAGGTTCCCGTGTGCTTCCCAGCTTCTCAGCCCAGGCTGTCAAACAGCAGCAATAAACAATCAAGCCATGATGTTACGAGAGGCTGCCAAAGCCAGCATGAAACACGTCCCACCTCGAGCCATTTCATTTGAACCTTGGGCTGGTTGCCAGGACGTGGATGGAGCCCAGGCTGCAGCAGATTAGCATTGGCTGCCTCATCTGCAGGGAAATCAACTCAGACCTGCTGGAAAAAAAAACAGTTGAGTGGAACATCACCATAGAAACCAGGCGAGGAACTGGGTGAAGTGTCTCTTCCCTGGCTGATGCCAACGTGACAGCAACCAGAGGGACCCAGCACTTTGGGCTGAGCTGGGGTGGGTGGGGAGGGTGCCTGGAGCAGATCTGAGCTGCTGGGGAGATCCCCCACCTGCCTCCCAGGGGTTATTTGGAGGGGCAGGCAGGCTCCCTCTCCAGCCACCCACCACCCCTCTGCAGCCCAGCACCCCCAGCCTGTGCCAGGTCCCACACGTCCCCCCACGCACCCACAGAGCAGGGATGGAGCCTTTTCCATAACAGAGGAAGGGAACAATATGAGACCAGATCACAGAGTGGCTGAAACTTCTACCTACAGCAGTTTAAATCCATCCCCAGGCTGAAAACAATCAAGGTCTTTTCTGGACAAGAAGAATCCATCTTTCACTGCAGCCCAGAGCAAATGCTTTGGGAACAGGGCAGGAATCCCTGGAGTGTTTCCCACTCACCCCTTTCCCTTCCCAGCTTGCAGGTCTCATGGAACACAACCATGACACTGTGTCCTTCATGCAGCACCAGCAACACTGAGCTGAGAGTGTCTCACCACCCTCACAGTAAGGAAGAAATTCTTCCCTGAGAGGGTGGTGAGAGCCTGGCCCAGGGTGCCCAGGGAAGCTGTGGCTGCCCCATCCCTGGCAGTGTTGAAGGGCAGGTTGGATGGGGCTTGGAGCAGCCTGGGCTGGTGGGAGGTGTCCCTGCCCATGCAGGGGGTTGGATCTACATGATCTTTAAGGTCCCTTCCAACCCAAACCAGTCTGGGATTCTGTGAAATGTCTTAGATTTCATGTATGCAGCTCCTCAGCCTTGATAATACCTGGAGACTAAACTTCCCAGCTCACAACCTCTGCAGAAATGACAGACCCCATGCTGCCCTGCATGTGCTGCTTAATGATGGCTATTTTTAATAGTTACATGCCATTTCTACTTGTGCTTTCTAAGTAAGAAAAGGAGCTGCTGATTCACTGCCCTATCATTTCTTATTTTTTACATCTCTCATGTCCCCATTTAGTCATCTCTTTACATTAAATGACCCTGGACTTTTCATTAATATTGCCTTAATTCTACTGTTTTTCATCTTGACAACTTCTATTTCCACTCCACATACTCCATTAGATGCCAGGATCAGAGAGCAGCTCAGGAAAGGATCTTTCATTTATATTATGTCACACTTATTTTTATTTTTTTTTTTATCCCCCTGCAATCCTAACATGTTCATTCCTATTTTCACCCTAGCCAAGCATGGAGTGGATTTTCCAGAGCACCACCCAGCTCTTCTTCACCCACTCTTCTCACTGAGGGGCAGTTTCCATGCCAGAGGCTCACATCATCCCTTCCACAGTGCAAACTGTCCTTCTCCCACCTGCTATCATCCTGCCAGTTTGGTCCCAACCTCCTGAAATCCTCCAGCCTTGGCTAATCTCACTAATTACATGAGACTTTGACCCTTTCATCTCTTCTGGACCTTTAATAAACACATCAGACATCAGTGCTGAAGCAGATGCTGCTGGTGTTTCCCGTGAGTGGAGATGCAACAATTAGGGTCTTCCATGCAAGCTTAATTCCTTCTGAATCCCCCTCCCAAAATACAGATGTGTAGCCAGATTGGGGTGGAGAAAGCAGCAAACCAGAAATGAATGACTGACCTACATGTTGAAACTGAGCCTCTAATTGGTTTCAGACCCGATTCATATTTGCGTAGGAGCTGGTAAAACACAGTTCTGGATCAGCTCTGGGCTCTTTGCAAATGTAGATAAATAGGTTAATAAAATTAAATGGTATGTAATGATTTCTTAAATGATTTTGGACACGGGGATTGGGAGCCAAGATAATCCATGCTTGAATCAGGGAATCACTTAGGTTGGAAAAGACTCTCGAGATCATTGGGTCCAACCACAGTCCCTGCTCTCCCAAGTCCAGCACTGAGCAATGTCCCCAAGGGCCACATCAAGATGACTCCTAAACACACCCAGGGATGGTGACTCAACAACCACTTCCCTGGGCAGCACCTTCCAATGTCTGACAACCCTTTCAGTGAAAAAGTTCTAGAAAATGTCCAGTCTGAACCTCCCCTGGCACAGCTTGAGGCCATTCCCTCTTGTTCTATCACCAGTTACTTGTGAGAAAAAAACCAGCACCCACCTCTTTCCAAACTCCAGGTAGTTGTAGAGGGTGATGAGGTCTCCCCTCAGCCTGTTTTTCTTCAGACTAAACAGCTCCAGTTCCTTCAGCTTCTCCTCATAAGACTACTTCTCAAGGCCCTTCACCAGCTTCATTACCCTTCTTTGGACACACTCCAGCCCCTCAATGTCCTTCTTGTATTGAGGTGCCCAAAACTGGAGATGGTATTCAAGGTGTGGCCTCACCAGGACTGAGTACAGAGGGATGATCACCTCCCTGGTCCTGCTGGTCACACTCTTCCTGATGCAGGCCAGGATGCTGTTGGCATTCTTGGCCACCTGGGCACGCTCTCTTTCTAACACAGGCCAGGATACCATTGGTCTTCTTGGCCACCTGGACACACACTGGCTCATATCCAGCCACCCATCCATCAGAACCCCCAGCTGTTCCTCCTGAACAGCTTTCCAGCCACCCTGCCCCATTGTATGGGGTTGTTGTGGCCCAAGAGCAACTGTAACCAAAAATCCAAGCAAATGAAAAGCTCTTCTTTTCAGATGCACTGAATTTAGGGACGGTGGGAGAACACACTTTGGCCCAAAGGGATCAGTATTGAGGGAAAGGGCTATTAGATACATAAAAAAACATGTAGAAACATACATTAAACACACTTTTCCACCTTAAAAGCTCCAGAAACGGTTCCTCCTTGGAAGGAACCTATGTGAAATGAAAGAAACCCTTAGTTCTGACTGAAGTACAAAATGGACTAAACCCTGAAAAAAGCACCACTGAAAAGAATTCTCCATGAGATTTTATGTTCCTCGTCCTAAGGCAGATGAATCCTACCCTGGTCTTTCCCAAACCAAGAGGTGAAGCTGGTGGAACAAGCCCCAGAAGATCCTGAGAAATAAGGGTATGAAGGTACCAAACCTCCCAGCTCAAACCCAAGTGTGTGCAGACACTGAGGCTCCTGAGGGCAGAAGAGATTTCAGGTAGAAATAAGGACGGGCAGCCCAGCTGCTCCTCTCCTGCCTGAGGGCTCCCAGGCCTGGCCTACAACTGGCTGGGGGCCATCTCAGGCAGATTGTTTCCTAGAAGAGTGTACAAACAGGTTGTAAGACAACCCTGGCACAGCTCAGAGCCTAGAACAGCCCAAAGGAGAGGAGCACAGGGGTGTGACTGGCAGGTGAGGGGCTCCATCCTTACTCATGTTTTGAAAACTCTGATCATTTTCCTCCTCAGCTTCAGCACCTTTTCCCTCTCAGGTAGAGGCAGAAGGGACACTGGAATCCTTGGTCTGAGACAAGGGGTGACTGTTGAGTGGCTTTTTCCCTGCAAGATTGTTCCTCCCCTTCCTGCCCAGGGCCCCGTTTGCTGAGCTTGTCACAAAGAGCATCGAACCTTCACAGCATCTTGGGAAAAATAAAGCAAAGAGAAGGCTGATTTCTTCTGAATTTAATGAAATCCAGAGGAAACTGGGGTCCCTTCCCTGCCCCCATCAATACAAAGGCTGAAGACAATGAGGGGGGAAATATAAATGGAATAAAATCCAATATTCAGCAATTTGTTTACCCTGGGAGGAGCAGGAAGGTCTGCTGATATAAACTGCCCTTCTTCTAAACCTCTCAGGCTTCAAATAATCAGTGCAGGGGTTTTCTAAACATTTTCCCAATGAGCACAGAGGGGAAAAAAAACACAACACACTTAGGTCCCCATGGGGCAAGAGCCTCCTGAGCTTTCAACTCCAGGGAACTTGGCTTTGAGATGCATCTTTCTGAGTCTTGTCAGGTTTGGGGATGGATCTGCAGCCCCTTCTGATGGGCACTGTTTGAAGACTGTTCAGCCTTCTCTTTGTTACACAAAAACACCTGTAACACTCCATGTTTTACAGGAAAAGGCTGGTAAGACATTCATAACCTTTCAGCATTTCTTTGTTGTTTTCTCCTAAGGTTTGAACAGTTCCAGTGAATCCTTCAGATATTTTAAGCTGAATTTAACAGCCCTGGGACCAGTCAAGATAAAGAGAATAAAAGCATCATCTTTTTCACATCATCCAGCCCCCTCTTTCTGCAAAATACCCTGTAGGCCTTGGTGCCAGGGAGCTGGCAAAAACACCCTCATTGCCTTATTCCCCTGCATTGACTTAGTCCTGGTTAAGTACTTCCCAGGCCAGCAAGAAGGTCCCTTCAAACTCAAGAGGACACTAGAAGCAGAAAATCCTGATTGCAGACATTTCCCTGGAAGTGGGGAAATCAGATTTGTGAGTGTAGGAACAACAGCAAAAATAAGGATTGCCACCTGGAGTTAAACAAGGGAACTTTTCAGTTTGATGATCCAAATGAAGGACTTGGGGGAAAAAGTCTGCAAGACAATGTGCTGTCTAAGGGAAAAGGCAGCTGAGACAAGCCATGGTAGAACAACCAAATTTTTAGTTTGACCAGAAAGTAACAGATTTATGGTGCCTGAGTCATGTAGTTAATTTTTATTTACAGTTTAGGTTAGTGCTATTTCGAAGAATAAAGTCAAAGTATAGGTTTAAATACATAAAATCTCTCAGTTTTTCCAGCTTTACAAAGCAAGGAGCTCCCAGTGACAGAAATGAGCTTTTAGAAGGGGCAGGGATTCCAGGTCCCACCTGCTATGGGGCATTTTTCTCATCCCCCAGATAGTAACTGGTTTCATGTTAAACCAAGCTGTGGAAGTAAGACACCCTGGACTTAATCATGACCCTAACCAAGCACAGCACCTCTTGGAGCAAATGATCCCAGGATGTTTTACGACCTGCAGGAGTCACTCCACGTGGATGCAACCACTTGGGGGGATGGCAGGGAGCTGTGGCACCACCTACAATGGGAGCTCTGGAGATCCAGCCAAGATCAGAAGCAACTAAGTCTGCAATGAAAGGTGCAAGGAAGGCTCAGGGAGGCAGATGCTTAGATGTGTCATTACCAGGATGCTAGGACTGAAAAAAAAAAACCCACAACAGTTCAGCAAGAAGTGCTGTGTGGGCTCAGTGACCTTGCTGGGTTGGGGCCTTTTATATCAGCACTAGGAAGAGCTGCAATGAACTTCACACCAAGCTCTCGAGGAGGAGGAGGAATTTAGTATGATCTGTACCTGCTCCCCTTCCTGGGCTTAAAAAAGAAGGCAGCTCCCTAAATCAAACACCAAGATGACTGCATTTTTGTTCTCTGTTTCTTTATTACTGTTGTACTACCTCCCTCCTTCATTTTCCCTCCTGGAAGGTGGGTAACAGTTCTGTTGGTCTCATCTTTGATGAGGTATTTGATGCTTGTCCCCTTGCCAGCTGCTGCAGGACCTCGATGGAAGATCATAGAGACATGGAATGGTTTGGGTTGGAAGGACCTTAAAGATCACCTAGATCCTACCCCCCTGCATGGGCAGGGACACCTCCCACCAGCCCAGGCTGCTCCAAGCCCCATCCAACCTGCCCTTCAACACTGCCAGGGATGGGGCAGCCACAGCTTCCCTGGGCAACCTGGGCCAGGCTCTCACCACCCTCACAGCAAAGATTTTTTTTCCTAATGTCCAACTTAAACCTCTCTTCTTGCAGTTTCAATCCATTACCCCTTTTGTCTCAGTCCCTGCCCCTGTCCCAGGTTCCTCCCCAGCTTTCCTGGAGCCCCTTCAGGCCCTGGAAGGTGCTCTAAGGACTCCCTGGATCCTTCTCTTCTCCAGGCTGAACACAATGAAGAATTTATTCCTAATGTCTCACCCAAATCTCCCCTCCTCCTGTTTTAATCCATTACCCCTTGATGCACAGATGCTGGAAGCATGAGCATCTCCAGCAGGTCTCATGAGGACTTGCTTCAGGGACATGTTTGTGGACCAAATTTCCCTTGATCCATGGCTCACACCAAGGATTTCAGTCCAGGTAAAAACCTGCCTCATGTCTTAGGCCTTAGTATCTACTGAGTATCATAAGCAGAGCAGAAGTATTGGAGTAGGTGCTACAAACAACAAGGTGGTCTCTGTCCTCCAGAGCAAGGTGGTTCACAAGGTGCCAACTTCACCCTTACCTCATGACTCAATAGACTTCCATTTCTACAGATGGGGAAACAGGAAATTTGTCCCCAGGTCAGCTGGTATAATGAGGAGTTCTTGCCTTGCAGCACCTCATCCATCTCATTCCCTCAGCCACTTCATCATCATTTAGTCCAAGGATGCTCATTCACCCTGGATCCTCACAGCCCTGCAGGGAGCCTTTCTGTGTCATCCAAGATATTTCAAGCTGGTCAGCTGGCAAGGACAGCTTGGAGGATGGCACCAACTGTTTCCATCAGGTTCCTGGACCCTCACTTTGAAGAGCTCCCTTGCACCAGCAGAAAGAATAGAAGAATAGAAGTTAAATGGCTCTTGTGAAGATGAAATGGCCCAAGAGCAGCACATTCATTTATGCAGGTCATAAAGGCCACCAAGCTTGTGTTCCTAAGCACGAGGGAGAAAAGTTTAATCTTTCTTTGAAAAGTTCTCTCAGAAGACCCAAAGCAGATCTTCAGCCTCCAGAGACTCATGCAGAGACAGACACCCAAGAAACTACATGTAAATTAGTTAATAGCTCTGGCTGATTGGGTCAGTCCCTGGTTAATGACACAGACTGATGGTTATTCAGGTTGGAGGTGATTTTTTCCTGAAACTTCTGGCACCAACTAGTCATAAAATGAGGTCATTCTGGAGCAGATTAATCAGCCCACAAACAGGTTCAGGTCTCCCCAATATGTTACCCAACCTTTCACACCATGAGAGGCTCTGGGGTGGGATAGAGAGGACTTCTCTGCTTGGCTTTCTCCTCACAATCTTTTTCCTTTCAATTATAAGAAGGTGCAAAAAGAAAAAGGCCAAGAGCAGGGCTGAGATTTCTACAGAACAGACTGAATAATAGGATAAAAAATGGATAAAATGAAAAGAGAACAGAGCAAACTATGAAAGAAGAAAGAGGAAAAAAATCTGATTATTGGCCTGTGAGACAGAGTAATCACCCTAAAAAAAATTGTGGACATATATTGATGTTGCTAAGGCTCCTTTCAGACACCAGAGTCAGTCCCTCATCTGTGACCAAGAGGGCAATTTTAGAAGATCAATCACAAAGCACTGGTGAAGTGGGAGAAAAGACTTTCCTGGAAGAGAGTGGATTGAAATTTCCAGACTCTCAGTGACATCAGTTGTTTCACAGTTGCACATGAAATAAATGGGCCCAGATTCTCCTCTGCTGTGCTGTGGGCACTGAGAAACAGAAGCAAACCTGACAACCTGAAGGACATGGGTTACTTTAGCCTAGACTTGGGTTTGGAGGTTTTCCTCTCCTTTCGTCAGCAAAAACCCTATCATGAGATGTTCCTAGAAGCATCAACTCACAGAGCAGAGCATATTTGCAACAAAAGGTGACTGCAACCATTTATTTTTTGCTCCCAAAGGGTCATGAAGGAGCTGCCCAATGTTGGGCATCAATGTCCCATGATGTTTGAAGAGCTAAAAAGCAACAGGGCTGGTGCAAATCACATGGTGTCCAGGCTAAAGTCACCAGAAATGAGCTCCAGCCCCACTCCCAACCTCAAATAGTTCTACAAAACCAATTAGAAGAGCTGCAAAATGATCAGGACCCGGAGTCTATGTGTATTTTTGGTTCAGATCAGCTTGAAAGGGACAGTTTGAAGGACTTGGTGACATGGGGGGGTAGAAGACCTTCTTCAGAGGTACAAAGGATTCGTTTATGGGACAGTAATTAATCTGCACTGAAGGACATTGGTTTGAAGTTCCTGGGATTCAAGATGTTTCATTATTCATCCTGCACCCTATTAGCAGTGGTAGCATTTCCAAGTGATGGATACAAATTTAGGCCAGGGATGCTGGAACAGGAGAGAGAAGATCCCTTCTGTGTTTTATGAGGATAAAGAGAGATCCACACCACTTGAGTGGGAAAAGTCATTAGAGAGAAAATATTTTAGCTGACAAATTGAGTCTCTTTATTTCTAAGGGAAGAGCTCAGCAGGATACAGGAGCCCTACAGACCCTACCTTCCTAGCTTGGCTGCCATGCAAGCAGCAGATGCAGGTCCCCATCAGCACCTTCCCACCCCCTGGCCATGGCACAGTCTTGTTCCAACCTGTGCACACCCACCTGGCAACAGGGAAGGTCAAGGTGAGCACAACCAGCCATGGGGCAGGAGGTGCCACCTCTTTGCTCTGGACAAACACAACATCCTTCTACCTTCAGGCCCCTGAAGCAATTGTGGACCCATGAGAAGCCAGTGGGACCTCTGCCAGCAGCTGCTCCCCAAGGCTGTCCTAGGCTGGAAATGCTGCTGCCACACAGTCAAAAGATTTTGGGACTGATCAGAAAGCCCTCAAGTCAACAAGTGTTAAGGATCTAACCCTTGGAGCAAACTGTTAGAACCTAAACCCAAAACCTCCACCTTTCCCTCCAGCTAAGGAAAAGGCCCTTTCCAAAGAATTGAGACCCACCTGAAGGAGCAGCAGTGTGGTGGGTTGGAAGGGCTCTCAGGCAGTGCAGCATCCCCTGAGACCTCAATGAGGATGAACACGGTGAAAAGCCTCTTTTTTACAAAAGGGGAACATTTCTGAGCTGGGAGAGAGGAGGATCATGGGGAGCTCCCTCACCCTCTCATTACACTCTCATCTTTGTGCAGAACTCAATGTGCCCAAACCCTCAGAGCTGCAGGTCCTGGCACCATGGGCAGGGCCCACCCTACAGGAATCACAGAACGTGTGGGGTTGGAAGGGACCTTTAAAGATCATCTAGTCCAGTCCCCGCTGCAGTTCACAAGGACCTTTCTAACCAGATGAGGTTGCCCATGAGTGTCATCAAGCCTGACCTTGAACATTTCCAGGGATGAGGCCTCCACCACCTCTCTGGGCAACCAGTTCCACTGCTTCACCCCCCTCGTGGTAAATAATTCCTTACTAATGTCTCACCTAAATCCCCCTCTTCCAATTTTAATCCATCCTCTGTTGTCCCCTCACTCCCTGTCCTTGTCCCAAGTCCCTCCCCAGCTTTCCTGGAGCCCCTTCAGGCACTGGAAGCTGCTCTAAGGTCTCCCTGGAGCCTTCTCTTCTCCAGGCTGAACACCCCAACTCTCCCAGCCTGTTTTTGTAGGAGAGGTTATTTCAGCCCTTGGATAATTTTTGCTGCCCTTCTCTGGACTCATTCCAACAGCTCCATGTCCCTCTTGTGTTGGGGGCTCCAGAACTGGCCCCTGGGCTCCAGGTGGGGTCTCATGAGAGCAGAGCAGAGGGGCAGAACCACCTCCCTTGACCTGCTGGCCCCACAGCTTTCGACGCAGCCCAGAATGGAATTGGCAAGTGCACATTGTTGGCTGATGTCCAGCTTTTCATCCACCAGTACCCCCAGTGCCTTTCCATCCCCTCATCCTCCAGCTTGTATCACTAACTCCTACCCAGGAGCAGGACCTTGCAGCAGGAACAGCAGCACCACACAACCACAGGACCCAAACCACCACGATACCTTTGGAAGGACTGGGGAGAAACCAAACCTCTGCTGAAATGTGCACCAGAGCTGAATTCATCTGTCAACCACCCAAGCCAAGTGGGGTTTCCATCTCACCTTTGCAGCAAGAAGCATCCAAGCATTAACAAAGCACTAGCAGGATCACAGGGCTAAGAATGTGTTGCCTCTCAAAAAAAAAAAAAGGTCTCAAAACCCAACATTAGACTTGCTATTAAAACAACACAGAGAACATCACAGAGAACATGATCCCACCCCAGCCAGAAAAGAGCAGCTATTTACTCCTGATGACTTCATCCCAAGAAAACTAGTTCAGCCAGATTTCCCTGTGCCTGCTAAGCACTTCTGCTTCAAGGAAATTGTAATTTCATTTTAGATAGACCAACAACATGCAAATGATGGGAGTCTGGAGTCTTCATCCTTTCTCTCCTAGAATCATCTCCCCCCTTGCAAGCCAGGAATGTCTGCTCATGGATTTTCTTGTTTGTCAAACATGCAGCCCAATAACATGTGCCACATTGTGCTTCTTTCCTCCAATATAAAGAATGTTCACCTAACAGTGAATACATTAGTGAACTACATTTCCCTTGAGTTGTCATTTCCAAAAAGATTATTTTGGGGTAGAAATTTTCCATTCTCAGATTCAGCTGGAAGGGGATTTTTTTTTTTCTCCCCACTTATTTCCATCTTTCAGTAGAACTTGCTCTTATTTTTAATTTTTGAAGTAACAGCAATATCTCCCAGTAAGAAATGGAGTGAAAGCCCAGACTTCTTCCTGCCCTGGAACTGGACTATTTATAACCACCTGCCAAACAGTTGCATTTCTGTGAGCAGGTCAGTATGTTCAGGTGGATCTTCCACTGTAACCAGTGCAAAGCACCAGGACCAGGGCACAGGGGAGAGGAGGGAAAGTGTCCTCAGAACTCCCCAGATTTTCACATTGTGGCAGCTGGGTAAGCAAGGAAAGGTCTGTCTCCCAGGGCAGCAGCTTGGCATGGGTTTTATCTTTCAACAGTTTAGCCTTGGTTCCCCAAAAGAATATGGGATAGAAGGAGGTGGACAGGTTGAGTTGGTTTTCAGAGCCCCTGGATTTCTAGATGAATCTCCCCCATTTCTTGCTCTCAGTTGTTCAAAAGAGTAAACTTTTAAGGAAGCAACTATAACCACTGAAGTGTTTAACCAGTGAGGGTTGCAACCAACCAAACTCCCACTGGACCATCTGGCCTGTGTAGCTCCTCACACCAAAGGGGCCATGGGCTCCAAAACACTGCAACAACCCTGCCAAACATCAGTGTCCCTGAGGTCCCTTCCAACCTGGCATTCCATGAACCTCTGACCTCTGGGTGCAGGTTTGCAGGCAGGAGGGAGGATCAGCAGGGACAGGATGAAGCTCCCCCAGCCCCTGCATTGTACCCAGTCCTATTTTGAAATAAAAATGCCCACAGTGGCCTTGGAGTCCCAGGACACGATCCCACCTACAACAGCTCTGGCCCAAATGGGACTCTGGGAGGTTCTTGGACCAGCTCCTGACCAGGGAATGACCCAGGGGTTGACTGGGGGAAGATGTGGAGAGAGAGAGAAGCTCTTCCCTTCCTTAGTTTACTTCCAGCACATGTAGTTCCCACCCTTTTCAGTTTGGACAACTGAAATGAAACCAGTTTCCAAACAAGGGAAGGAGATTTTATTCCAAGTTTCCACATGAGTCCTTCTTACTCTTTTCCCCTACAACTGAAACAATTCAACATGAACACAAACTGGGTTCCTCAGCTGAAATAAACAGGAGAAACCCTCCCCACCACACAAAGACACACTCCACTTGTGCTTGTCTCCTCCCTTGTTCCTCCTGGAAGGAGCACACAATCTAGGCCAGCAGCTTCCTCCACTTCCCAGGCCTAAAAATAAACAGTGTTTCTTCCTTGCCCCTTTTGCTTCACAAGATCTCAGATGTTAAATATTCAAACAAACCACATATAGAAAACTGATTCACCTCCATTATTCTTGGACACTTTCCTCCTCAAGTCACCAAGTGAAGAAACAAGACCACTGAGTTTCTTTCTTCCACAGTGCAACAATTTCACCAACAACTTTTTAAATCCCTTCTCACTAACAGATGGCAACCAGGGCTAAGTGATGGGATGAGTGGTAGAAGGTTTCAGATGAGCATTCAGCACAAGTTGCATAAACTGTCATCTTTCAGCTAAAACTTCCACTAGGACATTCTTTCCCACCATCACCTCCATGATTTTTCTCTTCCTGTGCACGTCTACACATCATGAGATGAGAATCACACCAAGTTCCAAACAGACTTGAGGCCAAACACTCCCACTTCTTTTTATTGTTTGTTTTCTCCTCTTAGGTTCTTCAGCTGCTGATGAAGTGGCAAAGCCCCTTCTTAAATCCAGGAGGGCTGTAAGAAAACTCCAGTGACTTCAGGAGAAGCCCCAGACACTTTTCCTTTTGGATTGGGGCCCTGAAACCTGACAAGGAATGAGCCCCTAGGGGAGAAACAAGCCTGAAAACATGCTCTGAAAGTATTAAGTGAAAATTAATGGTTACTTTTGTCTTTCATATCCCTGTAGCTCCCCTTCCAGTGTAAAATAAGAGGCACCAAAGTCTGTCTCACAGGTGTGCTGTGAATTAATGGCTGTCTGAAGCACCAGCACTATAGCTATGGGGGCCATAAAAAAAGGCCTAGAAGGAAATGAAGATTCCCATCTTCAGCCCCTAGGTTGAATGATCTGTAAATAAGACCTGGGGCTGTGCACTGCATGACAAAGATGGCAGGTGGGACCAGCACAGTCCCCTCTGCAGCCTCAGACAAAGCTGGAGCCCAGAAGAGGAGCAGGAGCTGGTCTTTTCATCACCCCCAGTACAGCCACACTGCTAGACTGGGTTCACCCCACCATCCCCCCACTTCCCACCAATTGCTTACTGAGCAGAAAATAATTTGGGAACATCAAGTCTGCTTTGTGACAGAACACATCAGCCTGGAGACAGACAGACAGGTGCCTGGCAGGACGTTCCTGCTCCTCTGAGCATCCTCACCAAGCATTTCTGTGCTCCCAGGAAAGCCATCTCCTCTCCTGCCACCACATGGGTGCAGCTGGGAGGACAAGGCAGAGCTTTGCCTTCCTCCCTCCCCTGCTGCATCATCCTCCGGGAGGGAAGCACAGAGAGCAAACAGAGCCACCATGTCACCCATCACCCGTGTGCTGCATGGGGGGCTGAAAAGGGTTTCAGGACCAAGCACATCACAGAGATGCAGGTGAATATTTGACAGAGTGAGGAGAACATCTGCACCCTAGCAGCACAGCCTGGACCATCCCACCAGGCCCTCAGGCTGCTGCTCACCCTCTTCATTGCAGGAATCTGGTCACCCTCCATCATTTGGGGCACAAACAAGGTGTTTCCATCAGGATGGGCACAGCAAGGTGGCTTCTTGGGAGGCAAAGATCCTCCACACATCAAAGCTGCTCCAAAGACCACAACGCTGATGTGCAACCCTCAAATTATCCAAAGCAGGCTGAAGTTCACCTTCTGCAGGCTGAAGTTCACCTTCTGCAGGCTGCCCATCACTCCCCAGCAGCAAACACAGAGCAATCAGGGAGTCTCATTCACAGAGACACCTTCCAGCAGAAGGCTGCCCAAGTCAGGGTTCTCCCTCTGGTTGCCCACTTGACCCACCTGCCCAGGAACAGGGTATCACAGCTGCATGAGAGACAGGTTTTTTTTGCCAGATAATTTTGGGTAGACCCTTCTCATAGGCTTAGGTCAATCCCAGCACCTCAGTAACTCGTGCTAAGTTTGCCAAAGCATTTCCTTGAAGGAAGGGAACATGGATTTTGTAGGTCAACATTGTTAAATTGAAACCTTTAGAGCTTGGCCTTTTTCCCTTGGGAGGACATTTCCTGCCAGTCTCAAAATCAAAACTGAAGTTACTGATCACATTAAAGGCTCAAATTTTTCTTAACCCAGATTACACAAAAACATCACTCCTCATTTTACCCAAATGTCTTTAATCTCTTTAATCTGCTTGTGATCTGAACCTCAGCTCTTCCAGTGTTTGGCATGAAACAATTCCCTTCATTTTTCAGAGCTACTTTAGAGCCAAAACAATAGTTCTTTGCACAACCCAATTAGTTGCAGCACATACATTTCCTATCAGACAGCTAAATTTAACTGCTTAATTATGGGGGGAAGAGAGGAAGAGTAAGAAAGGCTGCACCTGGCAGCCACCAACCATCTCTCCTTGCTTTGGGAGCAGCCCTGGACCCCTCTGAATAGTCTCTTTATCCTTTCATCCCCCTGCTCCATGTGGAACAGGGTGTCACATCTCAGCTTGTACGTTTTGTTCCCATCTTAGATCTGTGTTAAAAGAACTACTACAAGTCTAAAAAGGAGAAAGGTGAGAGGTTCAATTGCTTTCATCCATGTGTGAGAGGCACGCTCAGGTGTATCCAGGGTTCCTGGAATTGCAGCCCCAGCACCAGGGAGAAAATGAACAGCAAGAGACAAGGTTAAAGAAAAATTCCCAGCTCCCATTCCTGCCTGGAACTCAGCTGGGTTCTGGGGACGTGGCCCTGTCAGCCTGGCTGGGGCTGGCCTCCAGCAACACCCTGTCTCTCCCCTGAAAGGTTATGCTCATGTGAAGCTCAGGGATCTGCTGACTCTCTTCCCACACAACCCAGGCTCTGGGCGGGAGGAGGTGGGAAGTGGCAAGAGGTAGGTTTTGCTGAACGTGCTTTGAGCAGAGCTGAAGGGAGGAGGATCAGCATCCAGCACAGCCTGCCCAAGCTGCAGCCACCCAGCTGAAGCAGCTACCCAGCCTCAAGATGCAAAAGCAAAGCCCAAATCTTTGGGTAGACATTTCCACCAAGTCACCTTCCCGGGGTGGGCAGCACCTGGAGCCCTGGCTGAGCCCAGGAGGTGGCAGGAGCAGGACCAAGACTTCAGCTCTGAGGTGTTTGGGGGACAACACACCCACTGAATCTCTGACACAGGCTGCAGTTCTCCTGAGGGGCACCAGATCAGCAGTTCCCTGCCATCAGTGCTCTTAACTAAGGCAACAAACCACTGCTCTGGCTGCACGTGGCAAGTCCTCCAGTCAAGGCACATGGAGCAACCACAGAGGTCCAACACTCCATTTCTTCCAGAGTTTCAAAGGTCTTATTGGTTGTTTCTGCTTTGCTCAAGTCCCCCATTCCTAAAGAAGAAATCAGACCTAAGGTGAGGGGTGGTTCCTGGTGAAGTGCACTCAGTGGCAGCCACAAGCTCCTTGGGCACAAGGGGCACCTGTAGCACCGTAGGCTCAAATTTTTCTTAACCCAGATTACACAAAAACATCACTCCTCATTTTACCCAAATGTCTTTAATCTCTTTAATCTGCTTGTGATCTGAACCTCAGCTCTTCCAGTGTTTGGCATGAAACAATTCCCTTCATTTTTCAGAGCTACTTTAGAGCCAAAACAATAGTTCTTTGCACAACCCAATTAGTTGCAGCACATACATTTCCTATCAGACAGCTAAATTTAACTGCTTAATTATGGGGGGAAGAGAGGAAGAGTAAGAAAGGCTGCACCTGGCAGCCACCAACCATCTCTCCTTGCTTTGGGAGCAGCCCTGGACCCCTCTGAATAGTCTCTTTATCCTTTCATCCCCCTGCTCCATGTGGAACAGGGTGTCACATCTCAGCTTGTACGTTTTGTTCCCATCTTAGATCTGTGTTAAAAGAACTACTACAAGTCTAAAAAGGAGAAAGGTGAGAGGTTCAATTGCTTTCATCCATGTGTGAGAGGCACGCTCAGGTGTATCCAGGGTTCCTGGAATTGCAGCCCCAGCACCAGGGAGAAAATGAACAGCAAGAGACAAGGCTAAAGAAAAATTCCCAGCTCCCATTCCTGCCTGGAACTCAGCTGGGTTCTGGGGACGTGGCCCTGTCAGCCTGGCTGGGGCTGGCCTCCAGCAACACCCTGTCTCTCCCCTGAAAGGTTATGCTCATGTGAAGCTCAGGGATCTGCTGACTCTCCTCCCACACAACCCAGGCTCCGGGCGGGAGGAGGTGGGAAGTGGCAAGAGGTAGGTTTTGCTGAACGTGCTTTGAGCAGAGCTGAAGGGAGGAGGATCAGCATCCAGCACAGCCTGCCCAAGCTGCAGCCACCCAGCTGAAGCAGCTACCCAGCCTCAAGATGCAAAAGCAAAGCCCAAATCTTTGGGTAGACATTTCCACCAAGTCACCTTCCCGGGGTTGGCAGCACCTGGAGCCCTGGCTGAGCCCAGGAGGTGGCAGGAGCAGGACCAAGACTTCAGCTCTGAGGTGTTTGGGGGACAACACACCCACTGAATCTCTGACACAGGCTGCAGTTCTCCTGAGGGGCACCAGATCAGCAGTTCCCTGCCATCAGTGCTCTTAACTAAGGCAACAAACCACTGCTCTGGCTGCACGTGGCAAGTCCTCCAGTCAAGGCACATGGAGCAACCACAGAGGTCCAACACTCCATTTCTTCCAGAGTTTCAAAGGTCTTATTGGTTGTTTCTGCTTTGCTCAAGTCCCCCATTCCTAAAGAAGAAATCAGACCTAAGGTGAGGGGTGGTTCCTGGTGAAGTGCACTCAGTGGCAGCCACAAGCTCCTTTGGCACAAGGGGCACCTGTAGCACCGTAGTGTTCCAGGCTTGTTGGCTTTCCCTGCACCCCCAGACACACTTACACTGTCCAGCCCTTGGCTGCAAACCCCATGGGCCCCTCAGACCACTTCCCTCCAGCCAAGATGCCTACACAGCATGTGGCACCAGGCAGCTGGATTCCCCAGAGCTCCTCCCTACACACATCCCTGCAGAGAGACAGGAATCAACTGATGGGGAAGTGCCCAGCAAGGATGGACACAGAGGCCCTGTCTCTGTCCTGAACTTTCTTCACCCCACGTCCCTGGGCTGCTGCAGGCTCCTTCCCAGCTCTGCCACACTCCATCTATGCCAGTGCCACCACCATCCAGGTAAGGAGCCTTCCCCAGCACATTCCCTGCAATCCCAGCACCCAGGCAATACCACCAGTGCCAGGCACCAGCTGCGTGGGGAGACAAGGGGCTCCCTGCCCCCTCCAGCACAGTGTGAGCACCCCCTAAATCCCACCCCAGGGATGTGGCAGTAGAGCTTGTCCTCTCAGTCCTTCCATTACACCAGGCCCTGATCACAACATCATTCCCTGTGTGCTGAGCCTGCCCTGCTTGCACCACTCCTGCAGGAGCACCCAGCCCCCTCCAGCCCTGCCCACCTCCCATGGATAAGGATCCTCCTTCACAGACTGTGGTACAGTGATTCTAACAACCTGCCCATGGACAGAATGTCTCTCTCAATCCTCTCCTACCTCTGGAGCAGCACACTGGGGAGGTACCACCTCCTGCTGCAGACCCTGTCCACAAACCTCTCTGGGCTCTCAGAAGTTGGTTTCAGTTCTTCAACGAGAAGATGCACTGGTCAGTAAAAGGAAAAGTCTTCTTACAAATAGGAACAGGCACATCACCTGTTTCATGTGTTTCCCACGTGGACAGCAGCTCCCGGTTGTGCATGAAGTGAGATTTGAGAGGAAATAGAAGTGCAGAGGTTCAGTGCAGGCAGGCTGGGGACACTACTCAACTGGCCATGTCAGACGTGGCCTCCCTTGCTAGATGAGACAATTACTAAAGATGCTCCAACTTGTTCATCCTCTGAGCATTCTGAGGCACTTGGGCAGGGCTGTGATTTCCCAGATGGGGCTGAACAACCCAGCTTGTGCTAGCCATTCTGTTCATCTCCATTCCCCCTGGCTGGTACCCAGCCACTAGGTAGTCCTCCTGCTTGGGACTGGAGCAAGAATATTGACCATTTGCCACAGGCTGCCACAGTGAGCCCATGGATGAGCTGCAGCAGCAAGGAGTACCAGGCATCTCCTGCACAGGTAGACCTGGATGACCAAGGCCTGAGGAAGCTTCTGGGGTCATTTCAGGGGAGCAGCCCAACTGCAGGCTCTATAAGAAGGCAGAAGAATTGGGCTTACACAACAGGATGTGACATTCCCCACTTGGCCCCAGACAGCTGGGTTGGCTTCTGCAGAGCTGAAAAGATCAGGTTTGGCCCATTCAAATGGCTGGGAAGAGCAAGCAGAGCAAATGTCTGCAGCACCAAGGGCCCTGTTTTGCAAAGTCACTTTTCCTGATCCCATCCATATTTCAGAACATCTCCAGCCAAGCCCCATTAACGTAATTGGTTTTTAATGGCCTTCTCCAAGAAGACTTTAACAGGCTATTAGACTGAAATTAAGCCTCACCCAAACCTCCCTCTCCCTGGGAACAAAGGTTTCCAAAGATGTAGGGGGGGCTATTCCACTCCTGCTGATGGGCAAGGGGTGCTGCAGGACCTGGGAAAGGGGACACTAACTTCCCATCTTCCACCCCACATGGCATTGATCCCCCCACTGCTGGAGTCCAGAGATCTGTCATGGCAAGGGTTTGTTTTCACATCCTTCCCACCCAAGGAAGACCAAGAGGACAGAAGGAAAACCAGAAGACCAAACCAGAAGCAGAAATACCATTTGATGAGCTGGAGGCCTTCCAGGCTTCAAAGAGAAGTAAAATAAAATCATGTCCTACTTGCTTTCATTCTCTGGGCTCCTTCACACCAAGCAGACACTGGCTGGTGTCTCAGATCAGGCTTTTGAAACCCAACCAGCTGAACCTGGCACATGGCTGCAGTCAATGGCCTGAGCACCCTGGCTCCATGTGCTGCTCTAACCCCTGCCAGCCTCACTCCTCCTGGGGCAAGAGGCAGCAGGCAAGGACTTCCAGCTTCTCCCTCTTCCTCATTTCCTGTAGGCACCATCTCTTCTCAAAAACCACCCATGGTTCAAGCAATCCAAAATCAGGACCTGACCCTGAAACCTGACCTTCCCATGGAGGCCCTTCCTCTCCCTCCAAGGGGTCACTCATTCTCCAGCACAAGCAGAGCCACTTTGTTGGGTTTGGTTTTTTTTTTAATCCTCCAGCAAAGCAGTGCCAAAGCTTCTGGGCAGTTTGACTCAAAGCATGTCACCTCCCCCAGAGGTCCCCACCTCTCCTGACAGACACCCCCCTGTGCTCTGTGCCAGCCTTTCAGCACATCCCCCTGGTACATGAACACCAAGCTCCATGCAAGGTTCTCCCACTCACTGTGAGTGAGCAGCTGCATTTCTAGAAGATTATACTGTTACCATCTATTTTACTTCTGATTCAACTTCTCCTCACTTGATTTCAACATTTTGGAAGACTTATTTTTACTTCTTTTGAGACATTTTCTACTCCCTTCTTTTCAATACTGTCAACTGGCCTTTTCACTGGTGCATCACGAATTTGGTGCCATGATTATCTTCATGTTTAAAGAGGTAGAAATGTGGATACAAAAGAGAAAAGTAATGGCCCCAAATCCTTTATTAGCCAATGACATGAGCAGCAACAAAAAAAAAACCACACAACCCAAACAGGACACCCAAAATCCCACTCCAATGCTCAAGCTGCTGGGCAAGAGAACTGAAGCTGCATTGCCTTGGATGTCTCTCCAACACCACTTTAT
This sequence comes from Chaetura pelagica, assembly GCF_000747805.2. Taxonomy (NCBI): domain Eukaryota; kingdom Metazoa; phylum Chordata; class Aves; order Apodiformes; family Apodidae; genus Chaetura; species Chaetura pelagica. Next base: position 1,508,054 of record NW_009952709.1, on the reverse strand, counting down.
CTCCTGCTAAAGTCTCATGTTCTCTCATGCTTCCCACTCAAAGCAAGGAAATTGGATCATGTTGAGCTTCCCTTGTCCATCCCACCTCTTCTAAAAGTCAGGGGTTACCATAATTTTATACCTGTTATAATTATCTTTAGTGTTGTGGCCTGGGAAGGAAAAAAATGTGGTGTTCTTCTAATCATAGACTTGGTGAACTGGGGAGTGGTCTGATCTTTCCACAGCTGGTAGTCAAGTGTAGTATTTCTAAATCTTCTGACATTGTCCTTAGTCAATTGAAGTACTTTATTCATTACTATAAGAAAAGAAATTTAAAACTACACCACAAGCCCAGGACTCACCCAGCCAGTCCAGGCTGGGAGAGAAGTTGGATCACAGAACTTCAGGAGCTTCTGGTGCTTCTGCCCAGTGGGTAAACAAGGTGTTTGGCATCAGAAGTAAAATATCTTGTTTCATGACATGTTTCTGATGATAGAGAGAGTCTGCATAGATGAGTGAAGAGGATATAGATGTTATCAACTATTTGCTGACTTACAGAACATCACTTCCCTGGAGCACATGGTTACAAGTTTTTGAAAAGAATGGGATTTTAAAAAGACATTTAAGGAGTTTGTTGGACTTCAATCTTTGTCCTGTGGCCACAGCAGCCAGAAGACTGCTGAACCAGAAGGTTCAGATCTTTATCAAGCCAAGATTTGAGGCTTTCATCATGTTTTTTCTCCCCAGACCCACTCCTGATGACCCTCAAGAGAGGTGCTGCCCATCTAACACCAATGCATCAGCCCAAACTCCATGTTTCTCCACAGGGCAGGAACAGCTTTTGGCTACTGCATTCCACCCTCCACTGAAGGCCAGAAAAGCAGCAGAGATTTGTCTTTGGCACTGGGAAGGAGGTTTGTTAACACTCCCACCCAGCATGAAAGCTCTGGTGCTTGACTTCTGGCAGCTGGATGTGTTTTTCAGGCCTGATTGAAGCCTCATGCAGGGAAGAACCACCCTCTGAAGAGGTAATTTCACCTGCCAGAACCTTCTTCCATACCCTACATCTTACAAAGTTTGGAAACCACAGCCAAGGAGAGCCCTGTCCTCCCAAACAAGCCAAGTCACAGGGATGTTCTGACATGGAAAGAGGGGGGAGGCTTCTGCAGCACCTCAATCCTCCACTAAATCTCAACACCTTTACCAAAGAAACATCTACATGTTGAGAAACCACCTTGGATCCATTTCCCATGAGTGCCACTTTCCAACCACAGACCTTTCCCTGCAGCTCAGGCACAGGTTTGGAGGACACACTTAGCTCAGGAGGGCTGAAGTTTCTCTCCAAGCTGTAGCCCAGCCTGCAAAAAGATGTTGGATCTTTAAATCAGCCATTAAAGGCTGGAAAGCCACTGCTCTGTTGATAGTGTTTCATGTACCAAAAGGCAAAGCTGAGCCTTGACACTGGGTGCTGCATTTGCCAGGTCGTGCTGGAACAGCCTGGATGCTGCCCTGGAGTGCCTTGGAAATCACAAGATAAAGAAAAGGACAATTATGAAACAGCCTGTTCACATTTCCACCCAACTTATTCCAGGGGTGGAAAAGGACCTAATCATCCTCCTCCAAAAATCCATTTCCTCTCTGGTGAATCCGTAGATGATCTCAAGGCTCCTTTGGTCTCCAAGACCCAAAACAGACCATTGCAGCTGAAGCAAGTTCCAGGAGTTAATTACATTTCCATTTGTAAAGAAGTTCTCAAACTTCAATTTCTTTAGTGATGCTTTTTGAATCCTGCCAAAATAGATAGGGAAACATGATTTCCTCTCTTTTTTCTTTATCTATCTTACCCTTATGAGACTTCCCTCTTAATTTTAACTTTCTCAGCCTTTTCATTTCTCCTTCAATGGAGATTTCTTCAACACTTTAATCATTTTCACAGCCTCTCTCCTAAGCTCCAAATTTTATTCAAGGCTGCTGCTTCAGGATGTTTGAGATGGGGAAATAAGCTAAAAGACAGTTCAGTCTTTTGGTCATCTTTTCCTTCACTTTTTTAACTAAAATAATCTGAGAGCTCCAATTCAAGTTCTTATAAGTCCTCTTTGAACCAGAACCAGCTACATCCAACCAAGTGTTCCTGATTAGCAGGGCAGTTGGAGAGCTCCTCAGCACAGGGACATTTTGTAGCTGAAAATGTCTTGGTCTTCCCCAAGCATTTCTATCTTTCACCTCTGCATCACCCCATGGTCCATCAACCTGCTCCTGAACCCTGAGTGTGACACTGGGCTCTTCCTACTTCACAGCCCTTTACAGGGAATGTTTTCATGTTTAATGAAGGGGAGGGGGGCAATTTTAGCCTCTCTGCAGCCACATCCATAAGGAACAACCTTCACAGGATCTGCAAACAGACTCTGGCATTGGTGCAACACCCTGGTAGCTCCTCTCAAGAGTCCCAGCATCAGTTTTTATTCCCAGTGAAGCACAGAACTGCTCCCATCTCTACTTCTGACCTTCTCCTTGCTCAAGTCTTACACAGCCCACCATGAACTGACTTGACCTGAGCCAACAGCTAAACCCATTATTGGCTAAAACCTGGGGTTTAACTCAGGAATGACCTGAACTTCTTGCTTTTAAAGTCTACAGTTGATCACGAGAACCACCTACACACACACACCCACCCCTGGAGCCAAATCTTGAAAGCAAGACATCTTCTCCAGCACTGAGGAAATATTAATATCCACTGGGAAAACCTGATCTGCTTCCTCAATATTCCACCCTGGCACCACAAAGCAAAGAAGTTGGTTTCTTTTACTAATCCAAAAACCAACAAAAGTCAATTTTTGTGAGCACCAGGAGGAAGGCAGAAGAGGGAAGAGACACAAACCCATTTATTGCCAACCATTGGTTTGACTGATGCTGACCATGCCAGGCAGGAAGGAGTTCCCATCTGTTTGAAGAGCTCTGTTTAAGTGGCCGTGCTCCCTGGGGAGGATCAAGCAGCTTCCCAAACCATCTTGCTTACACTACAGGTTTGACACATGCCACACAAAGGAAGCAGAACCTCTTTCTCCTCCTAAACTGCCAGACTTCCCAGTGGCACAAACGTGACCCTCCCCTGGAGCTCCCCAGTGAACACTCTGCCCTCATCCATCCTGCAGCCCCTGGTATCACCAACCTCATCCACTGGAGATCCCTTCCCTCCAGTCCAGTTCACTCAGATCCCTCAGCACAGAAAAGACCCAAGAGACCAGAAATTAAGCAAAGAGCCTAAACTTGGTGTCAAAAAGCATCTCTAAGTGCCAGATGCTGAGCCTGGAGCTTGGGTTACCTGTACCGAGATCTGGAGTCACTCACCCTTCTGGTTCCAGCACTGAAGCCCTGGCCAGAACATCCCACACACTTGGTTACTGGTTCAGCAAGAAAAAAAAAAGGAAGATCAGTTTTCCACATTCCACTGAGTTTCCCTCATGTTTTCAGAAAGCCCTGAGGAAGACAATGGTCTCAAAGCACCCAAAACCTTTGGGTTGAGCTGCAGGTCCAAGGATGAATGTACAAATGTGACACTGTTGCTCCTGGCACTCAGGATTAATAGCAGTAGTGACAGGAGGAGGGGTAATGGTTAAAATCTGGAAAGGAGGAGATGTAGGTGAGACATGAGGAAGAAATTCTTTGCTGTGAGGGTGGTGAGAGCCTGGCCCAGGTTGCCCAGGGAAGCTGTGGCTGCCCCATCCCTGGCAGTGTTGAAGGGCAGGTTGGATGGGGCTTGGAGCAGCCTGGGCTGGTGGGAGGTGTCCCTGCCCATGCAGGGGGTGAATCTACATGATCTTGAACGTCTTTTCCAACCCAAACCATCCTGTGATTCTATTATTAGGTCACAGTTGAAACCAGAGTAGTTTTCTAGATCTTCACTCTTTTCAACAACCACAGCCAGGCTCTCATGAGCAGGCATTTCACCATCAAGGGTGGCTTCTTGAGAGCTGGGACACAGCAGAAGCCACAGTTGAGAAATCCTTCACACTCCTCCTCATCTCATCATGAGACAGCACTCATCACCACACAGAGGACTTGGGTGTTTGGGGGGGGGGGGGGTGTTTGGTTTTTAAACTCTGAAGCATTAAAAAAAAAAAATGAACCACTTTGTAGCTGCAGTTTGATGTGGTGGTTTGGTTTGGATGTCTTAGTGTTCCTAGCCAGCTGCACCAGCTGTGCAGGGATTTCCACCTCCAGAGAAGGGCAAGCAGTGAAGCAGATGTCCCCACTACCCAATTGCTGGGCCAGGATCAAACAGGTCCAGAGTTCTCCTGCCACCTGCAGTGCCCATGACTCCTGGGCAGGGTGCAGGGCTCTCCTCCCAAGAGCCACCGTTTCCCTGCAACCAACCTCCCTCCAAGAGCCATAAAAAGCTAAAAGTGCTGCCTGGACTCTGGACTAAGTGATCCTGCCTGGCTTTGGTAAAGCCCTGGCTGGGAGGAAGGGCCCACCTTCACTTCACAGCTGCCCAACCTCAGCTCCTGCAGCCCAGGGGGATGAAACCCCCCTCAGGTGCTGCCCAACATTCCCCTCCTTGTGAGCAAAAAGCTTGGAAGGGGCATCAAGAGGCACAGAGCATGGAAAGCAGCACGAGATGGAGACCTGAAGAGCTACTTCTGTTTCTTCTCTCTTTGGGAGGAAAGCTGCTTGTCAGTGCCCCAACCTTCTTATTGTGCAGCACCATCATTCCTCAGTGCACTTCCCAGGTGTCCCATCCCTCACAGCCACTGCTAATAAAGGGAGAGAGGAGCCTGGCAATCTCATTCTCTGTTTGCCCTTCAGAAGGACTCTGACCTGAAACACTCAGCTTGCTGCAAGCAGAGCAGAGCCCTGATCCAAGGGTGGCTTCTGTCAGGGAAGGGCTGTCCCCACCTGCAGGTCTTCTGAAGTTTGGGGACCATCTGCAGCCTTCCTCTAAGCACAGCCCCAAGTCCTCCTCTGCTCAGGAAAGTCTCCTTTTAATTTAGCAGCCAGCCACACAATTACACCCCCACCTGCTTCACTCAACCTGCCTCTGCCCACCCCCACCACAAATCAGTGCACAAAAGCCACTCCAAGCAACCAGCTCTAATTAACACTTCAACGGGCTCAGCGTGGCCTGGGACCCCCTTTGGTGGGTGGAACAAGCCCAGAGGGAAAGATCCAGCCTCAAGGAACCTGCTGGGACCCCACTGGGCAAAGCTGGCTGTAGTGGTGCATGAAAGGAAACAGGGTCATTCTCCAGGGTGGGTTCAGAGCCCACAAATCCTTCCTCCCCGACCAGCACCTTCTCCTTGGAATCAAACTACATTTTTAGCTCTCCAAGAGCCCAGACACCCAAGGCACAGAAATTAGAAGGATTTCAAACTATTTTTGACTGTTCAAACTGTTCACACAGCCTCTTCCCTTGCAGTTGCTGATCACTCCTTTTCTCTGCCTCCAAAAAAAAAAAATAATGTGGTTCCTTGTCTCCCTAAATTCCTGCCCCTCCCAGATCAGTTGGCACCTTCCATTCAGGTAAGCAGGTAAATTCTCATCACCTTCTCCAATTTGTTTTTCATCTGATTCAATTTCCAAAGGTCCCCTCAGCTTTTCTGAGCCAGCCAATACCCACCCATCACTGGAGCATAAAAGGAATGGAAAACAAGGATTAGCTCCATTAAAATCTAGAGAGGCTTTGCTCTTGGCATGACTCATGCCCAGTGCCAAGAGCCATCAGCCTTTGTCCATCACCACCCAGACTTCCCAGCCACAAGAAGAACCCACCTCCTTTGCCTTGTGACAGCTAATTCAAGATCAAGCTTGTCCCTCTTCAAGGATCCATTTTCCCACCTCCTGTTGCTGCTCAGTTTCACTTCCCAGCACAGAATTGCCACAGGTTACATGGTAGAAAAGCAGAGAGAAATCTGCATTTCCCTGCTCTGGTTCCCTCACTGTCTAGATCTAAAACCTGCTTTTATAAAGCACTGAACACACTGTCTGAGGTGATGCTGCCAGGGCATCCGAGGGGGTTTATTTCATTTTAATGTTGCTTTTCAAATTATTATGTTCCCTGGTGATTGGGGTGTGGCAAACTGGGGGTGTTTTGGAGAGGACACAAGAGCCAGTCACACAAGACCCTGTAATCTGAACATCCCTGTCCAGTGGCCATTGAATTCACAGGAACATACATGTGGAAATAAATGCTGGACACTATCAGCACCCATGTACACAGGTCAGTCTGGAGAGGAGAAGGCTCCAGGGAGACCTTAGAGCAGCTTCCAGTGCCTGAAGGGGCTCCAGGAAAGCTGGGGAGGGACTTGGGACAAGGGCAGGGAGGGAGAGGACAAGGGGGAATGGATTAAAACTGGAAGAGGGGGGATTTAGGTGAGACATGAGAAGGAAATTCTTTGTTGTGGGGGTGGTGAGAGCCTGGCCCAGGCTGCCCAGGGAAGCTGTGGCTGCCCCATCCCTGGCAGTGTTGAAGGGCAGGTTGGATGGGGCTTGGAGCAGCCTGGGCTGGTGGGAGGTGTCCCTGCCCATGCAGTCCCTTCCAACCCAAGTCATTCCCTGATTCCATGGTACTTGATGGCTTTAAGAACCTCAGCCCGCATCCAGGCATCCACTTCTCAAACACTTCTGAGGTCACATCTCACCCCAACCCCTGTCTGGGAGGTAAGTCCACCTGGAATCGAAAGCTTTGAGGCCCCCAGGCTGGGGCACAGCCCAGGTTGGGGGGTTCCTGTGCCTCCCCCTCCAACAGCCACCCCTGCACCCAAGGCTGCTGCTGCTCCTCACACACTGCACCAGGAATAGCAGCTCAGGCTGCCCACGCACCGAGATGATCCTGGTAACCAGCAAAGCTACCAGCGAGATGAACAGGTCTTTATTACTCTGCTAAATGAGTTACCTTCCAGATGATTAGTATCACCAGGAGCTAGGAGCACATTTCTCAGTTGTCCAGGCAATCAAGATAATTTGAGCTTTTGTAATTTGTTCCCGACAGCCTGAGACACCAGTAACAGCCCAGAGACCTTGTGCACATCACTTGGCAGCTCCAGGCCTGGCACACACTGTCTCTGCCAGTCCCACCCAGAGCTCCAGGCAGCTGATCCAACTGGCTCAAGAAGCTACCAAGACTCTTTTGAGAGTCTTTAATCCAGGCTGGCTGAAAGCCAAAAAAAATTTACTCTGCTCATAAAGGACAGAGCACGATCCATCTATTTATATCAGTCTTTAGCATCTCTTGGTGTTGGACAAAGAGTTGTGGGCAGAGCCTCCAAAAGGATGTGACAGACCTAGGGAAGGACCAAAGCAACAGAGGGGGTCAGCAGTGCACAGAAAAGCTCTCAGGTCAAGGGAGGTTGGGCAGCATAAATCTCTGCTGGAGATCCATAAAATTGGAAGCATGAAGAGAAAGGAACAAATGTTCTCCAGATCTTACTACCCCAGATCTAGGAGGCACCAGTAGAGATCTCAGGCAGCTCATGATAAGAAAAGGGATAAGCAGCACCTTTCCTTGTGGTGTCCAGTCAAACCATGAGACCAGTGACCCAGGATATGACGAAGCCAAAAGTATCATCAGGCTCCAAACACAACCAACCAAGGAGATTGATCCCCTGGGACCACAGTTTAAAGACCATCAGAATCATTTTTTTTTTCCTCAAAACAACCTTAAACACATGAATTTTAGGAACCAGGAAAGCAAGAACCATTTCCTCCATGCCTTGTTCTCCAGTCTTCTCCTTCAGCACCACCCCATGACACCAGCTCCAGAGAATGTTTGCAGTTTAACCCAACACAGCAACTCTTTGGAATATTGCACCCAGAGCCCAGGACACCAGGAGAAATTCTTCTTAGCTCCAACAGGAGCAGGCCTGAACCCTCAAGGCCCTACATCCCAGCTCATCAGTCCATCCACTGCCACCTGGGGGTTGGGGTGTAGGGAGGACTTTGTTCCCAAGACAACTGTGGACACCTGAGCTTTCCAGCCCTCAACAAACTGCAGCAACAGAGTTTTAAAAAAATACATCTCTTCTCCTCCCTTGGGAATAGTCCATTAATACCACAGTCATTGTCCATTAATACCACAGTCATTGTCCAGTTGAGCAGTGTCAGGTTGGGGTGATTTAGAGCTGCTAATGGGTGATGTCACCACCAAAGTGAATGCAATCCCAGAAAAACATGAGAATAAAATGACCAGGAGCTGTAAAACACACACATCTCCCCCCAGCAGCCCCAGGGACAGGGCAGTTTTCCTCCAGTCTCTTCTGCAACTGGAGGAGTTTCTAAGAAATGACTAAAATAAAAATGACAGAGGAAGCAAAATCTGTTAAGGAACACAAATCTACTGTTTTCCCAGGCCTTTCTCAAGAGCAAATCAACACGTTGACTTGGGAGTGAATGAAAACCAGACACCACAGCCTGGCTGGAGAAAGACACTAAGGGAGTGTTTTCTGGAACAACAAACCAAGCCATCTTGGGCCACTACCTGTGAGGCTCCAGTTCAGCTCAATAGGATATTGATCCTGGCTGCATCTAACACAGCCCTGACTTCTTTTCTAATTAAGAAGTTCTGCTGTCTGTTTTTGACCCAAAAAAATGCCCATCATGGCAGGGAAATAAAACAATATACATATTTTTCAATCATCTCAGCCTGCAGGCATTGAGCAGGAGGAAAAAAATGCTTGGAAAAAAACAGGTGGAAAGGGTTGCTGTGGAATTCCTGTCCTATTTACAGGAGGGTAAGTCCAATAAATGCAGAACCTTCCCCCACAGCCTCCTCCCAAACACACCCAGACACTGCCTGCCCTTCTTACTATGGAAACAGCTCACGAGAGCAAAGCTGCTCTTTGCTTTTATGGGCTTCAGCTAAAAGCTGCAAATGAGATCAGCTTTTCTGACATTCACCATTTACCTTCAGAAAAAATGTGCACTCAGCAGGATTAGCAGGTACACGGCTCTGCAGGGGGCACCATGAGATGCAGTTTCCTGATCCTTCATGCTCACAGGAATAAAAATAAAGGGAAAATTAAAGCCTTCTATAATATGGAAGATCAACGTGAAACTGAGCTGAGGAGCTGAACACTGAGCACTGCCTGGGAAGCATGAACAAACGTTTTCAAGTAGAAATCTTGCACATGGGGAAGGGAAAGCTTTTGATAGAGCAGTAAAATCATAGCTGGAAAACTGATGTCCTACCTATATCTTTATTTATAAGGACATACTAAGTACAAGTTCATCGCTGCCCTTCTTTATTATTCCCCAACAAATCACAGAACCTGCTTGATCATCATCTGAAACACACAGGTCTCAGACCACCTTCCATGGAAACAAAAATCCAGGTCCCACTTGTGTCACCATCTCACAGCCCCTCCCTGGGGAAAGGGCCACATTTGTCAGCAGTAAATGCTCCTCCTCAGCAACCTGCCCTTCAAGTCTGGGTGCAGAGAGGCCAGGAGGATGCCTGGCTCCAGCAAAAGGCTTTGCTGAGTCTCTCCTGCCTTGTTAGGAGGCAACAGGCAGAGGGAAAGGATTCCCAGCCAAAGGAGGAAGCCCAAGGAAGAGGAGCTCCTGCTTTCCAGCACAGCCCCATGGCAACACAGGAGTGAGCTCAGAACATCAGGAGGATCTAGGAAAAATCAGAGCAAAACACAACAGGCTGCAGAGAAAACACTAATTCAATCCCCTGCAGATCTTTGGGTGTTATTTCTCCACTATAGGTCTCTCCATCTGATCACTGGGTTTGGAAATGCAGCCCCAGGTTCAGGAACACGTTTCTCTATCCAGACACACGAGCAACCTGGTTATTTGCAGCAGGGCTCCCCAGACACCAAAAAGTGGGCACGAGCTCAAGCTCCTTGCTAAATCCAGCCCTGGAATTACAAGATTAGAGGTCTGTGGATTTTCTCAGTGGGGAAGACTCCTGCACTTGGTGTTGCTCAGTTGACAGGTCCCCCCTGCAGTCCCCAGACAAGGCGATCTCAGCCCAGCCCAGCGAGTGGCACCGTTGGAAACCAGCAGCTCTGACCTTATCAGGGTTGTACTTCAAAAGGAAACGTGTGTTTGCAGATGGCAACAGGGTTCCTCGTTACAGCTGCCTCATCAGGCTGATATCCCAGGATTGTGGGGGGGAGAGATCAAACAGGGCTGCAAACAGCAGGGACACTGACACGGGCACCGGGGAGACGTCGCGGGGTGGGGATCCCACAACCACCATTCCCAGCACACACCACCATTCCCAGCCACTGCCACAGGACTCTGCACAGCTCAGCCACAGCCAGGCAGTTCCGAGTCCAGTTCATGTTCCACGGTCACAACGTTTTACTAAAGATCTTAAGTATTGTTTTCGGTCCAAGAGCTAATACAGAGGTTGCTCTAAGATGATAAGCAGGCACAACAGCTTTCAATCAAGGTGGTTTTATTTTTTTATTATTTTTTTTTTGCAGGGTTCTACAGTAGTGGGACAGAGGAAGCAGCAGCAAGAGGGGAAGGAGAAAGTTTAGAATATACAGCACTTCCTTTTGGGCTGAGTTTCCGGAGGCTCGAGGGCAGCTAGGATAGCCTCATCAAACACATTCTTCAGACCTCTCTACAAGACAGAGGGGAGGAGAAAAAACAGCAGCCAGGTTAGAGGATTAGACAAAAAAAAAAAAAAAAAAACACAATCAAATAAAAAAAATTACCTATTTGGATCCTTGGCTTGTGTTTATGAAAAAAGCCAACCCAAGTAGCAACGTGGCTGCAATTCAGAGAAGCTTTTATGTCTGACCTTAACTGTGAGCACTGAACCCCTGGAGTCAGCTCAATTCCAACATGCACTTGGATGCTTTGCTGAAGGATAAATCGAAGCACAAGCCAAAGCCCCTCCCAGAATTAGGGCCTTCAATTTATATGTATATTTCTTTCTAACACACAGAAGGGCATAACAGTAACTAGGAATCAGAACATATCACCAGTTGGAATAATTGTAGCATCTGTGCTGATTCCCTTTTCATCCCAGTTCCCCCTTATGCTTCCAAGTATGTAAATCCAATTCTCCTTGTGGCACCAGTGAAATTTCTATTGATTTAATCCCCAGCAGCAGGAGAACCAAGCCCTGCATGTTTATTTTCCTCCTCTCAATACATACAGAATTCCCTTCGGCCTCAATTGCTGGATCACATGGTGCACTGAATGCAAATGGAATTACAGTGATAATGTAGCTAATGAACACATTTGTGAATGTATGGGAGCATTTTCCTACCAGCAACCACTATGAACCAGACCAAAGAATATACACATGGGCCACAGAGTAGCAGGGAAGGTGTGTGAAGTAAGTGCATGCTAAGAACAAGAGCCAGGCTGCAGTTTTCTGGGAGAGAGAAAAAACAACTACCTGAAATCCTTCCAAAATGAAGGTTGCAGGATCAGGACCTCATGCAGACCTTTGGAACATTTGCTTTGGAGCTTTTAAAGCACAATTTGTAGACCTGAAGTGTTACTTAAGGTTTGTGTTTTCATTGCCCACTAGCATTACTCTGCATTTATATAAATAGCTGTAGAAACTGTTGCAATGGATAAGGAAAATGCTGAAAGCATTTCCAAGAAAGAAGTTAGTGCCTTCAATTTCAAATCTGGGCACAAAAGGCACAAGCAGCATTTTCAGCTCCATCTTTTACATGACATGCAATCCCTTGGAATTATTTTTGGAAAAGGGATTTCTCTAGCAGGCCAAATTCATTCCTGCAGGAACTTCACCTGTTTCAGAGTTACCAAAAAATGGGCTGCATTGAATTTGTTAGCTCATTCCTGGTTGACTTTTCAAGCCATCCTGTGATGTCTGAAGATAAGTTGATTTAAATCAGGTTCAAATTAGAGCCTGCAAAGTCCAACAAACCACCTGGATAAGGTACTTGCCAACACACACACAAATAAATACCCTCAAAACCTCTTCCCAGCTGGTTTAACCAACACTTTGAAAGCTCCTCATTCAGCACAACAACCACCCTTTATTGCCAGGAAGGTCAGAAAAGCAGGGGTTTGGCACCATTTCACTATGATCACAGTGTTCAAACCAACACAAATCAAAGCAAGACTCACCCTGAAACTGCAGTGGAGAGGGAATCACTTACCCTGTGAGGACCACAACAAAATCCATCACGTTCCAGCCGTTCCGGAGGTAAGAGCCTTTGTGGAAAACAAAGCCCAGGGCGATGATTTTTATACCAGCTTCAAAACAAAATATTCCAATAAAGTAGGGCTCAGTGTCATCCTGAAAAAGAACCAAAACCAAAAGGTGTGAAGGCAAGACCTGTGCTCCTGCAACAGTCACATCACCAGCTACGTGCACCAACTTCACACCCTGTTCAGCCCTCTGAGCAGAGCTGGAAATAATAGGTTGAAATCTCCTGGAAATTTAAAGAACATAAGAATTTAAATTTTAAAAATTTAAATTTCAAGGAAATAGGAATTTCTTTAGTGTTTCTCTGCAGGTCAGCTTCTAGTTTTTCACCTGGAAACTCTACTTGCCTTTATTCTGGCAGTTGCACCCCACACGTTCCACCTTTACTCAATATTCTAGAGGGAATTTTAACACTGAAATCTTGCTGCAAGGGTTTATTTCATCCTGAGATCACATATTTCTGCGTTATGGACATGGAACAAAGCAGGTGCTTTACAATTCATCCAGGAAACAGAAACAAGAGGATTTCTTGAGGAGGAACAGGCAGCACAGCAACCTGGCAAACCCTGGCAGGAAATGATTTATCACTTAATCCATCAGTTCTGCCCTCACTCCTTCCCCTCCATTTCCTCCCTTGCCTCAGCTGCAGCCAGGCCTGGTTTCCTTCCACTGAGCATCTGATGCAGGGAGAAACCCCCACTCCCCTGAGCAGCAGCAAGGTTTGGGTCTCAGGCCCACAGTGCAGACTGAATCACTCCAAGGACTCACAGCTCTGCATTCCAGTTGCTAGAGAGAAAAAAAATCAAGCTGAGTCTCCACAGTTTTACTGAACCATTTTTTTCATCTGTGGGCCCAGATTCAGTGTCACACTCTCTTGACCAGAATTGCAACACTGCAACGGGTCCATGCCAGACAGAAATGCTCACATTCTGAACCAAGATGTGGGCAAGAAATGGGGACAAAGCAAGAGGTGCCAGCAAGAACATGTTCATGAGCTTTGGCACCTGTAACCAATTCCCAAATGTGCCTCAGACCCTTAATTCCAGCTGAAGCAAATGGAAGTAAAGCAGCCCTGCCCAGAAGGATGGAAACTCCCAAATTAAGATTGGAAACCTTTGTTCCAGTGGCTTCACCATTTCTGCTCAGAGCCAAAGCCATGAGCTGCTGCTTGATGGAGACTTGTTTACATTCTGCAGCTCTACTAATGACAAAGGGGGATTTTAGTTCCCTCATGCAGAAAGAGCATGAATGTCAAGTCTTGTGGCCACAAAACAACTTTGATAAAATCATTTATTTTACTAGCACAGCAAATCCTGCTCAGCCCTGTCCCACAGACCCACCCTTTGGTCACAGGGAGCCAGGCTTGTCACACCAAGAAGCCAAATATCATCACAGCCTCCTCCCAAAGGGGTTCCCACTCAGCACATCAATGGAGACCCAACTCAGCCACAAAGTGCTCATCACTGAAGGTGCCTCCAAGCTGTTGCAGAATGATTCTGGTTGGAAAAGACCTTTAAAATCATCAAGTCCAGCCATAACCATGAGCTGAACTCTACCCAAGCCAGTGCTTAAACAGTGTCCCTCAGCACCACATCTACACAGCTCTGAAACCCCTCCAGGGGTGGGGATTCAATCACCTCCCTGGGCAGCCTTAGGCCAGGGCCTGACAACCCTTTCAGAGAAGAAGTTTCTTCTAACATCCAATCTAAACCTCTCCTGGCACAAATTGAGGCCATTTCCTCTTGTTCTATCACTTACCCCCTGGGAGAAGAGGCTGACATCTCCCCCCATCCCCTTTGGCTCCAACCTCCTCTCAGGCTGTTGCAGAGCTAGAATGTGTCCCCTCAACCTCCTTTGCTCCAGGCTGGACACCCTCAGCTGCTCCTCTTAATGCTTGTTTCCCACTGTTGGAAATTCCTGCTTCTGGACAAGCTTCTCCAGAGTGGCTGCACTCAAGTTTTGTTTCCTACAAAGCAGGAACCCACTCCCTGCACACCCCAGTGACCCCAGCTCCTCCATGGACTTCATCTTTCACACCACGTCACCTCCACTCCCCTCCACCTTTCCTGAGCTCACAGCCCCAGCAGATCCATTTCCCATTCCCCTGCAGCCAGGAAGGAGGACCAGGTTACACCCCCACTGACTGGGCAGGCAGCAAAGCAGAGCAGGGGACTGAGCTCCCACTGAACAAACCCAGATCTTCTCTCCCTCCAGCTGAGGAGCTGCTTCCACCACCAGCAGCACCTCCAAGCTCTCTGTCTCTCCACAGAGCCCCACTGACACTGCTCAGAGGACACAGGAGCTACCACTGACAGATTGAGAAGCTCCAACTGCCCATCTCAGAGCCAGTTCCACACCAAGAAGCAGCAACAACAGGAGGACATCAGGCCTTTCATGACCTTCAACAGAAACCCTACAATAAGAGCCTTCATCCTTCACCTTCTCCACAGCAGGAGCTGGGGGGTCCCACAGGAGGAGTGGGAGCCCCAGGACTCCAACACAGAACAGAAAACAGGGAAGAAGGGTCAGAAATCATCAGATATGACGTTTCAGGAGAACTTAACTCACTGCTCCTCTGCTTTCCCTTGGGCACAGGAGCACTCTGACTGCTCCTCTTCAGCCCCACATCAAATTCTACTTTAATAAGCTCACCAAACCTTTGAAAACAAAGGCCTCCTGAGTTTCTACCCCACCACTACAAGCACAACCCACACACACTCCTTCTTATCACTCCCTCACCTCTTGGGACCCTTATATCTACTCCACCCCAGGTCCTTTGCTTAATCTGGGTCAGGTGCTTTGAAATTGCAGCTCCCAGGTTTAAAGAGTCAGGTTTAAGTTATCAAGGGTTGGCTAGAACATGCTCTTCCCAAAGCTAGGACTACACAGAGCTCTTGGGAATTGGGTCGAATAAGTTCTTGGCAGCTTCTAGGGAAGCAGGAAGGCTCACAGATGGACTTGGGTATTTGTGACAAAGGAAAATTGTCATCAATAGGGTTGGCAGTGAGTAGCTGGGAAAATAAGAGGGGATAGAATCTTTTCTGTAGCCTCAATTTACACTGTTTCAGCCTAAGAATCAGGGCAGTAACAATGGGATGAAAAGTCAATTTTATGCCCTATTAGGCAGTGGGGACCTGCTGCTGGAGAAAGGGATGCACGTGTCTGTGTGTGATGGAAGGTGCTGGAGGGCAGGGCCATGGGGGACACAGCCTGTGCAGCACTGACCTGGCCCTGCCATGGGCTCAGGGACCCTCCTTCAGCCCCCTGGGACAGGAGCTGCTGCTTGGGTTCAAGAGTGGGCAAGTGCATGATAACAGGCATCAGTTTGTGTGCTTGGAAGGAGGGTGGAGAATCTGGGCAGCAGCCAGAGCTGTGCCAGCAGGTTGTTTGCTGTGGACACAGCCACGTTTGAGGCTGGGCCAAACACACATTTAATCAATATGTTTCAGATCAGAAACAACTTCTGAGTCTGGGAAGTCATTACTCTTCCTAGTCCATGTCCTAGTGCCCTTCCTTGGCCTCTGGGTGGGACAGCCTTGGTAGGTGTGGGTGTTGAAGGGCTTTGTTCATGCCAAGGGTGAGATGAGCAGCTCACATGCAACTGCCCAAAGCTGCAATGGATAAAGAATTAAAGGCATTAGTGAAGTGCCAGAGCTGTTGTGCTGAATATCTGAGGACAGGGATGTTCTGCCCTCACTGCAAAACCATCCAGGGGAGCCAAACATGCTGAGCCCCATGGTGGAATGTCAAGAAACCTCCTACAGGTCCACCAGGGTCTTCACACAGGGTGTGCCCCAGAGTAGGGTAGAAAATAGATTTCCTGTCCCAAAAGTCATGACACTGTCCCTGTCAGGCTGGGACAGCTCCAGGGTCTGGAGCACAAGTGTGCCAAGGAGCAGCTGAGGGAACTGGAGGTGTCCAGCCTGGAGAAGGGGAGGCTGAGGGGAGACCTTCTTTCTCTGCAACTGCCTGAGAGGAGGTTGGAGAGAGGGGGGCTCAGCTTCTCTCTCAAGGAACAAGTGATAGGACAAGAGGAAATGGCCTCAGGTTGTGCCAGGGGAGGTTTAGGTTGGATATTGGGAGGAATTTCTTCCCCAAAAGGGTTGTCAGGCCCTGGCCCAGGCTGCCCAGGGCAGGGGTGGGGTCCCCATCCCTGGAGGTGTTTCAAAGCCTTGGAGATGGAGCTGAGGGACATGGGTTAGTGGTGGCCTTGGCAGGGCTGGGTTAATGGTTGGACTGGATGACCTTGAAGGTCTTTTCCAAGCATAACAGTTTCATGACTGTGAAAAAACAAGAAATGAGAAAGGAGCCAGGGAGACAAAGAGCCTCAGCCAAGAGCACCATGAACAAGGCATCCTCCTGCAAGGCCATCCAGGGCTCAGAAGTGAAGCTCACATTCCCACATTTGCAGCTCTCACCACCAGGCTCTGGGCCACTCAGGACAAGTCCCTCAGCATCTTTTCAGTTGGCTTCAGTCCAGTGTGTAAAAAGGATGCAATATTTATTGGAACAGAGAGAGGCTGACTCTACAGCCTATTGGCTAAGGCCCTCAGCTGAGGTGGGCAGGAGCAAGCTGGTAGCATCTCTGTTCCAGTGGGTAATGACTGATGTGAAGTAAACACTTCAGGCAGCCAAAGAATGCAAGACCCCCAGCTCAGAAAGCAGGGGTGGGTCATTCTCTTCCTAGTGAGCAGAATGAGCTTATTTGTCTGAAGAGCAAGGACACAAAACAAATGCTCCAGTTCACCACTCAGTGCTTTGTCCACCAGACTGGTTGTTTTTCAGAGCCCTGGTTTTGACCAGAATGTCCACCCTAGAGCCAAGTCATGCCTTTCTGTGCTACAAACCACATACAGAAAACAGACAAAGATTACTTATAACTCAGCCATTCCAGCTCTGGAAATACTGCACATCCTGAGGATTCACTTGCTCCTCCCTTGTGCTTAATTAACCCTGCTTGATGTGCAAGAGGAGACCAGAAAACAGCCCAGTGAGATTGCACTTCAGGTTCCTACCCTGGGTCTCTGGGGAGAGACACAGAGGACAATTTTGTTCAGAAGAGAAAAAATGGTGAGGGTGTTTGTAGAGACTCCTCCCTCTCCTTCTCAGCTTCAAGGAACAGACAATCTTAAGCTTTTTGCCATTGTATCTGTGGCACAAAGTATCAGGGCAGCTTTGGTTTTCCTTCAACCACTCTGCTGACATTTTCCAGTCCTAAAAGGCTTGTGATGTGTAGCTCATAGCCTTAAGAGCTGATTAACTCTTCCATGATGAGCCCTCCCTTCAGTCTGGAGCTCTAACAAACCCAGGGGAAGTAAAGGCACCTCCAGAAACCAATAACCAAAAAAGAGGCCACTTCCATTTGTGCCAGAGACAGCCATAAAACACCTGCTCTTCTGCATGGGCTTAGAATTTGGCTGAACAAACCTGTAAAAGTGTGGGCATGTTCACCCACTCTGGCTGAGCACAGATCTGTAACATGTTCAATGGAACAACCTACAGCCTGTGGGAAAGGCAGGAGCCTTCTAAGGAGGTTTCACTTTGGAAACCAGAGGGCAGCTTTCTTATTCACCAGGCTTCATCTTTCCAGCATATGTTGAAACAAAAAGAGAAGAAATCATGATCTGTAAAGGTGCTCAGTGTTACTCTGTGATAAATCCCTCTGTGCTCCAGGGTTACCAACGTGCTGTAGCTAAAATGGCTTCAGAGCACCTGGGTCACAGACCCACTGCACCATGGTGGGGACAAAAATCAGGGGCTCATCTTCCTTCATCACCAAAGCAGAGACATAGAGGAGAAGATCATGCATTTAACTCCTGCAGTTATCTCCCACCATTTGAGGATGATGCCAGTTCCCTCCTTTGGAATCTCTGGGCAGGAGCTGAAGGTGTGTGTGGTGCTGGGGGCTGTAAAACTGGGTTAATCTGGGGGGGGAAAGGACTAATAAGGAGCCTCTTGGATCCTCTTAAAAACCTAGGGATAGAGAGGAACACAGAAACAATGTGCTAAGCACACTTACTGCTGCTCAGACTAACACATCACCAGAAGGTTACCAAGCCAGGACATCCACAAAACTACTTTCCCCTTCCCTAGTCCCTACATCCAGCATTTTGGAAGGCATTTCCCCAGCTGCACTGTTCTCCTGGGTGTAAACCCAGGCTTTGCTCACAACCCCAGCCTTGCTGCCTGACCCCAAAACACACAAAGACACATTAAATGGCAGAAAGATCAACACAGATACACGGTCTTGATTTCTGCCTCATCTCTTCTGGAGCAGCAATAATTCCAAGAGACAGAGACCAAGCAAACACAACGGAGATGGGCAGCCAAGCTCAGCAGCTCCACTTCCAACCAGTATCAACCAGTATCAACCCCCTGAGACCCTGAAGCTCTTCCTAGACCTGTCACTTACACACTTGTACCTGTTTCTGCAGAATGAGACTGTGAGAGTTGCCCACGAGTAGGGACCAGCCTTGAGAACTGTAGCAACCAGCACTCAGAGGCTCTTGGCAGCAAGCCTAATATTACTTCTGTTTGCATAATTTAATCTCTACATGTAAAACACAGAAGGATCCATATTTATTCATCCCTCAGATGTACACCGGGTTTAATGCATTTAGGCCTGAAAGATGTTCCAGACCATTAACAGCAGGAGAAAAAGATCAAACCAAACACCACCCGTTTTTCCTCCAGTGATGCTAAATGGCAGGATGGTTTTGAAGCTATTCTTGTATTTTCTCTGGAAACAAGGTAATTGGCCTCATTACCATAAAGCCTGTGGGTAAATTATTTTCCTCTGTACGTTGGTTTCTTTTTTTGGAAGGCAAGTGTGATCATCTAAACCCAAAGTTTGCTTTGTAGGGTCTTTGATAGATGCTGTAGCAGGAAGAGAGTTGAAAGGCATGTGGACCTAAAAGGTGACTGTTCTACCACTTCCTGGGGAGGTATCACTGAAGTGAATTTGATTCTACAGACAATTGTCACCACTTTCCTCTCTTGGCCTATACACAACCCAATTTGCTGCTGTTCTGGTGGCACCATAAGGTCCCTCTCTTGGGCTGGGCTGGCTGGAGTGATGATGATCCTTGAGAAGCTGGGATCAGGTGAGAGTCATATTTGCTGTCACTTATTATTTTTCTGATTATCAGGTCAACGCCCCTTTGTTTACACGTGGATCCTCCCAACAGCTACAAGCCCTGGCAACACGGGGTGCCTGGTGGTTGAGTTAGAGCAGAGCCAAAACATGGTCACAAATAGAACTCACCAGTCTCTCTGACATGGGTGTCTTGTCTCCATCAGGCAGATGTTGCTCCAGAGCCAGCACGATGCAGTTGGCAATAATTGTAGCTAAAATCATGTATTCAAACGGAGTGGGGACTGGAAGTTAAAGAAGACACCAGACAGCACAAACAGAACCTCATTCAAATCCCTTGTCTACCAAACCAGCCACATGGGTCAAGAATTCTCATCTTTTTTTGAAGACATTGAGTCTCCTTGACTTGCTCAGCTCTTTGTGGGGTGTCTTTGGGGGAGAAGGAGGAAACTGGCTCCCTTCTTTGAGGGAATTAGTCCCTTAAACAGAACCTGAGCTGCTGTTGATTATTATTTTGGGGAAAGGTTGCTAAGCTGAACTGCTCCCAGATAGTTGCTGCGGCTGGATGCCATCTGCTGAGCTGCCTGCAGCAACTCCCTCTCCTTTAACTTGAGCACAGAGTGGAAATGGGCTCGGAAAGTCCCGTTTGGAGCATCTACAGGGCTGCAAAGCACCGATTCCTGCCGGACCGCAACGCCCGTCCCCGGGGAGAGG